>NC_041386.1:81638365-81676663 GCF_002162155.2 Triticum dicoccoides | reverse complement strand
TAACATCGTCAATGACGACCCATTCAATCTAGGACCACCAACTTGAGCATGAGAGGCTGTAGGCAGCATCACATGGACATGCCCGAGTTGGGGAAACCATGAGTTGAGTTGTTGCCGCTTGTCGGTCATGTCTCATGAGTGCATCAGCACCACCGCAGCCGCCACATGGGATTACATAATCAGATCTGTTGGTTGGCCGATGCTACAAAATTCAAACACGATGTTATGATGAAATCCATACCTCAAAACACGGCGTGACAGAAGGAAAAACTTCCATCGGTACTTGTGATTTCTACAAAGCAGATCCATCTAATGAGCACAACATTTCAGGGTGGACAAGCAACACAAATGAATGAAATGAGCCTTCTAGGTCTCTCTATCCAGGTTCTAAGCAAGCTTCACTATGTTTCCTAATTTAGTTTTTCACAAACATCTTTGTTAACTGATAAATAAGACCAATAGTGTAGGTAAATAAACTCATTTTCAAATGCTATGACAAAATGATATTCTTCGAGCCGCCGAAAAAGTAGAATTACAATAATTTATGTGGAACTAATCATATGGCCTAGTTTTGGAGAACATTAGTTAGTTAAGCAGATGATAAATATTGGACCAAAGAGAACACGAAGAGGTTGTGTAAGTGTAACTATTAATCCTACTTTACATACTAATTTGGAAATGAACTAACACACCAGGATATACATCAGTTAGATGTGAGTAAAGGAAATAATCATCTACTATGACCTAATTTTGGAGACCATGAGTCGGCTAAGCAAGAAAATAAATATTGGACCAAGGAGTAAACACCAAGAGATCGTACAACTGATAAGGCTGCTTACCAAATTAATTTGGGAAGAAAGTGAACATATCAAGATCACAATGAAGCCATCCATCACCTTCAGTGCTTATAGGTGCACTACAAATTGTTGGAAATAGTCACACGAGATGACTCACAAACTCACGTGAGTCATTCATGTATTATTCTTTAGATTCAATAATTTGATATGCTAATGGTGAAGTCAAATCTAATCATGTGGAAGAACACAAAATTAAGGGTATGGCAACACATTTTCAAGACTGAACTAAAATTTTGTTTTTACCTACAGCCGTCCCAACATTACATCGAACACTTGGTGAGCGTTGGAGCAGGACGTGCGGGGCGGTGGTCAGCCGCGCCGAGAATGATGCTCGGGCCACGGGGAGTTCCTCCATGCGCAGGGGCAATAGAAAGCCACTGCAAGAGGTCGGAGAGGCCTGGCAGCGTGGGACAGACCATGGTGGTCAATGCCCTCGATCGTTGTTCGGCATGTGGAGACCACCTGTTGTAGGAGGGATAGGGGAGGCACCATGGAAGGCATGGAATGCCGGCGACCATACAATCGAGTCCCGTGGCAAGCAGCAACACCATTCAACCATACAACCATCCTCTCTACCGCCACCGCAGCATGAACCATAGAACTCATATGGCGCCACACATTACTCGGGTTTGTGCTTCTGTCACTCACGCCACCTAATGACCCACAAGTGTAGGGGATGTATCGTAGTCCTTTTGATAAGTAAGAGTGTCGAACCCAATGAGGAGCAGAAGGAAATGATAAGCAGTTTTCAGTAAGGTATTCTCTGCAAGCACTAAAATTATCGATAACAGATAGTTTTGTAATAAGGTAATTTGTAACGGGTAACAAGTAAATAAGGTGCAGCGAGATGGACCAATCCTTTTTGTAGCAAAGGACAAGCCTGGACAAACTCTTATATAAAGGAAAGTGCTCCCGAGGACACATGGGAATTATCGTCAAGCTAGTTTTCATCATGCTCATATGATTCGCGTTCGGTACTTTGATAATTTGATATGTGGGTGGACCGGTGCTTGGGTACTGCCCTTCCTTGGACAAGCATCCCACTTATGATTAACCCCTATTGCAAGCATCCGCAACTACAAAAGAAGTATTAAGGTAAACCTAACCATAGCATGAAACATATGGATCCAAATCAGCCCCTTACGAAGCAACTCATAAACTAGGGTTTAAGCTTGTGTCACTCTAGCAACCCATCATCTACTTATTACTCCCCAATGCCTTCCTCTAGGCCCATACAATGGTGAAGTGTCATGTAGTCGACGTTCACATGACACCATTAGAGGAAAGACAACATACATCTCATCAAAATATCGAACGAATACCAAATTCACATGACTACTTATAGCAAGACTTCTCCCGTGTCCTCAGGAACAAACGTAACTACTCAAAAATCATTTTCCTTTCCATCATACTCACGAAAGATATTAAAAAGATGAAGCGTATGAGACAAACTAAATGCCATTTTTTGTAGTTTTCTTTTATAAACTAAACTAGTGCTAAAACAAGAAACAAAAAGATTCAATTGCAAGATCTCAAGATATACCTTCAAGCGCTAACCTCCTCGGCAATGGCGCCAGAAAAGAGCTTGATGTCTACTACACAACCTTCTTCTTGTAGACGTTGTTGGGCCTCCAAGTGCAGAGGTTTGTAGGACAGTAGCAAATTTCCCTCAAGTGGATGACCTAAGGTTTATCAATCCGTAGGAGGCGTAGGATGAAGATGGTCTCTCTCAAGCAACCCTGCAACCAAATAACAAAGAGTCTCTTGTGTCCCCAACACACCCTATACAATGGTAAATTGTATAGGTGCACTAGCTCGGTGAAGAGATGGTGATACAAGTGGTATATGGATGGTAGATAAAGGTTTTTGTAATCTGAAAATATAAAAACAGCAAGGTAACTAATGATAAAAGTGAGCACAAATGGTATTGCAATGCTAGGAAACAAGGCCTAGGGTTCATACTTTCACTAGTGCAAGTTCTCTCAACAATAATAACATAATTGGATCACATAACTATCCCTCAACATACAACAAAGAGTCACTCCAAAGTCACTAATAGCGGAGAACAAACGAAGAGATTATGGTAGGGTAAGAAACCACCTCTGTCGGTGTACTAGAGTAGGGGTACCCTAGTATCCCAAACTTGTGCACGGGCAGTCGCAGCATCCCGCGGCAAGGCTTGCCGGGTGACCGCCAAGGTCCTCCGTGGTTCCTTTGGAGCCATTCAAGAACAAAGTATCCAAGCCAAGGAGACAAGACCCCAGCAAGAGGAGCTTGCCGGGAAGGCCAACCAAGGCATCTCAAGGAACTTGCCGCGACGCGCCACGTGTCCCGGCAAGGCCCGGTGAGCGACAAGCTCCCGGACGCGACAAGACAACGACCGCGGCAAGGCGCTTGACGCGGCAAGCCACCACTTTGTGCCCGCGCTCCAGCACACCCACCAACGTGTCACTCTGAGACCCTTCCAGGCGTGCGTGGCGGGAGGCTGTGTAGCCAGCGGTGCGCGGTGGCAAGCGGAACTGACAAGATTGCCATCGTGGCGAGCGGTGGCGTCCCTGACGGTCCCTTTTACACTATTTAGGCGACGCAGACGGGCATTTAATGCCCTTGTCCCCTGCCGTCAGGGTTAGGTATGATACACTGTAGCAGGTAGCTGTACCAACCGCAACACCTTTCCATTTTTACCCTTGTCTACGTTGCCACCTGTCGGTGACCCCTTGAGCATATAAAAGGAGGCCCATGCACAACGTAGAGGGGGAGGAGGAGAACACTCACGCTCGGTCTCGTTAGCTGCTGGGGTGTACTGTAGCACTCCGCGCTCCCGAGCAAGAACTCAATACAAACCACAAGGCAGGAGTAGGGTTTTACGCATCCGTGCGGCCCGAACCTGGGTAAACTGCTCGTGTGTTTCGCCTCGATCCGCTCTTCGTGCGACCCTCGCCCCCGCCGAACCGAAAGGGACCCGGTCCGCCGGTCCCATAGGTGCTCGTGGATTAGTCCCCCGACATCTTTGGCGCGCCAGGTAGGGGAGCGAGGTTGTGTGAACCAGATCCGGCGTTCACACGAGCTAGATCTTCATCATCTTCATCGACATGCCGCCGAAGAAGAAGGCTTCGGAGGCGGTTGCTCCGTCCGCGCCGAACCCACCACCGCCGGAGCAAACGGCTGATGGGGCAGACGCCGGCGGAAGAATGGGCGTCGACGAGGGAGCTCACAGTGCTGCCAGGTCCAAGGACAAGGCTGCGCTGCCCATCGGCGGCGTAGCCAGCTCCCACAACGACCGGGCGCACTCCAAGACCTCGACGTCCGTACATGCACCACGCCCATCTCAGGAGGCGCGGGACCGGCAACGTCATGGTACTCATGGTACCATGCGTTTGCTGGACCAAGATCGAGCTGGTGGATCTCGGAGTGCTCAAGACCAGCATGCACACCAACATGCTGGCACGAGCGAGGCACGGTCGCCTGGACGGGATATTGCTCCTTCTAACATAGTTAGAAGTCCGAGCATATCCCGCTCTTCGCACCGTTCGCCACCGCCACCCGCCACTACAGCAGAAGCTTTGGCGCGAGCTCAACTGCTCCTGGACTACCCTCCAACGGCAGACAAGATCGACGACTGGAGGGCCACCATTCAGAGTCTCATTGGCTTCGCCAACGGCGACACTCAACGGCAGCCGAGCACGTCGCAGCCGCGGCAAGTCAGCCAGGCACGAGCCGGTGGCGACACGACCGGTGGGGGTGCAACCACTGTGCACTCTCCGCCCCGAAGGCCAAGATCGTCGACTCGCCGGATCCACCTCGACAACGACTCTACCGCGTCATCAGATCCACGAGCTCGTCGCGATCAGCGCCAAGTTCTTCATGAACGACAGCAAGAAGACGCTCGTACTCGCATCGAGCGCCGAAGAGAAGCGCGGCGTCAATCGGACCAGCGCGTTGGGCCCTCTGTCGACATGCATGCGCCAGGGGAACCAGGCGACTTGCCGTACGCGGTAGGTTGCCCTGCGTTTACTCGTGAGCTGCGGCAAGTCCAGTGGCCCAGCACGAAGAATTTCAAGCCAGACATACCAGAGAAGTACGACGGCAAGTCGCATCCGTCGGAGTTCCTCAGCATCTACACCATCGCGGTGCAGGCTGCCGGGGGGCGGGACGACAAGATCCTTGCCAACTACTTCCCGCTGGTGCTCAAGCCCAACATCAGGTCCTGGCTCATGCACTTGCCGGACAACTCCATATCCTCCTGGGCAGACCTATGCCATCAGTTTGTCGGCGCCTTTACAGGCGGGCCACAAACCTCATGGCCAAGAGACTGACCTTCATCTGCTCGCCCAGAAGGAAGGAGAGCCCCTGCGCAAGTACATTCAGAGATTCAGTCGTGTACAGCACAACATCCCAGATGTCCACCCTGCCGCGGTCATCAGCGCGTTCCATCAGAACGTGCGTAACCGCAGGATGCGGGAGGAGATGGCGATGTGCAGGATCAGAGACGTCAGTGAGCTGTATGCCCTGGCCGACAGGTGTGCACGTGCTGAGGAAGGGAGGAAACTCCCCGGAGAGAATACAGGAGGGGCGGACGACAAGCTGCGAGTCACCCCTGACAATGAGCTTCTTGATCCCAAGGTCTGCCGCGATCCTGAGACCGGCAAGCAATCCTTCATACTCTGCAGTATTGTTTGTTGCTTGCTCCTTGGGAAAGTGCATCTGGACTACGTACTTGAGGTGCTCTCCGGTGGGTGCGACAAGCAGCACGCCAGCACCGGCGCCTTGCAGCGAAAAGGCACCATCAAAGTACATTAGCCACTCTTTGTTTGCTTCCTCGACGGGGATGCTCGTTTCTGGAATTTCTTCATCTGGTGTTGGCGTCCATTCTGCTATGAATTCTGCCAATGCTCTGCTTTGGATAGTTGAAGTACTCTCAAACTTGAGGCTAAAGCTTGACAGTTCCAGTGCCCACTCAACAATCCTGCCTGTCGCTTCTGGATTCTGTAGTATCCTCTTCAGCGGAAAACGAGTGACAACTGTGATCTCATGTGCTTGGAAGTAATGGTGCAGCTTTCTCGAGGTCATGAGAAGGCCGAAAAGCAATTTCTGCACGCCAGAGTACCTTGACCTAGCCCCCTGCAGGAGGGAACTGACAAAGTAAACTGGGCGCTCTACCATTATCTTCTGTACCTGCCCGTGCGTCTGCGCAGATCCATCCTTGTCGGGACCAGAGCTTGTCGGGGAAGCCCCCTGCTTGTCGCTGGATGCGCCTGCCATGGTTGCTGGATCGTCATCTGCCTCCCTCTCTGCTACTAATGCAACACTAACCACTTGATTGGTTGCCGCTATATACAGCAGCAACTTCTCTTGTGGCTTAGGTGCGACAAGTGTTGGAGTGGAGGACAGGTATCTCTTCAAGTCTTGCAGCGCAGCCTCCGCTTCTGGAGTCCATTTCATTGGACCTGCCTTTTTCAATATTTTGAAAAATGGCAGGGCGCGCTCAGCAGACCTAGAGATAAACCTGCTGAGAGCAGCCACGCAACCGGCGAGTCTTTGTACATCCTTGACGCGCTTTGGTGCTTCAATCTGCTCAATGGCCTTGATCTTGTCGGGATTGGCTTCGATTCCCCGCTGAGACACGAAGAACCCGAGAAGCTTGCCGGAGGAGACTCCAAACACACACTTCTCGGGGTTGAGCTTGAGGCTGATCTTGCGCAAATTTGCAAAGGTCTCGTCTAAATCTTGAATCAGAGTTTCCTTGTCCTTGCTCTTGACCACTATGTCATCCATGTAGGCTTCCACATTTCTGTGTATTTGTGGCTCAAGAGCGACATGGACTACTCTTGCAAATGTTGAACCAGCATTTTTTAAACCGAAAGGCATCCGTATGAAACAGTACGTGCCACATGGAGTGATGAATGCGGTCTTCTCCTCATCCTCTTCTGCCATGAAGATCTGATGGTATCCTGAGTATGCATCAAGAAATGAAAGCAAGTCACATCCGGCCGTGGAGTCAACAATCTGGTCAATGCGCGGCAAAGGAAATGGGTCTTTGGGACAAGCTTTGTTAACATCGGTAAAGTCGATACAAAGTCTCCATTTCTCGTTCGCCTTGCGCACGACTACAGGATTGGCCAACCACGTAGGATGGAGCACCCCTCTGACAAGGCCTGCTGCTTCCAACTTCTTGATCTCTTCTGCGATGAATTCTTGGCGCTCCACTGCTTGCTTCCTGACCTTCTGCTTGATGGGCCGCGCGTGAGGAAAAACGGCAAGATGGTGCTCAATTACTTTCCTGGGAACACCGGGGATGTCAGACGGTTGCCACGCAAACACGTCAACATTCGCCCGCAGGAAAGCAATGAGCGTGCTTTCCTATTTAGGGTCGAGAGTGGCACTGATGGTGAAGGTACCACCAATGCTGTCCTCCTTGGCGGACACCTTCTTGGTCTCTGGCGGAGCTTCCATTGTCTTCTTACACTTGCCGGTGAAGCTCGATGGTGCGTCCTCGACGGCAGCGCAGCACTCCGAAGAGGTGCGCTTGCCGGAGTGGGCATCAGGACTCTTGCCGGACTTGGTCTTCTTCTTCCCCCCGGGAGCTTCAACGGCAGGTGACTTGCGATCTGTTGCGGCTGCTGCTTCCCGGTAGATCTTGTCGGCGCAGATAAGAGCATCCTTCTTGTCGCTAGGGACAGAGATGACGCTTATCGGGCCTGGCATCTTTAGCATGTTGTATGCGTAGTGAGAGGCTGCCATGAACTTGGCGAGTGCTAGATGGCTGAGTATCCCATTGTAAGGCAATGGAAAATCGGCAACGTCAAAAGTGACCCTCTCAGTCCTGAAGTTCACCTCGCTGCCAAATGTTACTGGCAACGTGACCTTCCCCTTCGTCTTGCTCCTTCCCAGGTTGATTCCTTGGAATGTGCCGGTCTCTTCAAGCTCGCTGTCAGGGATCTGGAGTTTCTGGAGTACAGCGGAGGAGATCAGGTTCAAGCCGGCCCCGCC
Source organism: Triticum dicoccoides (assembly GCF_002162155.2). NCBI lineage: Eukaryota > Viridiplantae > Streptophyta > Magnoliopsida > Poales > Poaceae > Triticum > Triticum dicoccoides. Next base: position 81,668,816 of record NC_041386.1, on the reverse strand, counting down.
GTCAACTAGCATCTTAGTGACCTTGAGGTTGCGGATAGTTGGTGAAACCAACATCGGCAAGCACCCGACCGCAGTTGTGTGATCAGGGTGGTCCTCAATATCAAAGATGATAGGTGTGCTGGACCATTTCAGAGGCTTGCGTGACTCGACAGGTGGTTCTGCCGCATTGACTTACCGCACCCACTGCTTGAGTTGGCGGTGCGAAGTATGCAGAGAAGCACCGCCATCAATGCACAAGACCTCTGTGGCTTTCTGGAACTCCTGCTCACTGGTCTCGACATCATCCATGTCTTCGTCGTCGTCGTCATCTTCATCCTTGTCGTGGCCGCGGGGAGGTCTGTCTCCTTGCCGCTGCTTGGCCTTGCCGCGGCGTCCTCCCCGGCCGGCGCGCTTCTTGCCAGATTCTCCAGCGCCTCCTTGGGCCCTCTCCTTGTCGCGTCGCTCGTATTCAGCCTTTTGCTGCTGGACAAGCTGCTCGACCTTCTTGCAGCTCTGGAGGTCATGCCCCTTTGTGCGGTGGATCTTGCAGTACTGCTTGTCGGTGCCGTCCTGCTTGTCGGCGACCGCCACAGTTTGGCAGTTGGTGCATGCGGCAATCTCCTTGCCGGAGCTGCCAGCTTTGGCTTTCTTGGCGCCACCTTCGTTGCCAGACTGCTCAATGACTAGCACATCTTTGCCTTTCTTCTTCCTGTTGTTCCGCCGCCAAGTGAACAAGAGTTATCAGAGTCCGTTGATGGAAGCCTACGTCGACGAAGTGAGAAAGCTAGAAGAGCACTTTGACGGCCTACAGATGGAGCATGTTCCAAGAGCTCAGAACGCCATTGCCGATGGCCTATCAAAGTGCGCCGCACTTAAGTTACCTGTGGAACCAGGGATCTTTGTGCTCAAGCTGACTCAACCGTCTGTAACGCCATCAACTGGACAGAGCAAGAAGAGGAAGTTGATTTATGGTGACTATTTTCCGGCAGAGCTTCCCGAAGCCGCCGCCAAGAAGGTCCCTAAGATCAACGCCAAGAGCGCTGAGGAGCAGTCTGCTCTGGCAAGCCCTAGGGTTTGTTCCATTGAAGAAAAAGCTCCCGACAAGTTTTGCTCCGGCAAGCTTGCCGGGGAACGTTAAGCTCCGGCAGAGCCGCAGGTTCTCGCTGTAGAAGCGGATGTTCCCGCAGCAACAAATTTGCCTTTAGTCCTTGTTGTCGAGCCACAAGCTCCAGCATGGGCACAGCGGATTGTCCGTTTCCTTCAGACAGGAGAACTTCCCGAAGAGCAAGAAGAAGCGGAAAGAGTAGCCCGGCAGTCAAGTATGTACCAGTTTGTCGACAAGACACTGTATAGAAGAAGACTCAACGGTGTGAAATTGAAGTGTACTCACCGGGAAGACGAACAAAAGCTGTTGGCAGAGATACATGGAGGCATATGTGGTCACCACATTGGCGCAAGAGCACTTGCCGGCAAAGCATTCCGGCAAGGTTTCTTTTGGCCGACAGCCCTCCAGGATGCAACTACACAAGTAACCAAGTATGAAGCGTGCCAGTTCCATTCCAAGCAGATACACCAACCAGCTCAAGCTCTCCAGACGATCCCTTTATCCTAGCCATTTTCGGCCTGAGGGCTCGACATTCTCGGCCCCTTTCCCCGAGCAGCCGGGGGCTTTGAGTACTTGTACGTTGCAATCGACAAGTTCACAAAGTGGCCGGAAGTGGAAGCAGTGAGGAAGGTGACAGCACAATCAGCAGTCAAGTTCTTCAGGTCGATTGTTTGCCGCTTCGGGATCCCTAACAGGATAATCACCGACAACGGTACACAATTCACGAGCCGCACCTTCATGCAGTACGTCCAAGATCTTGGCGCCAAGGTCTGCTTCGCTTCTGTTGGTCACCCGAGAAGCAACGGTCAAGCGGAGAGGGCAAATGTTGAAGTCCTGCGTGGGCTCAAGACCAGGACTTTCGACAGGCTGCACAAATGCGGAAGAAACTGGATCGAGGAGCTGCCGGTGGTTCTTTGGTCGATCAGGACGACGCCAAATCGAGCCACTGGCTAGACACCTTTCGCTCTAGTCTATGGAGCAGAGGCAGTTCTCCCCACGGAACTCGTATACGGGTCACCTCGAGTGCTCGCTTATGATGAGCTTGATCAAGAGCAGCTGCGACAAGATGACGCACTGCTCCTTGAGGAAGACCGTCTTCAGGCTGCTGTACGAGCTGCTCGCTACCAGCAAGCTTTGCGCCGCTACCATAGCCGCAAAGTTAACGCCAGAAGTCTCAAGGAAGGCGACCTTGTTCTTCGGCGTGTTCAGTCCGCCAAGAATTCAAACAAGTTGACGCCGAAGTGGGAAGGCCCTTACCGGGTGAAACGAGTCACTAGGCCTGGCGCTGTCCGCCTTGAGACCGAAGATAGCATTCTGGTGAGCAATTCCTGGAACATTGAGCATCTTCGTAAGTTTTACCCGTAAGGCGCGGTTGCCGGAACCTGTTCCGGCAACCACCTTTTGTACAAGTCTTGCCACTGTTGCATGTAATCCTTTGTACAAAGCCGGGCACAGACCCTGTGCATAAGTAAAGTATGCTCCGCACATCTTGTCAATTTCATGCTTTCTATTTTTTGCATATGTGATCTGACACTTTGTGCAGCACCTACTCCCCGGTAAGCAATAACGAGCCATAAGGCTCCTTATCTTTATTTTCTCCTCTTTCTTTTTTCTCAAGGAAAGGAAGGTTCCCTCGCCCACAAGTTTGTGTTGGGGAACGTTGCAGAAAACAAAAATTTTCCTACTCGTTTCACCAAGATCATCTAGGAGTTCATCTAGCAACGAGTGATTAGATGCATCTACATACCTTTGTAGATCGCGCACGGAAGCGTTCAAAAGAACGGTGATGATGTAGTCGTACTCGACGTGATCCAAATCACCGATGACCAGCGCCGAACGGACGGCACCTCCGCGTTCAACACACGTACGGAACAGCCACGTCTCCTCCTTCTTGATCCAGCAAGGGAGGGAGGAGAGGTTGAGGGAGATGGCACCAGCAGCAGCACGACGGCGTGGTGTTGATGGAGCTGCAGTACTCCGGCAGAGCTTCGCTAAGCACTATGGAGGTGGAGGAGGTGTTGGAGAGGGAGAAGGAGGCAACCAAAGGCCAAGGCGTTTAGGTATGAAGTCCCTCCTCTCCCCCACTATATATAGGAGGGCCAAGGGGGGTGGCCGGCCCTAGGAGATCCAATCTCCTAGGGGGTGCGGCGGCCAAGGGGGGTTTCCCTCCCCCCCAAGGCACCTAGGAGGTGCCTTCCCCTCCTAGGACTCTTCCCCCTTCAAACCCTAGGCGCATGGGCCTATGTGGGGCTGGTGCCCTTGGCCCATTAGGCCAAGGCGCACCCCCTACAGCCCATGTGGCCCCCCCGGGACAGGTGGACCCACCCGGTGGACCCCCGGGACCCTTCCGGTGGTCCCGGTACAATACCGATAACCCCGAAACTTGTCCCAATGCCCGAAACAGGACTTCCCATATATAAATCTTTACCTCCGGACCATTCCGGAACTCCTCGTGACGTCCGGGATCTCATCCGGGACTCCGAACAACATTCGGGTTACTGCATATACATATCCCTACAACCCTAGCGTAACTGAACCTTAAGTGTGTAGACCCTACGGGTTCGGGAGACAAGCAGACATGACCGAGACGACTCTCCGGTCAATAACCAACAGCGGGATCTGGATACCCATGTTGGCTCCCACATGCTCCACGATGATCTCATCGGATGAACCACGATGTCGAGGATTCTATCAACCCCGTACGCTATTCCCTTTGTCTATCGATATGTTACTTGCCCGAGATTCGATCGTCGGTATCCCAATACCTTGTTCAATCTCGTTACCGGCAAGTCACTTTACTCGTACCGTAATGCATGATCCCGTGACCAGACACTTGGTCACTCTGAGCTCATTATGATGATGCATTACCGAGTGGGCCCAGTGATACCTCTCCGTCATACGGAGTGACAAATCCCAGTCTTGATCCATGTCACCCAACAGACACTTTCGGAGATGCCCGTAGTCTACCTTTATAGTCACCCAGTTACGTTGTGACGTTTGGCATACCCAAAGCACTCCTACGGTATCCGGGAGTTACACGATCTCATGGTCTAAGGAAAAGATACTTTGACATTGGAAAACTCTAGCAAACGAACTATACGATCTTGTGCTATGTTTAGGATTGGGTCTTGTCCATCACATCATTCTCCCAATGATGTGATCTCGTTACCAATGACATCCAGTGTCCATAGTCAGGAAACCATGACTATCTGTTGATCAATGAGCTAGTCAACTAGAGGCTCACTAGGGACATGTTGGTGTCTGTTATTCACACATGTATTACGATTTCCGGATAACACAATTATAGCATGAATAAAGACAATTATCATGAACAAGGAAATATAATAATAATGCTTTTATTATTGCCTCTAGGGCATATTTCCAACAGTCTCCCACTTGCACTAGAGTCAATTATCTAGTTACATTGTGATGAATCGAACACCCATGGAATTCTGGTGTTGATCATGTTTTGCTCTAGGGAGAGGTTTAGTCAACGAATCTGCTACATTCAGGTCCGTATGTACTTTACAAATCTCTATGTCTCCATCTTGAACATTTTCACGAATGGAGTTGAAGCGACGCTTGATGTGCCTTGTCTTCTTGTGAAACCTGGGCTCCTTGGCAAGTGCAATAGCTCCAGTGTTGTCACAGAAGAGCTTGATCGGCCCCGACGCATTGGGTATGACTCCTAGGTCGGTGATGAACTCCTTCACCCATATTGCTTCATGTGCTGCCTCCGAGGCTGCCATGTACTCCGCTTCACATGTAGATCCCGCCACGACGCTTTGCTTGCAACTGCACCAGCTTACTGCCCCACCATTCAAAATATACACGTATCCGGTTTGTGACTTAGAGTCATCCAGATCTGTGTCAAAGCTAGCGTCGACGTAACCCTTTACGACGAGCTCTTCGTCACCTCCATAAACGAGAAACATTTCCTTAGTCCTTTTCAGGTACTTCAGGATATTCTTGACCGCTGTCCAGTGTTCCTTGCCGGGATTACTTTGGTACCTTCCTACCAAACTGACGGCAAGGTTAACATCAGGTCTGGTACACAGCATGGCATACATAATAGAACCTATGGCTGAGGCATAGGGGATGACACTCATCTCTTCTATATCTTCTGCCGTGGTCGGACATTGAGCTGAGCTCAATTTCATACCTTGCAACACAGGCAAGAACCCCTTCTTGGATTGATCCATATTGAACTTCTTCAATATCTTATCAAGGTATGTGCTTTGTGAAAGACCTATGAGGCGTCTCTATCTATCTCTATAGATTTTGATGCCTAATATATAAGCAGCTTCTCCAAGGTCCTTCATTGAAAAACTTTTATTCAAGTAGGCCTTGATGCTGTCCAAGAGTTCTATATCATTTCCCATCAAAAGTATGTCATCTACATATAATATGAGAAATGCTACAGAGCTCCCACTCACTTTCTTGTAAACGCAGGCTTCTCCATAAGTCTGTGTAAACCCAAACGCTTTGATCATCTCATCAAAGCGAATGTTCCAACTCCGAGATGCTTGCACCAGCCCATAAATCGAGCGTTGGAGCTTGCACACTTTGTCAGCATTCTTAGGATCGACAAAACCTTCCGGCTGCATCATATACAATTCTTCCTTAAGGAAACCATTAAGGAATGCCGTTTTGACGTCCATTTGCCATATTTCGTAATCATAGAATGCGGCAATTGCTAACATGATTCGGACGGACTTCAGCTTCGCTATCGGTGAGAAAGTCTCATCGTAGTCAACCCCTTGAACTTGTCGATAACCCTTAGCGACAAGCCGAGCTTTATAGATGGTCACATTACCATCCGTGTCTGTCTTCTTCTTAAAGATCCATTTATTTTCTATGGCTCACCGCTCAACGGGCAAGTCAGTCAAAGTCCATACTTTGTTTTCATACATGGATCCTATCTCGGATTTCATGGCTTCTAGCCATTTGTCGGAATCCGGTCCCGCCATCGCTTCTTCATAGTTCGAAGGTTCACCGTTGTCTAACAACATGATTTCCAAGACAGGGTTGCCGTACCACTCTGGTGCGGAACGTGTCCTTGTGGACCTTCGAATTTCAGTAGGAGCTTGATCAGAAGTATCTTGATCATTATCATTAACTTCCTCTCTAGTCGGTGCTGGCACCTCAGGAACATTTTCTTGAGTTGCGCCATTTTCCGGTTCAAGAGGCAATACTTCATCAAGCTCTACTTTCCTCCCACTTACTTCTTTCGAGAGAAACTCTTTCTCCAGAAAGGACCCATTCTTGGCAACAAAGATCTTGCCTTCGGATCTGAGGTAGAAGGTGTACCCAATAGTTTCTTTTGGGTACCCTATGAAGACGCATTTTTCCGATTTGGGTTCGAGCTTTTCAGGTTGAAGTTTCTTGACATAAGCATCGCATCCCCAAACTTTTAGAAACGACAGCTTAGGTTTCTTCCCAAACCATAATTCATACGGTGTCGTCTCAACGGATTTCGACGGAGCCCTATTTAACGTGAATGCGGCAGTCTCTAAATCATAGCCCCAAAAAGAAAGCGGTAAATCGGTAAGAGACATCATAGATCGCACCATATCTAACAGAGTGCGATTACGACGTTCGGACACACCATTACGCTGAGGTGTTCCAGGCGGCGTGAGTTGTGAAACTATTCCACATTTTCTTAAGTGTGTGCCAAACTCGTGACTCAAGTATTCTCCTCCACGATCTGATCGCAGAAACTTGATTTTCCTGTCACGTTGATTTTCAACCTCACTCTGAAATTCCTTGAACTTTTCAAAGGTTTCAGACTTGTGTTTCATTAAGTAGATATACCCATACCTACTTAAATCATCAGTGAGGGTGAGAACATAACGATAGCCACCGCGAGCCTCAACACTCATTGGACCGCACACATCGGTATGTATGATTTCCAATAAGTCGGTTGCTCGCTCCATTGTTCCTGAGAATGGAGTCTTGGTCATTTTACCCATAAGGCATGGTTCGCACGTGTCAAATGATTCATAATCAAGAGACTCTAAAAGTCCATCAGCATGGAGCTTCTTCATGCGTTTGACACCTATGTGACCAAGGCGGCAGTGCCACAGGTATGTGGGACTATCATTATCAACCTTACTTCTTTTGGTACTCACATTATGAACATGTGTAGCATCACGTTCGAGATTCATAAGGAATAAACCATTCACCATAGGAGCATGACCATAAAACATATCTCTCATAAAAATGGAACAACCATTATTCTCAGATTTAAAAGAGTAGCCATCTCGAATTAAACGAGATCCCGATACAATGTTCATGCTCAAAGCTGGCACTAAATAACAATTATTAAGGTTTAAAACTAATCCCGAAGGGAGATGCAGAGGTAGCGTGCCGACGGCGATCACATTGACCTTGGAACCATTCCTGACGCGCATCGTCACCTCGTCCTTTGCCAGTTTCCGTTTATTCCGCAGCCCCTGCTTTGAGTTACAAATGTGAGCAACCGCACCGGTATCAAATACCCAGGAGCTACTACGGGCACTAGTAAGGTACACATCAATTACATGTATATCACATATACCTTTTGTTTTGCCGGCCTTCTTATCCGCTAAGTACTTAGGGCAGTTCCGCTTCTAGTGACCGCTTCCCTTGCAATAAAAGCACTCAGTCTCGGGCTTGGGTCCATTCTTTGGCTTCTTCCCGGCAGCTTGCTTGCCGGGCGCGGCAACCTCCTTGCCGTCCTTCTTGAAGTTCTTTTTACCCTTGCCTTTCTTGAACTTAGTGGTTTTATTGACCATCAACACTTGATGTTCCTTCCTGACTTCTACCTCTGCTGATTTCAGCATAGCAAATACTTCAGGAATGGTCTTTTCCATCCCCTGCATATTGAAGTTCATCACAAAGCTCTTGTAGCTTGGTGGAAGCGACTGGAGGATTCTGTCAATGACCGCATCATCCGGGAGATTAACTCCCAGCTGAGTCAAGCGGTTATGCAACCCAGACATAGTGAGTATGTGCTCACTGACAGAACTGTTTTTCTCCATCTTACAGCTGAAGAATTTGTCGGAGACTTCATATCTCTCGACCCGGGCATGAGCTTGGAAAACCATTTTCAGCTCTTCGAACATCTCATATGCTCCATGTCTCTCAAAACGCTTTTGGAGCCCCGGCTCTAGGCTGTAAAGCATGCCGCACTGAACGAGGGAGTAGTCATCGAAACGTGCCTGCCAAGCGTTCATAACATCTTGTTCTGCAGGGAGAACGGGTGCGTCACCAAGCGGTGCTTGTAGGACATAATCTTTCTTGGTAGCTATGAGGATGATCCTCAGGTTCCGGACCCAGTCCGTATAGTTGCTGCCATCGTCTTTCAGCTTAGTTTTCTCTAGGAACGCGTTGAAGTTGAGGACTACGTTGGCCATTTGATCTACAAGACATATTGCAAAGATTTTAGACTAAGTTCATGATAATTAAGTTCAACTAATCAAATTATTAGTGAACTCCCACTTAGATTAGACATCCCTCTATCCATCTAAGTATTACATGATCCGAGTTAAACTAGACCGTGTCCGATCATCACGTGAGACGGACTAGTCAACATCGGTGAACATCTTCATGTTGATCGTATCTTCTATACGACTCATGCTCGACCTTTCGGTCTTCTATGTTCCGAGGCCATGTCTGTACATGCTAGGCTCGTCAAGTCAACCTAAGTGTTTGCATGTGTAAATCTGTCTTACACCCGTTGTATGTGAACGTCTGAATAAAACACCCGATCATCACGTGGTGTTTTGAAACAGCGAACTGACGCAACGGTGCACAGTTAGGGGGAACACTTCTTGAATTTATTGTGAGGGATCATCTTATTTACTACCGTCGTTCTAAGTAAACAAGATGCAAAACATGATAAACATCACATGCAATCAAATAATAAACGTGACATGATATGGCCAATATCACATAGCTCCTTTGATCTCCATCTTGGGGCTCCATGATCATCTTGTCACCGGCTTGACACCATGATCTCCATCATCATGATCTCCATCATCGTGTCTCCATGAAGTTGCTCGCCAACTATTACTTCTACTACTATGGCTAACGCATTTAGCAATAAAGTAAAGTAATTTACATGGCGTTTCTTGATGACACGCAGGTCATATAAAAGAATAAAGACAACTCCTATGGCTCCTGCCGGTTGTCATACTCATCGACATGCAAGTCGTGATTCCTATTACAATAGCATGAACATCTCATACATCACATATAGATCATTCATCATTCATCACAACTTTGGCCATATCATATCACAAACCACTTGCTGCAAAAACAAGTTAGACGTCCTCTAATTGTTGTTGCAAGTTTTACGTGGCTGAATTAGGGTTCTAGCAAGAACGTTTTCTTACCTACGTTAAAGCCACACCGTGATTTGTCAACTTCTATTTACCCTTCATAAGGACCCTGTTCATCGATTCCGCTCCAACTAAAGTAGGAGAGACAGACACCCGCCAGCCACCTTATGCAACTAGTGCATGTTAGTCGGTGGAACCGATCTCACGTAAGCGTACGTGTAAGGTTGGTCCGGGCCGCTTCATCCCACAATACCGCTGAAGCAAGAAAGGACTAGTAACGGCAAGAAAGTTGACAAATCTACGCCCACAACAAGTTGTGTTCTACTCGTGCAAGAAGAACTACGCATAGACCTAGCTCATGATGCCACTGTTGGGGAACGTTGCAGAAAACAAAAATATTCCTACTCGTTTCACCAAGATCATCTAGGAGTTCATCTAGCAACGAGTGATTAGATGCATCTACATACCTTTGTAGATCGCGCACGGAAGCGTTCAAAAAAACAGTGATGATGTAGTCGTACTCGACGTGATCCAAATCACCGATGACCAGCGCCGAACGGACGGCACCTCCGCGTTCAACACACGTACGGAACAGCCACGTCTCCTCCTTCTTGATCCAGCAAGGGAGGGAGGAGAGGTTGAGGGAGATGGCACCAGCAGCAGCACGATGGCGTGGTGTTGATGGAGCTGCAGTACTCCGGCAGAGCTTCGCTAAGCACTATGGAGGTGGAGGAGGTGTTGGAGAGGGAGAAGGAGGCAACCAAAGGCCAAGGCGTTCAGGTATGAAGTCCCTCCTCTCCCCCACTATATATAGGAGTGCCAAGGGGGGTGGCCGGCCCTAGGAGATCCAATCTCCTAGGGGGTGCGGCGGCCAAGGGGGGTTTCCCTCCCCCCCAAGGCACCTAGGAGGTGCCTTCCCCTCCTAGGACTCTTCCCCCTTCAAACCCTAGGAGCATGGGCCTATGTGGGGCTGGTGCCCTTGGCCCATTAGGCCAAGGCGCACCCCCTACAGCCCATGTGGCCCCCCCGGGACAGGTGGACCCACCCGGTGGACCCCCGGGACCCTTCCGATGGTCCCGGTACAATACCGATAACCCCGAAACATGTCCCGATGCCCGAAACAGGACTTCCCATATATAAATCTTTACCTCCGGACCATTCCGGAACTCCTCGTGATGTCCGGGATCTCATCCGGGACTCCGAACAACATTCAGGTTACTGCATATACATATCCCTACAACCCTAGCGTAACTGAACCTTAAGTGTGTAGACCCTACGGGTTCGGGAGACAAGCAGACATGACCGAGACGACTCTCCGGTCAATAACCAACAGCGGGATCTAGATACCCATGTTGGCTCCCACATGCTCCACGATGATCTCATCGGATGAACCACGATGTCGAGGATTCTATCAACCCCGTACGCTATTCCCTTTGTCTATCGATATGTTACTTGCCCGAGATTCGATCGTCGGTATCCCAATACCTCGTTCAATCTCGTTACCGGCAAGTCACTTTACTCGTACCGTAATGCATGATCCCGTGACCAGACACTTGGTCACTCTGAGCTCATTATGATGATGCATTACCGAGTGGGCCTAGTGATACCTCTCTGTCATACGGAGTGACAAATCCCAGTCTTGATCCATGTCACCCAACAGACACTTTCGGAGATGCCCGTAGTCTACCTTTATAGTCACCCAGTTACGTTGTGACGTTTGTCATACCCAAAGCACTCCTACGGTATCCGGGAGTTACACGATCTCATGGTCTAAGGAAAAGATACTTTGACATTGGAAAACTCTAGCAAACGAACTATACGATCTTGTGCTATGTTTAGGATTGGGTCTTGTCCATCACATCATTCTCCCAATGATGTGATCTCGTTATCAATGACATCCAGTGTCCATAGTCAGGAAACCATGACTATCTGTTGATCAACGAGCTAGTCAACTAGAGGCTCACTAGGGACATGTTGGTGTCTGTTATTCACACATGTATTACGATTTCCGGATAACACAATTATAGCATGAATAAAGACAATTATCATGAACAAGGAAATATAATAACAATGCTTTTATTATTGCCTCTAGGGCATATTTCCAACAGTTTGCCGGGGGGGGGGGAGGAGAAGATAATAGTATGGACCAGGCGTCGTTCAAGAAAGTATCGCCTTACCGGGAAGCAAGCAACAGAAAAGCTAAGTTGCCAAAGTTTGAGCAATCAGATTTTTAAAATTTTTAAGTTATCTCCCTTGAATGACCGCACTTTGTATGGAAAAACTATGCGCGGAGGAACCAACTCGCAGCTAGTTGCGCCCTTACTTTGTTTCGAGTCCGCTCAACAACTTAAGTGAGCTGCGACTAGTTGCGACAAGGTTTCTTGCCGGTAGCGGCACCGCCAGCAGGCTGCTGACGTCCCGCACTCAGCGCTCGCGGCTAAGGTGCCTGCACCGGCAAGTTCCCTAAAAGCGTAAGGCAAAAACATACAAAGGGAGGAATCAAGTAAAGGGTATAACATTGCAATCATTACCCGGAATAGAGTTATATTACAAGGTAGCTTGTCGCGGCTCTAACAGATTGTTCTCATAACATGACTAGCAGCGACAAGAAAAGAAGAAAACGGGCGGCCTAGTCTACGCGATCGCCCTCAATCCTCTTGATCCCGCTCACCTTGTCCACAATGGGTGCGACAAGGGTCTTGAGCGCCTCCAGATCAACATCCGGCGGCAGGGTCTTGAGGACGTTGGTGAGGGTGAGGCCCGGGTTGCGGAAGACCACCTTCACCAACACCTTTTGAAGAGCTCCCGTGCAGATCTTGCGCGACTCGTCGGCCAGCTGCTTTGGGATCTTCTTCCGGAGCCACTAGAGGGCCGTCGCCACGCCTTTGAAGAACAAGGTGAGCCTGGCGCTGGGTTGGAGGTTCTCATCAGAGGGATACCCGAGATCCTCCACCCCCAGTTGCGCCAGCTCCCTGTTGATATCTGCGGCAGCTTTCATGAGACCCTCCGTCCTGTGCTCCACATTCTCCCTAAAAGCATTCTGGGCGGCGGCAGCACTCGCCAGCAGCGCCTTGTCGGCCTTGATCTCCTCCTTCAAGGCCACCTCCTGCTCCCTGGCGCCGTCCAGCGTCTTGGCCAAAGTGATCAGCTTCAACTCAAGATCTGCGTTGGAGTCCTTGGCGGCGCTAAGCTCTTCACCACTCGCCTTGAGATCGGCCTCCAGCTGCGCCACCTTCGTCTCCAGCTCCTTCTTGGCGGCCTCGGCAACTGTGGCAGCATCCTCTGCTTACTTAAGGGCCCGACCGAATTTTTGCTCACGCGCGGCAAGCTCCTCCTCGTGGCTGTCGAGGTTAACCTTCCGCTGCACCAGCTCGCCCTCTTGTGCAGACAGCTTCTTAGCGGCATGCCGCTGTTGCTCTTCAACTTCGGCCTTCTCGAGGAAGAAGGCCTTCTGCTCTTCGACGAGTTGCTCCCGCTCCTCTGCCAGGGACCGGAGAGCTTCCTGGTTGAGACCCCGGAGCTCCTCCGCACGCTTCTTGATGTCTGCTCCCGCCTTCGCGACGAGCGCCTCGCGGGATTCCAGCTTGGCTTGCCGCGCGCGGTAGAGCGACAACAGCTTCCGCAGCAGCCGCTCCTCCTCAGGCTCGCCGCTGCTGCTGCTCGGCGCATCAACTAGCGTCAGCCCAGCGGAGGCGAGCACCTCTCCATCAAAGCTCTCTCCTTCGACTGGCGCCCTGGAGCTTGACGCCCAGGGTAGGTTGATGAAGACGCCATCGCGGGCCTTCAAGTAGACGCCTGGCTGGGGCTCTTTGGAGCCTGGCACTGTGGCAGCGGCGGACAGGTCGGCAGTCGACGTAGCGCCTGGCGCTCCTGCGGCCTCAGGGCCGTCAGTGCGATCGTCAGACCCCTCGCCGGCTGCTGCGGCGGCAGCTTTGGCGTCCTCGTCGCCGGCGGGATCATCAGCGCCGGCTGCTTCTTCAGTGGCAGCAGCGTCGTCGGCAGCAACCTCGGTCTCCATCGGCTCCGCAGCAGATGGGTCTGATGGCCGGAAAAGTGAGAAAAGTCAAGCAAATACCCAGAAAGAAGAAGAACCCAAGGGAAGCTTTGAAGAGAAGATTACCTGTACTGGGTTCGGCAGTTGTAGTCTCCGCCGCCGAGGGGACGCTGGAGCTGTCCCTTGCCGGAGAACTCTTCCTTGTCGGAGGACTCTCCCTTGGCATTTCGGGGGCGGCCTCCGGGCGCTCCTGGTGGGGCTGCTCTGCTCCTACACAAACCAACAGTCAGATGTCAGCAAAGAAAGAGTATCCATGCGCGCCTAACAGCGGAAAGCGAACCATATACTTACGCTGGGGGCTGCTCTGGAGAATAGTTGCCGGGTCCGGCAAGGTTGTCTCGGACGCACCCCCTGCTGTCGCGGTGGGTTCGTCCTCGATGACAATCACCGAGACCTTGGCTCTCATTGCTGCTCTCTGGGCCAGAGTCCTGAAAAGGAATAAGTTCAGAGTAAAGCAAATGAGATACAAGACAAAACAGCAAGAATTGAAGAACTACAAGTACAACAAGAGAATCTTACTCTTCTTCTTCCTCGTCGGAGCTGAACCCGGAGAAGTCGAAGTCCGGCTCACGTCCGGCGCGGGGAGGCGGAGGAGTAGTTTCCCTTGGCCGCTTGGCGGGAACAGTGGCGGTGGTCTGAGACGACCCCGCTCCGGCGGCCGCGGCGGCGTGAGAAGCGGCAGGAGCAGAAGCGGTGGTCCGGGTGGACCCCGCTCCAGTTGCCGCAGCAGCATGAGATGCTCCCGCGGCAATAGTGCTTGCCGCGGTGTTGCGTGTCGCGCGGCGCGGCGGCTGTTCACTCGCCCGCTGCCCCGCTACGTCCCCGGCCTTGCGGAGACACCTTCTTGGTGGGGATGGAGGCTCTGCTTGCGGCGAGCTGCCTGAAGATGACGAGGAAGAGGAGTTGATCTCCAGCGAGCCGCTCATATCCTCGGCGGGCTCGCTCGACTCGACGTCATGCCCGGCAAGCTCTTTCTCGCCAACGGGCTCCTCTCGCTCGGCACGGCTTGCCGCCTCTGCTGCCTCTGCCTCCTCCACGGTGAATCCAAATTCGCCCGCGGCTGCGGCTGCCGCCGCCTCTTCCAGCCTAGTGGCGATGCGTGTCATCTCCGCATCGGTGGTGTCGCAGGTGAGGCTATTCTTTTCGTCGGAGCGGACCGACACTTCTACCAAGCCGTCAAAGAACTACTGCACGACATCGTTTGCAGGCTCTTGCCAAGTTGGGACAATTCCATGCGAATCGCACAGCGGCATCATTGCACGGATGCGGTCGAGCGCGGAGTTGTTGCACAGCGGAACGACACCCTTCGGCAACCTGAACACTTCGGGATGTTGAGGGTCGTACTTGAACAGCTCCTGGAGCATCGCGTTAAGCTCCAGAACAGTGAAGTTGAAGTTGAGGCCCGGCCGCAGCCTCGTGATATCCGCCGCATTCTTGAATTCCCAGGCGGGCCTCCCCCGTTCCTGTAGGGGGGCGATGCGGTGGCGAAGAAAATCTGCGCCAACAGCGCCTACAGTGAGCCCGGCATGCCTGAGGCGTTGGATCCGGGTGACGGCAATCTTCAGCCTATCATCTTCCGGGGCCACGTCACTCCAATCACTGCCGCGTGCTACTGGGGCTTGGCGCCGGGCGGTAAACGGCTGCAGGTTCTCCTCGACAATCCAGCACCAGTCTGCTCTCCATTCCTCCCACTTGCCGCGGAACTCTCCCTCCAGATAAGTGTCCTTCTTGCCGGCCCTCGAGATCCAGGCGATTCCGCCGGATAAAGGCTCTCCTCTCTCTACTCGGGGCATAAAGAAGTGGCGAAAAAGGGCTACATTGGGATAGACTTCGACAAAGTTTTCGCAGAGATGTGCGAAAACTGCCATGGTCAGAACAGCATTGGGGGTGAAGTCAAGGAGGCGGAACCCGTAGGTGTTCATAATATCGCAGAAAAACTCAGAGAAAGGCGGGCAGAGCCCGCAGTAGAAGAACAAGGCGAAGAAAGGATATCCATTCGGAGCCGTTTTCCAAGCGGCGGCTGGAAGTACCTTCGTGCGCGGATGCGCTCGCGTCTCCATCGACCAGAAGAGGTAGTAATTCTCCCTCAGCTCCCTCGCGACGAGCTTGGGGGGGGGGAGATTGCCCGCTCCTTTCGTAGCGCCGCAAGCCGCTGCGCCTCGGTCGACTTCACAACCTTCCCTTTGTCGGCTCTCAGAGCCATGGCGGAAGTGGTGGAGGTGGTCAACGGCGTTGGTGGTGCTAGTGGCGATGGGGGGTGGGGCGCTGCTCTCTTTCAGCTTTGGGAAGACGAGGGAGCGGCGGAGATTTCCGAGATTGGAGTAGCAACCGGTGAATGGGCGAACTACCCCTGTTTCCCCTGCTTATAAAGAGGGAGGGGGCGGACGTTCCGCCTTTCCGAATAAAGAAACCACCCACGATCTCTCCCACGATGCCGCATTCAACGTGTGCGGTTCGGGGAGGGCGCGGTGGATACGGGGAGAGATACGGCGTAACCCATGCCGCGCGTGCCCGTGCCCTATTTTGGGCTCGGCCCAAGAGCGCTCGGCACCATGTATGGCCCAGGCCCGGGGGCTCCTGTCGGTGTACTAGAGTAGGGGTACCCTAGTATCCCGAACTTGTGCACGGGCAGTCGCAGCATCTCGCGGCAAGGATTGCCGGGTGACCGTCAAGGTCCTCCGTGGTTCCTTTGGAGCCATTCAAGAACAAAGTATCCAAGCCAAGGAGACAAGACCCCGGCAAGAGGAGCTTGCCGGGAAGGCCAACCAAGGCATCTCAAGGAACTTGCCGCGACGCGCCACGCGTCCCGGCAAGGCCCGGTGAGCGACAAGCTCCCAGACGCGACAAGACAACGACCATGGCAAGGCGCTTGCCGCGGCAAGCCACCACTCTGTGCCCGCGCTCCAACACACCCACCAACGTGTCGCTTTGGGACCCTTCCAGGCGTGCGTGGCGGGAGGCTGTGCAGCCAGCGGTGCGCGGTGGCAAGCGGCACTGACAAGATTGCCATCGTGGCGAGCAGTGGCGTCCCTGACGGTCCCTTTTGCACTATTTAGGCGACGTAGACGGGCATTTAATGCCGTTGTCCCCTGCCGTCAGGGTTAGGTATGATACACTGTAGCAGGTAGCTGTACCAACCGCAACACCTTTCCATTTTTACCCTTGTCTACGTTGCCACCTGTCGGTGACCCCTTGAGAATATAAAAGGAGGCCCATGCGCAACATAGAGGGGGAGGAGGAGAACACTCACGCTCGGTCTCGTTAGCTGCTGGGGTGAACTGTAGCACTCCGCGCTCCCGAGCAAGAACTCAATACAAACCACAAGGTAGGAGTAGGGTTTTACGCATCCGTGATGCTCGAACCTGGGTAAACTGCTCGTGTGTTTCTCCTCGATCCGCTCTTCGTGCGACCCTCGCCCCCGCCGAACCGAAAGGGACCCGGTCCGCCGGTCCCATAGGTGCTCGTGGATTAGTCCCCCGACAACCTCAAAGTTATTTTTTCCAATCAATCCGTTGGGCTATTCCTATAAGTGTCACAAACAGCCCTAGAGTTCGTACTAGAATAACACCTTAAGACACAAATCAACCAAAACCCTAATGTCACCTAGATACTCCAATGTCACCTCAAGTATCCGTGGGTATGATTATATGATATGCATCACACAATCTTAGATTCATCAATTCAACCAACACATAGGACCTCAAAGAGTGCCCCAATGTTTTTACATGAGAATCACAACGAAAACGTGTGCCAACCCCTATGCATAGGTTCATGGGCGGAACCCGCAAGTTGATCACCAAAACATACATCAAGTGAATCACGTGATATCCCATTGTCACCACAGATACGCACGGCAAGACATACATCAATTTTTCTCAAATCTTTAAAGACTCAGTCCGATAAGATAACATCGAAGGGGAAACTCAGTCCATTACAAGAGAGTAGAGGGGGAGAAGAAACATAAGATCCAACTATAATAAAAAATCTCGCGATACATCAAGATTGTGCCACCTCAAGAACACAAGAGAGAGAGAGAGATCAAACATATAGCTACTGGTACATACCCTCAGCCCCGAGGGAGAACTACACCCTCCTCATCATGGAGAGCACCGGGATGATGAAGATGGCCACCGGAGAGGGATTCCCCCTCCGGCAGGGTGTCAGAACGGGTCTAGATTGGTTTTCGGTGGCTACGGAGGCTTCTGGCGGCTGAACTCCCAATCTATTGTGTTCCCCGAAGTTTTTTAGGGTATATGGATATATATAGGAGGAAGAAATACGTCGGGGGAGCCACGAGGGGCCCACGAGGGTGGAGGGCGCGCCCAGGGGGTGGGCGCGCCCCCTGCCTCGTGGCTTCCTCGTTGCTTCCCTTACGTACACCCCAAGTCTTCTGGATTGATTCGGTTCCAAAAATAAGTTCCGTGAAGTCTCAGGTCAATTGGACTCCGTTTGATTTTCCTTTTCTGCAATACTCTAAAACAAGGAAAAAACAGATACTGGCACTGGGCTCTGGGTTAATAGGTTAGTCCCAAAAATCATATAAAAGTGTATAATAAAGCCCACAGACATCCAAAACAGATAATATAATAGCATGGAACAATAAAAAATTATAGATACGTTGGAGACATATCAGCATCCCCAAGCTTAATTCCTGCGCGTCCTCGAGTAGGTAAATGATAAAAACAGAATTTTTGATGTGGAATGCTACCTAACATATTTCTCTATGTAATTCTTTATTGTGGCAAGAATATTCAGATCCATAAGATTCAAGACAAAAGTTTAATATTGACATAAAAATAATAATACTTCAAGCATACTAACAAAGCAATTATGTCTTCTCAAAATAACATGGCCAAAGAAAGTTATCCCTACAAAATCATATAGTCTGGCTATGCTCTATCTTCACCATGCAAAATATTTAAATCATGCACAACCCCGATGACAAGCCAAGCAATTGTTTCATACTTTTTATGTTCTCAAACTTTTTCAATCTTCACGCAAGACATGAGCGTGAGCCATGGATATAGCACTATATGTGGAATAGAATGGTGGTTGTGGAGAAGACAAAAAGGGAGAAGATAGTCTCACATCAACTAGGCGTATCAACGGGCTATGGAGATGCCCATCAAAAGATATCAATGTGAGTGAGTAGGGATTGCCATGCAACGGAAGCACTAGAGCTATAAGTGTATGAAAGCTCAAAACGAAACTGAGTGGGTGTGCATCCAACTCGCTTGCTCACGAAGACCTAGGGCATTTTGAGGAAGCCCATCATTGGAATATACAAGCCAAGTTCTATAATGAAAGATTCCCACTAATATATGAAAATGACAACATAGGAGACTCTCTATCATGAAGATCATGGTGCTACTTTGAAGCACAAGTGTGGTAAAAGGATAGTAGCATTGCCCCTTCACTCTTTTTCTCTCATTTTTTTATTTTTTTATTTGAGCCTTCTCTCTTTTTTATGGCCTCTTTTCTCTTTTTTTATTTGGGCTTCTTTGGCCTCTTTTATTTATTTATTTTCGTCCGGAGTCTCATCCTGACTTGTGGGGGAATCATAGTCTCCATCATCCTTTCCTCACTGGGACAATGCTCTAATAATGATGATCATCACACTTTTATTTACTTACAACTCAGGAATTACAACTTGATACTTAGAACAAAATATGACTCTATATGAATGCTTCCGGCGGTGTACCGGGATGTGCAATGACTCATGAGTGACATGTATGAAAGAATTATGAACGGTGGCTTTGCCACAAATACAATGTCAACTACATGATTATGCATAGCAATATGACAATGATGGAGCGTGTCATAATAAACAGAATGATGGAAAGTTGCATGGCAATATATCTCGGAATGGCTATGGAAATGCCATAATAGGTAGATATGGTGGCTGTTTTGAGGAAGGTATATGGTGGGTTTAAGGTACCGGCGAAAGTTGCGCGGTACTAGAGAGGCTAGCAATGGTGGAAGGGTGAGAGTGCGTATAATCCATGGACTCAACATTAGTCATAAATAACTCACATACTTATTGCAAAAATTTATTAGTTATCGAAACAAAGTATTACGTGCATGCTCCTAGGGGGATAGATTGGTAGGAAAAGACCATCGCTCGTCCCCGACCGCCACTCATCAGGAAGACAATCAATAAATAAATCATGCTCCGACTTCATCACATAACGGTTCACCATACGTGCATGCTACGGGAATCACAAACTTCAACACAATTATTTCTCAAATTCACAACTACTCAACTAGCATGACTCCAATATTACCATCCTCATATCTCAAAACAATCATCAAGTATCAAACTTCTCATAGTATTCAATGCACTTTATATGAAAGTTTTTATTATATCCCTCTTGGATGCCCATCATATTAGGACTAAATTCATAACCAAAGCAAATTACCATGCTGTTTAGGACTCTCAAAATAATATAAGTGAAGCATGAGAGTTCATCTATTTCTATAAAATAAGACCACCACCGTGCTCTAAAAAGATATAAGTGAAGCACTAGAGCAAATGACAAACTACTCTGAAAGATATAAGTGAAGATCAATGAGTAGTCGAATGATTATGCAACTATATGAAGACTCTCTAACATTTAATAATTTCAGATATTGGTATTTTATTCAAACAGCAAGCCAAACAAAAGAAAATAAAATGACGCTCCAAGCAAAACACATATCATGTGGCAAATAAAAATATAGCTCCAAGTAAAGTTACCGATGAACGAAGACGAAAGAGGGGATGCCTTCCGGGGCATCCCCAAGCTTAGGATTTTGGTCGTCCTTGAATATTACCTTGGGGTGCCTTGGGCATCCCCAAGCTTAGGCTCTTGCCACTCCTTATTCCATAGTCCATCGAATCTTTACCCAAAACTTGAAAACTTCACAACACAAAACTTAACAGAAAACTCGTAAGCTCCGTTAGCGAAAGAAAACAAAAATCCATTTCAAGGTACTGTAATGAACTCATTCTTTATCTATATTGGTGTTAAACCTACTGTATTCCAACTTCTCGATGGTTTATAAACTATTTTACTAGCCATAGATTCATCAAAGTAAGTAAACAACACATGAAAAACAGAATCTGTCAAAAACATAACAGTCTGTAGTAATCTATAACTAATGCAAACTTATGGAACACCAAAAATTCTGAAATAAATTTCTGGACGTGAGTAATTTATATATTAATCATCTGCAAAAAGAATTAACTAAATATCACTCTCCAATAAAAAAATGGCAGCAATTCTCGTGAACGCTAAAGTTTCTGTTTTTTTACAGCATGATCACAAAGACTTTCCCCAAGTCTTCCCAAAGGTTCTACTTGGCACAAACACTAATTAAAAGCATAAAACCACATCTAAACAGAGGCTAGATGAATTATTTATTACTAAACAGGAGCAAAAAGCAAGGAGCTAAAATAAAATTGGGTTGCCTCCCAACAAGCGCTATCGTTTAACGCCCCTAGCTAGGCATGACGATTTCAATGATGCTCACATAAAAGATAAGAATTGTATCATAAAGAGAGCATCATGAAGAATATGACTAGCACATTTAAGTCTAACCCACTTCCTATGCATAGGGATTTTGTGAGCAAACAACTTATGGAAACAAGAATCAACTTGCATAGGAAGGTAAAACAAGCAGAACTTCAAAATTTTAAGCACATAGAGAGGAAACTTGATATTATTGCAATTACTACAAGCATATATTCCTCACTGATAATAATTTTCAGTAGCATCATGAATGAATTCAAAAATATAACCAGCACCTAAAGCATTATTTTCATGATCTACAAGCATAGAATTTTTATTACTCTCCACATAAGCAAAATTCTTCTTATTCGAAATAGTGGGAGCATCATAAGAGACTCGAATGCTATAAATTGTTTCCACATTAAAAGAGTAATGTTCAGAAAAGGGGTAATCAGAATCATGACAAGTTTTATAAATATAATCACTACTTTTTATAGCATAAGTATCATCACAATAATCAGCATAAGTAGGAGGCATGCTATCGTTATTATAAATTTGCATATCAAAACTTGGGAGACTAAAAATATCATCTTCATTAATCATAGCTTCCCCAAGCTCGGGACAAACATTAATTGCAGCAAATATATTCTCAAAAACATCATCTTCATTAAACATAGCATCCCAAGCTTGGGCCTTTTCATATCATAAGCATAATAACTCTCATCATTAATAGTATGGATAGCACCACTAGTATAGCAATTATCATATTCTTCCAAGCAAGTGCCAAAAAGATTTTTAAGATCATAAGAAGTATCATTATCTTCCACAATTATATTTTCATGAGGCACAATAGTGATAGGAGCAGCACTATTTGGGAGAGATATCTTTTTACCTCTCTTCCTTCTTCTTTTCTTCTTCTTCACCACATCATGTGTGGGTTCAATCCTCTTTTCGGAGCTCCTTATTAATGAGATTGGTTGAATAGGAGGCTCCTCCTTGTTACCTGATTCATCATAAGAAATAATAGGAGGGTATTGGGAAGTCTCTTCCCTTTCATTAGTATTCTCTGCATCTTCTATTTGTTTTCTTTTCTTTATGTAGTTGGCAATATAAGGATTTTCAATTCAATTCACCGCACAATACATATAAATTTCCTCTAGATCAAAGCCAAGAAGTTTATAACGGGCAAATTCTGGAAGATACCCAGTTATATGTTTCATTTCTTCGTAACCCATAAGCAAACTGAGTTCACTATAATGTGCAAGGGAAATCAAGTCATCACAATTTTTGGACACAATTAGATCATGAAACAATTTGCATCGGATAGCTAAATGACCACTTTCATTGCAAAGTCCACAAGTACGGCCAAGAAAATTTAAATTTTTAGCACAATCATCTAGCCTTTCTTGCAACAATTTAGTTTCTAAGTACTTATGCCTCTTGCAATATCTATCTTCCCTATTTGGTGTGTACTTACAAACCCAATGCACTCCACAAAAATTGACATGTTTATAGGAGACATTTTCATCATAACTAGTGCAATCATCATTAGTACCATGGATATTCAAGGAGTTCATAATAACAACATTGCAATCATGCTCATCATTCAAAGATTTAGTGCCAAACATTTTAATGCATTCTTCTTCTAACACTTTGGCACAATTTTCCTTTCCATCATACTCATGAAAGATATTAAAAAGATGAAGCGTATGAGACAAACTAAATTCCATTTTTTGTAGTTTTCTTTTATAAACTAAACTAGTGCTAAAACAAGAAACAAAAAGATTCGATTGCAAGATCTAAAGATATACCTTCAAGCGCTAACCTCCTCGGCAATGGCGCCAGAAAAGAGCTTGATGTCTACTACACAACCTTCTTCTTGTAGACGTTGTTGGGCCTCCAAGTGCAGAGGTTTGTAGGACAGTAGCAAATTTCCCTCAAGTGGATGACCTAAGGTTTATCAATCTGTAGGAGGTATAGGATGAAGATGGTCTCTCTCAAGCAACCCTGCAACCAAATAACAAAGAGTCTCTTGTGTCCCCAACACACCCAATACAATAGTAAATTCTATAGGTGCACTAGTTCGGCAAAGAGATGGTGATACAAGTGGCATATGGATGGTAGATAAAGGTTTTTGTAATCTGAAAAATATAAAAACAGCAAGGTAACTAATGATAAAAGTGAGCACAGACGGTATTGCAATGCTAGGAAATAAGGCCTAGGGTTCATACTTTCACTAGTGCAAGTTCTCTCAACAATAATAACATAATTGGATCACATAACTATCCCTCAACATGCAACAAAGAGTCACTCCAAAGTCACTAATAGCGGAGAACAAACGAAGAGATTATGGTAGGGTAAGAAACCACCTCAAAGTTATTCTTTCCAATCAATTCGTTGGGCTATTCATATAAGTGTCACAAACAGCCCTAGAGTTCGTACTGGAATAACACCTTAAGACACAAATCAACCAAAACCCTAATGTCACCTAGATACTCCAATGTCACCTCAAGTATCCGTGGGTATGATTATACGATATGCATCACACAATCTTAGATTCATCTATTCAACCAACACATAGGACCTCAAAGAGTGCCCTGAATTTACTACCGGAGAATCACAACGAAAACGTGTGCCAACTCCTATGCATAGGTTCATGGGCGGAACCCTCAAGTTGATCACCAAAACATACATCAAGTGAATCACGTGATATCCCATTGTCACCACAGATACGCACGGCCAGACATACATCAAGTGTTCTCAAATATTTAAAGACTCAATCTGATAAGATAACTTCGAAGGGGAAACTCAATCCATTACAAGAGAGTAGAGGGGGAGATGAAACATAAGATCCAACTATAATAGCAAAGCTTGCGATACATCAAGATCGTGCCACCTCAAGAACACGAGAGAGAGAGAGAGATCAAACACATAGCTACTGGTACATACCCTCAGCCCCGAGGGAGAACTACTCCCTCCTTGTCATGAAGAGCACCGGGATGATGAAGATGGCCACCGGAGAGGGATTCCCCCTCTGGTAGGGTGTCAGAACGGGTCTAGATTGGTTTTCGGTGGCTACAGAGGCTTCTGGCAGCGGAACTCCCGATCTATTGTGTTCCCTGAAGTTTTTAGGGTATATGGATATATATAGGAGGAAGAAATACGTCGGGGGAGCCACGAGGGGACCACGAGGGTGGAGGGCGCGCCCAGGGGGTTGGGGGCGCCCCCCTGCCTCGTGGCTTCCTTGTTGCTTCCCTTACGTACACCCCAAGTCTTCTGGATTGCTTCCGTTCCAAAAATAAGTTCCGTGAAGTTTCAGGTCAATTGGACTCCGTTTGATTTTCCTTTTCTGCGATACTCTAAAACAAGGAAAAAACAGAAACTGGCATTGGGCTCTGGGTTAATAGGTTAGTCCCAAAAATCATATAAAAGTCTATAATAAAGCCCACAAACATCCAAAATAGATAATATAATAGCATGGAACAATAAAAAATTATAGATACGTTGGGGACGTATCAAGTATTAAGATGCATAAAGGATCTGAACATATGATCTTCGACCGAATAAACCAACTAGCATCAACTACAAGGAGTAATCAACACTACTAGCAACCCAGAGGTACCAATCTAAGGCTTTGGGACAAAGATTGGATGCGAGAGATGAACTAGGGTTTGAGATGAGATGGTGCTGGTGAAGATGTTGATGGAGATTGACCCCCTCCCAATGAGAGGATCGATGGTGATGACGATGGTGATGATTTCCCCCTCCCGAAGGGGTGTTTCCCCGGCAGAACAGCTCCGCCGGAGCCCTAGATTGGTTCCGCCTCATGGCGGCGGAGTTTCTTCCCGTGAGCTTGCTTATGATTTTTTCTCGAACGAAAGACCTCATATAGCAGAAGATGGGCACCGGAGGCCTGCCAGGGGGCCCACGAGGCAGGGGGCGCGCCCCCACCCTCGTGGACGGTGGGTGGCCCCCCTCTGGTACTTTCTTCGTCCAATATTTTTATATATTCTGAAAATAATTCCCGTGGAGTTTCAGGACTTTCGGAGTTGTGCAGAATAGGTCTCTAATGTTTGCTCCTTTTCCAGCCCAGAATTCCAGCTGCCGGCATTCTCCTTCTTCATGTAAACCTTATAAAATAAGAGAGAATAGGCATAAGTATTGTGACATAATGTGTAATAACAGCCCATAATGCAATAAATATATCGATATAAAAGCATGATGCAAAATGGACGTATCAACTCCCCCAAGCTTACACCTCGCTTGTCCTCAAGCGGAAGCCAAAATCGAAAAATATGTCCACATGTTTAGAGATAGAGGTGTCGATAAAAATAAAATACGGACATGGGAGCATCATGATCATTCTTAGAACAACAACATATATATATTGTCATATGATCTCTTATGCTAAAGTAACAATTCATTCACAGTTTCAAGTATGAATCATAAACTTCATTGAAAACTAACAAACTATAATCTCAGTCATTGAAGCAATTGCAATTTATCATAACATCGGAAAGAGTCAATATAAGAGCTTTTTAGTAAGTCCACATACTCAACTATCATTTAGTCTTTCACAATTGCTAACACTCACGCAATATTTATGGGTATGAAGTTTTAATCAGACACAGAGAAAGATAGGGGCTTATAGTATTGCCTCCCAACCTTTTACCTCAAGGGTAATGTCAACAATAATAGTTCATGAAAACTCACATCCAATTAGCTATAAATATCAGGATCTTTCCAACACATTGTGCTTGCCAAAGGATAAAATGTAAAAAGGAAAGGTGAAGATCACCATGACTCTTGTATGAAGTATAAGACAAGAATAAAAGATAGGCCCTTCACAGAGGGAAGCAGAGGTTGTCATGTGCTTTTATGCTTGGATGCACGAAATCTTAATGCAAAAGAACGTCACTTTATATTGCCACTTGTGATATGGACCTTTATTATGCAGTCCGTCGCTTTTATTTCTTCCATATCACAATATCGTATAAAGCTTATTTTCTCCAGGCTAATAAATCATACATATTTAGAGAGCAATTTTTATTGCCTGCAACAATGACAACTTACTTGAAAGATCTTACTCAATCCACAGGTAGATATGGTGGACTCTCATGGCAAAATTGGGTTTAAGGGTATTTAGAAGCAAAATTAGTATCTCTACTTGGTGCAAAGAATTTGGCTAGCATAAGAGGGAAAGGCAAGCTCAACATGTTGGATGATCCATGACAATATAATTTGTTTCGGATGTAAGAAAACATAACCCATTACGTTGTCTTCCTTGTCCAACATCAACTCTTTAGCATGTCATATTTCAATGAGTGCTCACAATCATAAAAGATGTCCAAGATAGTATATTTATATGTGAAAACCTCTCTTTCTTTATTACTTCCTATTAATTGCAACGATGACTAAAACTATGCTTGTCAACTCTCAACAATTTTTATTCATCATACTCTTTATATGTGAAGTCATTACTCTCCATAAGATCCATATGATCTCTTTATTTCTTTTTATTCTTTCTCTTTTATTTTATTCCCCCAAGATCATAGCAAGATAATCAAGCCCTTGACTCAACACTAATCTTTATTATATATAGCTTACGGACTCGATTACATAGAAGGATCATAAAGCAAAAACTCAAAACTAGATCATACTAAAACTTTATTCTACTAGATCAAGATATTTCCAAAAGGATCGAACTAAGAAAAACGATAAAGATAAAAGTGTGATGGTGGTACGATACTGGGGAACTCCCCCAAGCTTGGCAGTTGCCAAGGGGAGTGCCCATACCCATATGTTTATGTCTCTTTCCTCGGAGGTGGTGATGATGGAGTTGTTGATGATGTAGGTTTCTCGTCCATCTTCCAAGGCATAGGCTCATCATAGAAAGATGATCGAGTCTCCGGGATCCTCAAATCTACAGCCAAATTTATCCTCTTGAATCTATATTCATACTCACAGTTTTGGTTTTGCAGGTCATAGATCTGTGCTTGGAGGTGCTCAATTTTCTCGTGAAGCTTGAAGATGGCCTCCTCAATGTTCTTGTCATCCAGCTTGTGGTTGTTGGTGAACTCCGTGATCATTATATGATTGGCGTCGAGTCCATGTTCCACCATCCCCTGGCACTTGAAAACTTTTTGCTCCATTGCCTCGAGCCTTGTCTCCACGCTTCCGGTCCTCCTTGGTCCCTCAGCATCGTGAATCTGCAGCAACCCCTCACGCATCTCAATGGTTTGAGGGTGTTGCAGCACCTCTGCGAGGTAGGGGTTGATGACCTTCTCGAAGAACTTGTCCTTGCGGGAGCTTGAAGACGTCATGGCGATCTAGATCTGTCAGAAAAACAGCTCGAAACAAGGACAGAAGATATTTGCGTGATACGGTGGTCAAAACTTTTGGGAGATTATATAATGAATTTTTACCAACCGAAAGAAGTATCGTGCAAGAAAACGGATTCCGGGGGGCACACGAGGTGCCCACGAGGCAGGGGGCGCTCTCCACCCTCGTGGAAGCCTCGTGCCCTTCCTGGACTGCTTCTTATTTTCTTATTTTTTTAAATATTCCAAAACGGATAAAAATTGCTATTATAACTGTTTTGGAGTCGGTTTACTTACCGTACCACGTACCTATTCCTTTTCGGAGTCTAAAACGTTCTGGAAAGTGTCCCTTATGTATTCCTCCGGGGTTATGGTTTCAATAACATTAGTTTCAACATTTATGGGACTACCTGAGATATAATGTTTGACTCTTTGACCGTTCACCACCCTCGGATTTGTGCCTTCGAAGTTGTTGGTTTTTATGGCACCGGAACGATAGACCTCCTCGATGATGTAAGGACCTTCCCATTTAGAGAGGAGTTTCCCTGCAAAAAATCTTAAACGAGAGTTGTATAACAATACATAATCACCTACATTAAACTCACATTTTTGTATGCTTTTGTCATGCCATCTTTTAACTTTTTCTTTAAACAGTTTGGCATTCTCGTAAGCTTGGGTTCTCCATTCATCAAGTGAGCTAATGTCAAAAAGCCTCTTCTCACCGGCAAGTTTGAAATCATAATTGAGTTCTTTAATGGCCCAATATGCCTTATGTTCTAGTTCGAGAGGTAAGTGACATGCTTTTCCATAAACCATCTTATACGGAGACATACCCATAGGATTTTTATATGTAGTTCTATAAGCCCATAATGCATCATCAAGTTTCTTGGACCAATTCTTTCTAGATCTATTAACAGTCTTTTGCAAAATTAATTTAAGCTCTCTATTACTCAGTTCTACTTGACCACTAGACTGTGGATGATATGGAGATGCAATTCTATGATTAACATCATACTTAGCAAGCATCTTACGAAAAGCACCATGAATAAAATGTGAACCACCACCAGTCATTAAATATCTAGGGACTCTAAACCTCGGAAAAATAACTTCTTTAAGCATCTTAATAGAGGTGTTATGATCAGCACTACTAGTTGGAATAGCTTCTACCCACTTAGTAATGTAATCAACAGCAACTAAAATATGAGTATACCCATTAGAGGTAGGAAACTTGTCACGACCCTAGATTTGCTTGTAACTAGTTGCATGAAAGCATTCATGTCATCATGTTTAAATTTAAGAAATTTGAAATAGGGGTGATCAATCCCTAGCACCCAAAAGAACTCAACTAGGTTCAACTTAAAAACATTTTCAATGATCCCAGAATGCCCTTTAGAAAAGTTCAAGATTTTTGATAAACGTGAAAACCTCTGCCAAAAATAATGCACATATTTCTAGGCCATTTCTGGACATTTGAATTAAATCATTATGTATTTGAATTTGGGCATTTAATTGCTATAATTATTTGAAATGCTCAAATAATTCTGAAACTAAATGTGGGTTGTTGGAAATAATTCAAAATGTCCCCACAATTTATTTCAGGATTTTTAGATGTGGTTTAGTATTATACTAAATCAAAATAGAGTTAAATCAATAGAAAACAGAAACTTAAATAGGAAAACAGAGAGAGGCAGTGAACTCACCCGTGCAACCCACCTCGTGTCCCAGCACTGTAGCTGAGGCCCAGCCCAGCAGGCAGCCGATGTGACCAGTCGCCGTCTTCTCTCGCCAGTAGGATACCGAGCGCGTGGCCGACGCACGCGCTCTCTCCTCGCGCCACCTCCTGCCACCTTGCCTGCCTCGTCGGTGAGGGGATAAGCCCCGGAGCCGTCTGGATCGATCTCTCTCTCTCTCTCTCCCTCCTCTGTCTCTCTCGCGCGTGTCCACCCGAACGCGCCCGCCACCGCCTTCGCTGCCACCGTGCTCACAGGCCACCCCTCGCTCCACCATCGACTCCGGGAGCTCCGCTACGACCTCCTCTTCATCCCCGATGAGCCACACACCGCCAGACGCCCTGCTGCCTCGCTATCGACCCGTCTTCTCCGTGCATGGCCGCCGGATCGCCATCGCCATTACGCCATCGTCTGGTCCTCCCCGAGCTTGCTGAGCCTCCCTGCCGACTCCATGTGAGCCCCTGCTTCGTTTACCCCTAACTCCATGCCCGATTTCGAGCTCTAGCTGCCTCCTCCACCGGAGCCGAGACGCACCGCCGCACGAGCTCGACGTCGGCGACACTCCGGTGACCATTTGGTCCCGGGCATGCGTCCAATGTATTCGCCGCACCGCGTAGAAGCCATAGGTGCTAACCCCGCATCGCCACGTCCGTTGTAGCCTCGACCCCGAGCTCACCCGAGCTCCGGCCGCCGCCAAGCTTGCTGCTACCGCCACCACAGGCCACCGTAGCCCCCCATGCCTGCTCCATTAGGTGCGCGCGAGCTCCAGCTAGCCGTAGAGGCCAACCGCGTCGCAAACCGCCGCCTGTAGCGCGAGCCCGAGCAACTCCGGCGAGCCTCCGCCGCGAGATGTGGTCGCCGATGCTTAATCCGGCGATGCTGACGTGGCAGTATTAGATTAGGTGCTAATCACCCAGTTAATCAACCCCGAGTGGATGACATGTGGGACCCGCACTGTTAGTGACACAATTAAAGTTAAATAACCCCTGTTAACCCCCTGAGTCAATGATAGGTGGAGCCCACCAGTCAGATTTGACTTTGGTCAATGCTGACATCACCATGACCTAGTGCTGATGCAGTAAAGTTTTTCTGGAATTTAAAATAAATCAGAAAAGATTTATGAATTCCATAAAATAACCAAAACTTCTAAAAATCATAGAAAATCAACCGTAACTCCAAATGAAATAATTTATATATGAAAAATTATCAGAAAAATCCAATCTATCCATTTATGATACTTTCATGCATGTTCAGCCAACTTATACCCCCTGTATAAGTGAAAACATGATAATGGCATTTTAAATACCCCTTATGGAGTTTGCATATGAACCCTTGGTTCATATGGACTTCATTTAAATTGTTGCTGGATGCATTAGTACAAATCACAGCATATTGACATGTCATGATCATGCATCATATTGTGCATTGCATTGATTATATTCTTTCTGT
>NC_041386.1:81602109-81638038 GCF_002162155.2 Triticum dicoccoides | reverse complement strand
GATGTGATCGATGACACCGATGAAGAACTATATTATCTTCAGAAGTGCCAGGCAAGGAAAACCCCCTTGTTCATTCCGATATAATCCCACTCTCTCGCTCTTGCTCTCTTTTACTGCATTAGGACAACAACGTTTCAACTGTTACATGCTGCAGTAGCTGAACCCCTTTCCTCTGCATGACCTGTCATTGCCACAGTAAATAGATGAAACCCACTAGCATGAGTAGGAGTTGTTTGAGCCCTGATGTGCCTACTCATTCATGTTTGTTTGTCATGCCTGCTACTGCTTAGAGTTGAGTCAGGTCTGATTCATCGAGGATGAATTGGAATGTGGTGAACATGTCCTACTGTTGAGAGCTAAGTGTATGAACACGATTTGGTAAAGGTAGTGGTGAGAGGCCATGTAGGAGTACATGGTGGGTTGTCGCATTGCACCCGTCCTCAGGAACTGAGTTCTGTGTTTGTGATCCATGAAAAGTTACTACCATGCATTGGAATGCTTAAGTGCCCCTCTTGACTTATTAATCTACCTGATCTCTGTCCAGGAGTTGCAACTAGTTTTTGGTGTTTGTAGGTAGTGTTAGTAGTCTACCAAGTGGCACCCGATATAGGTGGGCTTGGGACAGACTAGGCACAGTGGCCTGGTGTACCAAGTGGCACCCGGATGGTGGGCTTGGGAACCCTGTACACATCGTTTGGGGCCGTGAGCGACACCTCGGCCGGATCTCCTTGCGGATGGAACCCGAATAGGCGATAAACCTAGACTAGATACTTGTTGGTTAGTCAGGTCATGGCCGACTCCCTCGCCAGGCATCCACTTGAAGGTTGCCGAGATACACGATGTGTACATGGTGGTAAGTGGTGAGAGCATGTGTGAAGAAGTAAACCCCTACAGGGTTATCATTATCTATTCGAATAGCCGGATTCCTCGGATATGGAAACTTGGACCCCTTGCATCGTTCATAGACAAGTGAAAGTGGATACTCTAAAATGCGCAAGATAAGCGTGAGTGTTATGGATGGCGTTCTCGTAGGGAGACAGGAGCGGATCCATAGTGGTGTATTGATATGGTGAATATGTGGATTCGTGTGCGCCACCTCAAAAGAGTTACTTGCAGTCGTAGTTCAGGATAGCCACCGATTCAAAGCTGGCTTGCTGCAGTTAAACTCCACCACCCCTTTGTTGATAATGATGCATATGTAGTTAGTTCTGATGTAAGTCTTGCTGAGTACATTTGTACTCGCGTTTGCTTAATTTATGTTTTTGCAGAGAGAGACTTCAGTATCGCTAGTAGTTCCGTGTGGACTTCGATGTTTAGCTGGTTACCTCAGATACGATCTTGTGCCCTCGACAGGATCCGGTAGTTAGTCAAGCTTCTCAGCCTTTTTCATTTGTAGATGTTTGTACTCAGACATGTTAAGCTTCCGCATGTGCTTTGTCTGGTATGCTCTGAATGCTGGGTCATGAGACCCATGTCTGTAATATCTGGCTCCTTGGAGCCTAATGAATAAATACTTGAGTCGTAGAGTTATGTTGTGATGCCATGTTGTATTTACACATATCGAGCATATTGTGTGTATGATTGAAATGCTTGGTATGTGTGGGATCCGACAACCTAGTTGTTTATTCTTGGTAGCCTCTCTTATGGGGAAATGTAGTCTTGTGCTTCCATGAGCCATAGTAGTCCACTACAGCCCGGTTCACCGGAGTCCTGCTAGCCTAGCACTACTGCTCCGGAACACTTGACTGGCCGGCATGTGATTCACTTCGTTCTTGTGTCTGTCCCTTTGGGGAAATGTCACGTGGTGACATCCGGAGTCCTGCCTAGCCTGCTACAGCCCGGTTCACCGGAGTCCTGTTAGCCCAGTGCTACAACCCGGATTCACACGCTGCTGACCGACATGCTCGATGTTGATTCATGTATGCCTGTCCCCGTAAGTTAGTGCCACTTTGGGTTCACGACTAGTCATGTCAGCTCGGGTTCTCTGTCATATAGATACTAGCGACACTATCATATACGTGAGCTAAAAGGCGCAAACGGTCCCGGGCCATGGTAAGGCGACACCCGTGGGAATACCGTGCGTGAGGCCGCAAAGTGATATGAGGTGTTATAGGCTATATCAGTGTGACTTAGAATCGGGGTCCTGATAGCTTTGGTATCAGAGCCTGACTGCCTGTAGGATTACCAAGCCAAGCTGGTCGAAGTTGTGTCTAGAAATGATTTAGTTATATAAGGGAATTGATTGTGGAAGGGAACGTAAGGCTCTTTTTACTCCTTATCCTCATGACCTTCTGATCTGAGTCATCTCATCTTTTCTACGGGGTTAAGAACTAGGCTTCTCTTCTATATCTCAGGATGACGTGTTACTAAACCATAGTTGCCTAGGATTGTTGAGTTCAAGCCTCAGTTCAGTTCCTACTACTTCCATATGTTCATAGCTAGCCTCAGAACCTTGATATTGTGATGTTGAGTGGTTATGCCACCATTTTTGCAGGATGTCTCAAATCATTTTGAGCATTTACAGCCGTTATGCTGTCTGAGTCATCCCAGGTTTCTAAATAGTCTGATGCACTTGCAAATATTTCCTCCATGTCCCCGTTGTATTTTGGGCCAGATTAAGCACACTAATCGGTGTGTTGAGGTACTCCATTGCCTTGACGTGTATGTTGGAGTTAGTATTATGACCCTAGGTGTCCTCGAGAATTTAGCAATGCTTTCGTATCCCCAGTGTGATGATTCTGGCCATCATTCTTGAAAGCATCTCGTGATGCTATTTAGTAGTAGGTATTCTACTCCTGGGTTCTTGACCCAAGAATCACTCTAGTCACTTCATGTTGATAGTGTTGCTAGTTCCTTTAGGATATTAGTAACCCTTTGTGATAGTCCTCGAGGTCCGTAGTATATCGTTCTTCCAATACCATGAGCCAATATGGCAGAAGTTCTTTTGAACCAAAAGATCACAACCAGAGTGCTCTTGATGAGTTCTTCATTCTATATTGTGACTCTTCCAATTCTATCTCTCCGCATGGGTTATCTGGAAGAAACCTGTTGAAATTAGTTCGACATACTAATCTATGCATCCACAACTCAAA
The DNA here is from genome assembly GCF_002162155.2 of Triticum dicoccoides. Lineage (NCBI taxonomy): Eukaryota > Viridiplantae > Streptophyta > Magnoliopsida > Poales > Poaceae > Triticum > Triticum dicoccoides. The sequence continues at coordinate 81,634,946 of NC_041386.1, read as the reverse complement.
ATGTTATATGCTCCTTGAGTTGTCCATTTCCAGCTGTATTCCGACCATCATAAATTGATAGTCTAGGGTATATCATTGCATTCGTTCATCAAAGTCTATTATTCTTGTGGTCCGTCAAGCCATTCTATTTCAGAATGACTAGGAGAAACAAACTCCAGTACCTCATCCATATCTAGGATTGGGTCAAAGTAGTTGTATTCCACAGATCAAAATGCCAATCCAGTTTTTGTTCTGTTCTACCTTGGGGTATTACCATCTTTATATCAAGAATGTCATGGGAATTGCACCACCTCTTATGAATTCTTGACGCAGTGATACTTCTCGCCATCATTATTCATTCCTCGGTTCCGTGTTGTTGTAACCAAAATGCCGACAAGTGAACTGTGATGTGTGAAATCAATACTCCGAGCAACTCATTGCTTTGTAGTAAATGGACAATATTCTCATTCTTAATATTCTCATTCTTAGAGTGTTGATTATTAAATCATCATCCTAAGATTGATCGTGCTACCTAGTCCTTATCTCTGGTGCACTCTTCGATCAAGGAGTTAGGATTATTCAATCCCTTGCTTATTTGATCATATCGTCTTGCTCTGAAAAGCAAGATTGTTCTCAAGCTTAGTAACATATCGATGGTTCGTGATTTTCCGAATATCTTCTCGGAAGTGTTACCAGGTTGTCACCTGACCGCTATGTTGAGTTCGTGATCAAGTTGGTTTCTTGTAAACCACTCCTTCTCCAAGAATCAGTGTTGGATACCCCTGAGCTAGTTGGTTAAGCTAAACAACAACTTGGAGAGTTGGAAGATAAAAGCTTACCAAATTTAGTTCTTCTCAAAGGGATATCTCTGTGTTGTGTGTTAGTTGAAGAAAGATGATATCTTCATCGATTGGTCCCTGTGATCAGTTGTTGGACCTATTGCCTTATCAAAACTTGATTTGAGTATGGGCTATCACCAAATCAAATCAGAACCAATGATGTTCGTAGTGTTGTCTTACTCGTGGTTGATCCTCGAGCATACACCATTATATCATTTGTTCTGACCAATGCTATTGCTTTGTTCACATAGTTGTGGAATTCCATCTTCATGGAAATCTTTATGATTTGTTGTTGAGCCCATCAGCAGCATCTTATCTTCTCCATGATTCATCTCGAACATCAAGCTAGTGTTGGAAACTTGTGTAAGCATTTCTTTGTGTTTCGTTCATGAAGCATATGTTTGGATCAAAGTAGCGACTTCCTCTAAGTTCACGTGCAATGGATGAAAGTTGCCGCCGTGAATTCGAGAAAGTTTGTTTTGCTTCCTCTGGAATCATCCCAAGTCAGTCATGCATATGTGCGAAGTATATTGTGGTTTGGAGACTTACAACCTTCATTCTATATGTATCCCTAGCACACCAAGCCACTAACTGATTTGTTCAAGGAGAAGAAGTTCCTTCATAAGAGCTAGTCATATGACTTATGCCAGGACTTTGTTATCCACGATGATGGTTCCCAACTAGAACTCGGTAGTGTTTTATCATAAGACTACTATGTGGTCATGCTTGTCTGGGACAGCGTGTTCACATGTGTTCAGCAGAACCAGCTCATGTTTTGGAGCTTACTATCGTAGTTCATTTCCCGAGAATCTCGCAACATCGTCTTGTCGGTTTGTGTTGCAAACTTTCATTTTCTTCTAGTCTCGGTGAATCTGGAATATCCTGTTACCAACCAGATCTAAATCTCAGGCAGATATGATGGTTGGAACGTCTTCTAAGAGCTATAATATTGGTCCCTCTATAACCCGGTAAAGTGGATGTTGTGGCTGACACACCCACCCGGAAGACCTATCATTGTAGTATCTTGATAGAAGAAGTTGGCCACCTCCCCATAAGGATTTCGTAGGGTTTACTCCAATAGTTGTTCCTTATGGATTTTTGTGCTCCCGAAGTCCGACCTTTTACTTGATGTCCTAGGTACCAAACCATTTTAACAATTGGGTTGCACTAGCACATCAAGGAGAACATTAGAAGCGGAGTGCTAAATGTCTCTCGGTCGATTATCCAGCTTTTGTCCCCTTGGCCTCGCTAAGGTGAAATCTGAGAAAGTCTTATCTTCCTTTGCATCTGCATCATCCATCACCATTCATCATGGTGGTATGTTGTGTTGCCAGGATCCTTGACACGGATATTGGTAAAACCTTGATGAATATGGAGATGCTCAAGTTCTTGGGAGCACGCGCAAGCACTAGGTTTTATCGTTGGCATTAACTGGGATTTGCTTCTAGTTTCCTCGGTTACGTTATAACCTTTTCAAACAGTGGACTCACTCTCTACTGTTGGGTTTCTCCCCAGTTACTAGAATCATTCCCAGCATTTGCATTTTTATTCCCATCGTGCACCGCCGTTGTGCCATCCTACCCTGGGTCCCATCCATTTCCGATGATAAGCAAAAATCATCCCTTGCGTTGTCTTCAACAAGCTAGTCCACATCATCCATTCTAGTCTGGGTATGCCTTCCCTTCGTACTCCGCTAAACGATTGTTGTGAATTTCCTTAGGCTGGTATGAAGAGTTTCGATGATCTATGGATCAAAAGTAATTCTTTTTGCCACTTAAGGGAATAATTCTACGAGTCACCTTCCCTGAGGTGTCCTGTTATGGAATCATGGCAATTATCTCCTCACTACCTTGAAAACCATGCACTATCCTACTCCAGCATGGAATTGTCGCCTACCAATTTGAACAATTGCCATATGTTTCTCATCCATTATCTCTGATGTGTGTTTTGCGTCTTAGCTCAAGGGATGTTTCTACGTCTCATTCCGTGAGTTGATCTTGTGTTCATTAAGATCGATGATCCATTCTTGTGAGGTTGTCTTGCTCTCTTGTCGCCATGTTGGATGAAGTTCTCGAAGGAAAGGATGTCATAATCAAAGTTGATGATCGAATCAACGTTCTTATGAAGTGCAACATGGATCGTGAAGACTGTGTCAGTTTCGTGTCCCCCGTGTCTTCTTACCTCACGTCTTGAATCTCGGGACGAGATTCTTGTTTAGTGGGGGTGAGTTGTCACGACCCTAGATTTGCTTGTAACTAGTTGCATGAAAGCATTCATGTCATCATGTTTAAATTTAAGAAATTTGAAATAGGGGTGATCAATCCCTAGCACCCAAAAGAACTCAACTAGGTTCAACTTAAAAACATTTTCAATGATCCCAGAATGCCCTTTAGAAAAGTTTAAGATTTTTGATAAAGGTGAAAACCTCTGCCAAAAATAATGCACATATTTCTAGGCCATTTCTGGACGTTTGAATTAAATCATTATGTATTTAAATTTGGGCATTTAATTGCTATAATTATTTGAAATGCTCAAATAATTCTGAAACTAAATGTGGGTTGTTGGAAATAATTCAAAATGTCCCCAAAATTTATTTCAGGATTTCTAGATGTGGTTTAGTATTATACTAAATCAAAACAGAGTCAAATCAATAGAAAACAGAAACTTAAATAGGAAAACAGAGAGAGGCAGTGAACTCACCCGTCCAACCCACCTCGTGGCCCAGCACTGTAGCTGAGGCCCAGCCCCGCAGGCAGCCGACGCGCCAGTCGTCATCTTCCTCTCGCCAGTAGGATACCAAGTGCGTGGCCAACACATGCGCTCTCTCCCCGCGCCACCTCCTGCCTCCTTGCCTGCCTCGTCGGTGAGGGGATAAGCCCCAGAGCCGTCTGGATCGATCTCTCTCTCTCCCTCCTCTGTCGCTCTCGTACGCGTCCACCCGAACGCGCCCGTCGCTGCCGTTCGCTGCCACCGTGCTCACCGGCCACCCCTCGCTCCACCGTCGACCCCGGGAGCTCTGCTACGACCTCCTCTTCGTCCCCAATGAGCCACACACCGCCGGACGCCCTGCTGCCTCACCATCGACCCGTCTTCTCCGTGCACGGCCGCCGGATCGTCATCGCCGTTACGCCACCGTCTGGTCCTCCCCGAGCTTGCTGAGCCTCCCTACCGACTCCATGTGAGCCCCTGCTTCATTTACCCCTAACTCCATGCCCGATTTCGAGCTCTAGCTGCCTCCTCCACCGGAGCCGAGACGCACCGCCGCACGAGCTCGACACCGGCGACACTCCGGTGACCATTTGGTCCCGGGCATGCATCCAATGTATGCGCCGCACCGCGTAGAAGCCATAGGTGCTAACCCCGCATCGCCATGGCCGTTGTAGCCTCAACCCTGAGCTCACCCGAGCTCCAGCTGCCGCCAAGCTTGCTGCTACCGCCACCACAGGCCACCGTAGCCCCCCATGCCTGCTCCATCAGGTGCGCGCGAGCTCCAACTAGCCGTAGAGGCCAACCGCGTCAAAAACCGCCGCCTGTAGTGCGAGCCCGAGCAACTCCGGCGAGCCTCCACCGTGAGATGTGGTCGCCGATGCTTAATCCGGCGACGCTGACGTGGCAGAATTAGATTAGGTGCTAATCACCCAGTTAATCAACCCTGAGTGGATGACATGTGGGACCCACACTGTTAGTGACACAATTAAAGTTAAATAACCCCTGTTAACCCCCTGAGTCAATGACAGGTGGAGCCCACCAGTCAGATTTGACTTTGGTCAATGCTGATGTCACCGTGACCTAGTGCTGACGCAGTAAAGTTTTTCTGGAGTTTAAAATAAATCAGAAATGATTTATGAATTCCAGAAAATAACCAAAACTTCTAAAAATCATAGAAAATTATCCGTAACTCCAAATGAAATAATTTATATATGAAAAATTATCAGAAAAATCCAATCTATCCATTTATGCTGCTTTCATGCATGTTCAACCAACTTATACCCCCTGTATAAGTGAAAACATGATAATGGCATTTTAAATACCCCTTACGGAGTTTGCATATGAACCCTTGGTTCATATGGACTTCATTTAAATTGTTGCTAGATGCATTAGTACAAATCACAGCATATTGACATGTCATGATCATGCATCATATTGTCCATTGCATTGATTATATTATTTCTGTGTTTGTCGGTGATTGTTCCCCCCCCCCGATAGACGTGGTTCCGACGATGTGATCGATGACACCGATGAAGAACTATATTATCTTCAGAAGTGCCAGGCAAGCAAAACCCCCTTGTTCATTCCGATACAATCCCACTCTGTCACTCCTGCTCTCTTTTACTGCATTAGGACAACAACGTTTCAACTGTTACATGCTGCGGTAGCTGAACCCCTTTCCTCTGCATGACATGTCATTACCACAGTAAATAGATGAAACCCACTAGCATGAGTAGGAGTTGTTTGAGCCCTGATGTGCCTACTCATTCATGTTTGTTTGTCATGCCTGCTACTTCTTAGAGTTGAGTCAGGTCTGATTCATTGGGGATGAATTGGAATGTGGTGAACATGTCCTACTGTTGAGAGCTAAGTGTGTGAACACGATTTGGTAAAGGTAGTGGTGAGAGGCCATGTAGGAGTACATGGTGGGTTGTCTCATTGCAGCCATCCTCAGGAACTGAGTTCTGTGTTTGTGATCCAAGAACAGTTACTACCTCGCATTGGAATGCTTAAGTGCCCCTCTCGACTTATTAATCTACCTGATCTCTGTCCAGGAGTTGCAACTAGTTTCTGGTGTTTGTAGGTAGTGTTAGTAGTCTACCAAGTGGCATCCGGTACAGGTGGGCTTGGGACAGACTAGGCACAGTGGCCCGGTGTACCAAGTGGCGCCCGGATGGTGGGCTTGGGAACCCTGTACACATTGTTCGGGGCCGTGAGCAACACCCCGGCCGGATGTCCTTGCGGATGGAACCCGAATAGGCGATAAACCTGGACTAGAGACTTGTTGGTTAGTCAGGTTGTGGCCGACTCCCTCGCCAGGCTTCCGCTTGAAGGTTGCCGAGATACACGACGTGTACATGGTGGTAAGTGGCGAGAGCGTGTGTGAAGAAGTACACCCCTGCAGGGTTATCATTATCTATTCGAATAGCTAGATTCCTCGGATATGGAAACTTGGACCCCTTGCATCGTTCATAGACAAGTGAAAGTGGATACTCTAAAATGCACAAGATAAGCGTGAGTGCTATGGATGGCGTTCTCGTAGGGAGACGGGAGCGGATCCATAGTGGTGTATTGATATGGTGAATATGTGGACTCATGTGCGCCACCTCAAAAGAGTTACTTGCAGTCGTAGTTTAGGATAGCCACCGAGTCAAAGCTGACTTGCTGCAGTTAAACTCCACCACCCCTTTGTTGATAATGATGCATATGTAGTTAGTTCTGATGTAAGTCTTGCTAAGTACATTTGTACTCATGTTTGCTTAATTTATGTTTTTGCAGAGAGAGACTTCAGTCTCGCTAGTAGTTCTGTGTGGACTTCGACGTTTAGCTGGTTACCTCAGCTACGATCTTGTGCCCTCGATAGGATCTGGTAGTTAGTCAGGCTTCTTAGCCTTTTTCATTTGTAGATGTCTGTATTCAGACATGTTAAGCTTCCGCATGTGCTTTGTCTGGTATGCTCTGAATGCTGGGTCATGAGACCCGTGTCTGTAATATCTGGCTCTTCAGAGCCTAATGAATAAATACTTGAGTCGTAGAGTTATGTTGTGATGTCATGTTGTATTTACACATATCGAGCATATTGTGTGTATGATTGAAATGCTTGGTATGTGTGCGATCCGACAACCTAGTTGTTTATCCTTGGTAGCCTCTCTTATGGGGAAATGTAGTCTTGTGCTTCCATGAGCCATAGTAGTCCGCTATAGCCCGGTTCACCGGAGTCCTGCTAGCCCAGCACTACTGCTCCGGAACACTTGACTGGCCGGCATGTGATTCACTTTGTTCCCGTGTTTGTCCCTTCGGGGAAATGTCATGCGGTGACATTCGGAGTCCTGCCTAGCCTGCTACAGCCCGGTTCACCGAAGTCCTATTAGCCCAGTGCTACAGCCCGGATTCGCACGCTGTTGACCGACATGCTCGATGTGGATTCATGTATGCCTGTCCCCGTAAGTTAGTGCCACTTTGGGTTCATGACTAGTCATGTCGGCCCGGGTTCTCTGTCATATGGATACTAGCGACACTATCATATACGTGAGCCAAAAGGCGCAAACGGTCCCAGGCCATGGTAAGGCGACACCCGTGGGAATACCGTGCGTGAGGCTAGATCGGTGTGACTTAGAATCGGGGTCCTGACAAAACGGTCCCATATAATCAAAGCCCCAAACATCAAATGGTTCGATAACAAGTGAATAATTCATAGGCATTTCTTGACATCTACTAATATTACCAATTCTTTGACATTCATCACAAGACAAAACAAACTTACGGGTATCCTTGAAGAGAGTAGGCCAATAAAAACCGGATTGCAATACCTTATGTGCAGTTCTCCAGCATGGTGTCCTCCATAAGCCTCAGAGTGACACTTGCGTAGGATCTGTTCATGTTCATGCTCAGGTACACAACATCTAATTACTCCTTCTTTATAAAGGTGTGGGTCATCCCAGAAGTAATGTCTTAAATCATAGAAAACCTTTTTCTTTTGCTGGTATGTGAAACTAGGTGGTATAAATTTAGCAATAATATAATTAGCATAATTAGCATACCATGGAGCAGTACAAGAAGCATTTGTGACAGCTAATTGTTCATCAGGAAAGCTATCATCAATAGGTAGTGGGTCATCAAGAACATTCTCTAACCTAGACAAGTTGTCTGCAAACGGGTTCTCAACTCCCTTTCTATCAATATGCAAATCAAATTCTTGAAGAAAGAGAACCCATCTAATAAGTCTAGGTTTAGCATCTTTCTTTTCCATAAGATATTTAATAGCAACATGATCAGTGTGAACAGTTACTTTAGAATCAACTATATAAGGTCTGAACTTATCACAACCAAATACAACTACTAAAAACTCCTTTTCAGTAGTAGCATAATTTCTCTAGGCATTATCGAGAGTCTTACTAGCATATTGAATAACATTTAATTTCTTATCAACTCTTTGTCCTAAAACAGCCCCTACAGCATAATCACTAGCATCACACATAATTTCAAATGGTAAATTCCAATCAGGAGGCTGAATAATAGGTGCAGAAATCAAATCTTTCTTAGGTATTTCAAATGCTTCTATACAATCATCATCAAAGACAAAAGGAACATCTTTTTGTAAGAGATTAGTCAGAGGCCTAGAAATTTTAGAGAAGTTCTTAATGAACCTCCTATAAAAGCCGGCAAGACCAAGGAAACTTATTATACCTTTAGTGTCCTTAGGACACAACATCTTTTCAATAGCATCAACCTTAGCTTTATCAACTTCAATATCTCTTTCAGAAATTTTATGCCCCAAGACAATACCTTCATTAACCATAAAGTGGCACTTCTCCCAGTTCAAGACAAGATTAGTTTATTCACATCTCTACAAAACTCGATCAAGGTTGCTTAAGCAATCATGAAAATAAGTTCCATATATAGAAAAATCATCCATGAATACCTCAACAATCTTTTCACAAAAGTCAGGGAATATAGCAGTCCTACATGTTTGAAAGGTAGCAGGTGCACTGCATAAACCAAAAGGCATACGTCTATAAGCAAAGGTACCGGAAGGGCAAGTAAAGGTTGTCTTTTCTTGATCCTCTTTTGACACGGGTATTTGGGAGAAACTAGAATAACCATCTAGAAAGCAAAAAATGTGTATGTTTGGATAATCTTTCTAGCATTTGATCAATAAAAGGTAAAGGGCAATGATCCTTTTTAGTAGCTTTATTTAATTTGCAGAAATCAATTACCATTCTATAACCTGTAACAATTCTTTGTGGGATCAGTTCATGTTTATAATTAGGAACAACAGTAATACCTCCCTTCTTAGGGACACAATGGACAGGACTTACCCACTTACTATCAGCAACGGGATAAATTATACCTACCTCCAGAAGCTTTAGTATTTCTTTTCTTACCACGTCTTTCATCTTAGGATTTAACCGTCATTGGTGATCAACAACCGGTTTCACGTCTTTCTCCAATTTTATTTTGTGATGGCATAGAGTGGGACTAATGCCCTTAAGATCATCAAGAGTATATCCAATAGCAGCACGGTGCTTCTTGATACGTCTCCGTCGTATCTATAATTTTTGGTTGTTCCATGCCAATATTATTCAACTTTCATATACTTTTGGCAACTTTTTATACTATTTTCGGGACTAACATATTGATCCAGTGCCCAGTGCCAGTTCTTGTTTGTTGCATGTTTTTTGTTTCGTAGAATATCCATATCAAATGGAGCCCAAATGGGATAAAAACTGACGGAGATTTTTTTGAATATATGTGATTTTTGGGAAGAAAAATCCACGCGAGACGATGCCCGAGGGGGCCACGAGGCAGGGAGCGTGCCCTAGTGGGGCAGGTGCTCCGCTGACGCTCGTGGCCACCCCGTAAGGCGGTTGATGCCCTTCTTTCGCTGCAGGAAAGATAATATCCGGATAGAGATCGTGTTAAATTTTTAGCCCAATCAGAGTTATGGATCTCCGGGAATATAAGAAATGGTGAAAGGGCAGAATCTAAGAACGCAGAAACAGAGAGAGACAGAGAAATAGATCCAATGTCGGAGGGGCTCTCGCCCCTCCCACGCCATGGAGGCCAAAGACCAGAGGGGAAACCCTTCCCCCATCTAGGGAGGAGGTCAAGGAAGAAGAAGACGAAGGGGCCCCTTCTCCCCTTCTCTTCCGGTGGCGCCGGAACGCTGCCGTGGCCACCATCATCACCGCAATCTTCACCAACAACTTCACCGCCATCATCACCAACTCTTCCCCCTCTATGTAGCGGTGTAACCTCTATCTTACCCGCTGTAATCTCTACTTAAACATGGTGCTCAACGCTATATATTATTTCCCAATGATGTATGGCTATCCTATGATGTTTGAGTAGATCCGTTTTGTCCTATGGGCTATTTGATGATCAAGATTGGTTTGAGTTGGATTTTTTATTATTGGTGTTGTCCTATGGTGCTCTCCGTGTCGCGCAAGCGTGAGGGATCCCCGCTGTAGGGTGTTTCAATACGTTCATGATTCGCTTATAGTGGGTTGCGTGAGTGACTGAAACACAAACCCGAGTAAGGGGGTTGTTGCGTATGGGACAAAGAGGACTTGATGCTTTAATGCTATGGTTCGGTTTTACCTTAATGATCTTTAGTAGTTGCAGATGCTTGCTAGAGTTCCAATCATAAGTGCATATGATCCAAGTGGAGAAAGTATGTTAGCTTATGCCTCTCCCTCATATAAAATTGCAATAATGATTACCGGTCTAGTTATCAATTGCCTAGGGACAAATAACTTTCTCGTAACAAAAAGCTCTTTACTAAAACTAACTTAGTTGTGTCTTTACCTAAACAACACCTACTTTTTTACGTAATCTTTATTATCTTGCAAAGTACTTCTAGTTTCATACTTGTTCTAGGTAAAGCGAACGTCAAGCATGCGTAGAGTTGTATCGGTGGTCGATAGAACTTGAGGGAATATTTGTTCTACCTTTAGCTCCTCGTTGGGTTCGACGCTCTTACTTATCAAAAGAGGCTACAATTGATCCCCTATAGTTGTGGGTTATCAAGACCTTTTTCTGGCGTCGTTGCCGGGGAGCAATAGCGTGGGGTGAATATTCTCGTGTGTGCTTGTTTGCTTTATCACTAAGTAATTTTTTTTGTTGTTCTTAGTTATTCTTTATCTTTAGCTATGGATATGGAACACGAAATACCAAAAAAATTAGGTGTACTTGCTGCTCATGGAGATAAGGAACCTCCTAAAACCCTCGATGCTCGTTATGTGACAGATATTATGTACTACTTCGATAATCCAGAGAAAACCCCATTCAATTTGGTAATGGGAGACACGTTGGATCAACATGAATACTTTAGGGATTATTGCTTGACTCAAAAAGGGAAACTATTATGGGATCAAATTTATATGTTGTATTGGTATGCTAGGCAAAACTCCGCCTATGTTGTCTCAACATAGCCGGTCCCAAGCCTGGGTAAAGGAGGAGGGTTGTGATAGGCTTGGCGAGCCAATGTAAAAACTCAGCCACTCTTATGGAGATGAAACCCAAAAGATTTTCATTGGGGCGTATCCCTCTCAGCGACGCGCTACATCGGAACCCGGGTGTGGTGGAAAATGGGCAAGGGCCGGGCCGTCACCCCCAAGGTGGTGCGCTGTATCTTGATCCGGATACGGTGGCAAGTGAGCGAGGATCAGGTCATCGCATCCTTAGTGGCGCGCTACATCGACGCCCGGATGTAGTGGAAAATGGGCAAGGGTCTTCGCATTTGACTCGACGAGTGCGAAGGGTAAGGAAGCTAGCCGAGCCTAGGAGGATTCGCTTAGGTAGCCGGAACATAGGGTCTTTGACAGGGAAGCTTAGGGAGCTAGTTGATGCAGCGGTGAGGAGAGGTGTTGATATCCTTTGCGTCCAAGAAACCAAATGGAGAGGACAGAAGGCGAAGGAGGTGGAGGATACCGGCTTCAAGCTGTGGTACACAGGGATGGCTGCAAACAAAAATGGCATAGGCATCTTGATCAACAAGAGCCTCAAGTATGGAGTGGTAGACGTCAAGAGACGTGGGGACCGGATTATCCTGGTCAAGCTGGTAGTTGAGGACTTGGTTCTCAATGTTATCAGCGCGTATGCCCCGCAAGTAGGCCACAATGAGAACACCAAGAGGGAGTTCTGGGAAGGCCTGGAAGACATGGTTAGGAGTGTACCGATTGGTGAGAAGCTCTTCATAGGAGGAGACCTCAATGGCCACGTGGGTACATCTAACACAGGTTTTGGAGGGGCGCACGGGGGCTTTGGCTATGGCATCAGGAATCAAGAAGGAGAAGATGTCTTAAGCTTTGCTCTAGCCTACAACATGATTGTAGCTAACACCCTCTTTAGAAAGAGAGAATCACATCTGGTGACTTTTAGTAGTGGCCAACACTCTAGCCAGATTGATTTCATCCTCTCGAGAAGAGAAGATAGGCGTGCATGCCTAAACTGTAAGGTGATACCTGGAGAGAGTGTTGTACCCCAACATAAGCTGGTGGTTGCTGACTTCGGCCTTCGGATTCGTGTCCAGTGGGATAAGCGTGCCAAAGTCGCTAGAACGAAGTGGTGGAAGCTCAAGGGGGAGGTAGCTCTAGCGTTCAAGGAGAGGGTCATTAAGGAGGGCCCTTGGGAGGAAGGAGGAGATGCAAACAATGTGTGGACGAAGATGGCGACTTGCATTCGTAAGGTGGCCTTGGAGGAGCTTGGAGTGTCCAGGGGAAGGAGAAGCGAAGATAAGGATACCTGGTGGTGGAATGATGATGTCCAGAAGGCGATTAAAGAGAAGAAAGATTGCTTCAAATGCCTATACCTGGATAGGAGTGCAGACAACATAGAGAAGTACAAGATGACGAAGAAGGCCGCAAAGCGAGCTGTTGGTGAAGCAAGGGGTCGGGCATATGAGGACCTCTACCAACGGTTAGGCACGAAGGAAGGTGAAAGGGACATCTATAAGATGGCCAAGATCCGAGAGAGGAAGACGAGGGATATTGGCCAAGTCAAATGCATCAAGGACGGAGCAGGCCAACTCTTGGTGAAGGACGAGGAGATTAAGCATAGATGGTGGGAGTACTTCGACAAGCTGTTCAATGGGGAGAATGAGAGTTCTACCATTGAACTGGACGACTCCTTTGATGAGACCAGCATGCGTTTTGTGCGGCGAATCCAGGAGTCTGAGGTCAAGGAGGCTTTAAAAAGGATGAAAGGAGGCAAGGCGATGGGCCCTGATTCTATCCCCATTGAGGTGTGGAAAGGTCTCGGGGACATAGCGATAGTATGGCTAACCAAGCTTTTCAACCTCATTTTTTGGGCAAACAAGATGCCAGAAGAATGGAGACGGAGTATATTAGTACCAATCTTCAAGAACAAGGGGGATGTTCAGAGTTGTACTAATTACCGTGGAATTAAGCTGATGAGCCATACAATGAAGCTATGGGAGAGAGTCATTGAGCACCGCTTAAGAAGAATGACAAGCGTGACCAAAAATCAGTTTGGTTTCATGCCTGGGAGGTCGACCATGGAAGCCATTTTCTTGGTACGACAACTTATGGAGAAATATAGGGAGCAAAAGAAGGACTTGCATATGGTGTTCATTGACTGGGAGAAGGCCTATGATAAGATACCGTGGAATTTCATGTGGTGGGCCTTGGAGAAACACAAAGTCCCAGCAAAGTACATTACCCTCATCAAGGACATGTACGATAATGTTGTGACAAGTGTTCGAACAAGTGATGTCGACACTGATGACTTCCCGATTAAGATAGGACTGCAGCAGGGGTCAACTTTGAGCCCTTATCTTTTTGCATTGGTGATGGATGAGATCACAAGGGATATACAAGGAGATATCCCATGGTGTATGCTCTTTGCGGATGATGTGGTGCTAGTTGACGATAGTTGGACGGGGGTAAATAGGAAGTTAGAGTTATGGAGACAAACCTTGGAATTGAAAGGGTTTAGGCTTAGTAGAACTAAAACCGAGTACATGATGTGTGGTTTCAGTACGATTAGGTGTGAGGAGGAGGTTAGCCTTGATGGCCAGGTGGTACCTCAGAAGGACACCTTTTGGTATTTGGGGTCAATGCTACAGGAGGATGGGGGTATTGATGAAGATGTGAACCATCGAATCAAAGTCGGATGGATGAAGTGGCGCCAAGCTTCTGGCATTCTCTATGACAAGAGAGTGCCACAAAAGCTAAAAGGCAAGTTCTACAGGACGGCGGTTCGACCCGCAATGTTGTATGGCGCTGAGTGTTGGCCGACTAAAAGGTGACATGTTCAACAGTTAGTGTCGGGGAAACTGATCCACGAACACCTATGGGGCCGGCGGACCGTGCCCCTTTCGGTTCGGCGGGGGGCGGAGATCACAGGAAGAGCAGATCGAGGCGGAGCACACGAGCAGTTTACCCAGCTTCGGAGCTCTCCGGAGAGATAACACTCCTACTGCTGCTTGTTTGATTATCTTGTGTTCTTGCTCCAGAGAGCGAGCGTAGTGTTTTTCTGGGTTCTCAACCAGTCGAACCTCCGAACCCCCTCTACGCTGCGCATGGGCCTCCTTTTATACGCTAAAGGGGTCACCGACAGGTGGCAACGCAGAGAAGGGTACAAATGTAAAAAGTGAGGTGGTTGGTACAGTTACTTGTACAGTGCACCCTACCTAACCCTGACGGCAGGGGACAAGGGCATTAAATGCCCGTCTGAGTCGCCCAAACAGTGCAGAAAAGGACCGTTAGGGGCTCCACCGTTCGCCACGATGGCGATCTTGTCAGCTTCGCATGCCACTGCGCACCGCTGACTGCACAACCTCCCGCCACGCGCGCCTGGAGAGGCCCCCAGAGCGACACGTTGGTGGATGCGCTGGAGCGTGGGCACAGAGTGGCCGCCTGCCGCGGCAAGCGCCTTGCCGCTGCTGTTGTCTTGTCGGGTCCGGAAGCTTGTCGTTCACCGGGCCTCGAGGTACCTTGGTTGGTCTTCCCGGCAAGCTCCTCTTGCCGGGGCCTTGTTGCCTTGCCGGAGCGCGTGGCACGTCGCGGCAAGTTCCTTGGAGTGCCTTGGTTGGCCTTCCCGGCAAGCTCCTCTTGCCGGGGCCTTGTCTCCTGAGCTTAAATACTTTGTTCTTGAATGGCTCCAAGGGAACCACGGAGGATCTTGGCGTTCGCCCGGCAAGCCTTGCCGCGGGGTGCTGCAACTGCCCGTGCACAAGTTCGGGGTACTAGGGTACCCCTATTCTAGTACACCGATAGGAGCCCCCGGGCCTGGGCCAGACACGGTGCCGAGCGCTGTTGGGCCAGGCCCAAGACAGGGCACGGGCACACGCGGACTGGGCCACGCTGAATCTTGCTCCGTATCCACCGTGCTCTCCCCTAACGGCACGCATTGAATGCGGCATCGAGGGAGAGATCGTGGGTGGTTCTTTATTCGGAAGGGCGAAACGTCCGCCCTGTCCCTCTTTATAAGCAGAGGAAACAGGGGTAGTTCGTTCCCCCTCGCTGGTTGCTACTACTCCATCTTCACGAACCTCCGCTGCTCCCCCCCCTTCTTCTCGAAGCCGAGAGAGCAGCGCTCCGCCCCCCATTGCCACCAGCATCACCAACGCCGTCGACCTCCCCCACCACCTCCGCCATGGCTCCGAAAGCCGACAAGGGAAAGGGCGTGAAGTCGACCGAGGCGCAGCGGCTCGCGGCGCTGCGGAAGGAGCGGGCGATCTTCTCCCCCCAGCTCGGCGCGAAGGAGATGAGGGATTACTTCTACCTCTTTTGGGCGACGGAGACGCGGGCGCATCTGCGCACGAGGGTGCTCCCGGACGTTGCTTCGGAACTGGCTCCAAACGGGTACCCATTCTTCGCGCTGTTCTTCTATTGCGGGCTCTGCCCGCCCTTCTCGGAGTTCTTCTGCGATATCATGAACACCTATGGCCTCCGCCTCCTTGATTTCACCCCCAACGCCGTTCTTTACCATGGCAGTTTTCGCACATTTGTGCGAAAACTTTATCGGAGTCCACCCCAATGTTGCCCTTTTCCGCCACTTCTTCATGCCTCGGGTAGAGAGAGGAGAGCCGCTTGCCGGAGGGATCGCCTGGATCTCGAGAGTCGGCAAGAAGGAGGCGTACTTGGAGGGTGAGCTCCGCAGCAAGTGGGAGGAGTGGAGAGCGGAGTGGTGCTGGATCGTTGAGGAGAATCCGTAGCCCTTCACCACCGTGCGCCAAGCTCCAATAGTGCGCGGCAATGACTGGAGCAACGTGGCCCCGGAAGACGAGAGGCTGAAGATCGCCATTACTAGGATCCTTTGCCTCAGGCTTGCCGGGCTCACTGTAGGCGCTGTAGGCGTAGATTTCCTCCGCCGCCGCATCGCCCCCCTGCAGGAGAGGGGGAGGCCCGCCTGGGAATTCAAGAACTCGGCGGACATCATGAGGCTGCGGCCGGGCCTCAACTACAACTTCACCATCATGGAGCTGGATGCAATGCTCCTGGAGTTGTTCAAACGCGATCCCCAGCACCCATTCACGCTGGCGAGGGGCGTCGTTCCATTGTGCAATAATTCTTCACTTGACCGGATCCGCGCCATGATGCCATTGTGCAATTCACACGGAATCGTTCCAACTTGGCAAGAGCCTGCGGATGACGTCGTGCAAGCGTTCTTCGACAACTTCGAAGAAGTGCCGGTCCGCGCTGACGAGCAGAAGAGCCTCACCCGTGACACCACCGACGAGGAGCTGCAGTGCATCGCCACTAGGGCGGAAGAGGTTGCGGCCGCAGCTGCCGCGGGCGCATTCGGGTTCACTGTGGAGGAGGCGGAGGCGGTAGAGGCGGCAAACTTCGCCGAGCGCGCGGAGTTCATTGGCGAGGAAGAGCCTGCTGGCTCTGAAGCTGAGCCGAGCGAGGCCGGCGAGGAAGAGCCCGAGCCTTCAGAAAGCTTGCCGCAGGCGGAGCCCCCGGCCCCGCCAAGAAGGCATCTTTGTAGGGCCGCGGATGTAGCGGGGCGGCAGCCGGGTCAACAGCCGCCGAGCCGTGCGACACGCTCTACCGCGGCAAGCAATGTTGCCGCTGGAGCGCCTCACGCAGCAGTGGCAACTGGAGCGGGATCTTCCCGGGCCACCGCCACCGCCCCCGCCAAGCGGGCAAGGGATCCTACTCCTCCGCCTCGCCGCACCGGAGGGGAGCCGGACTTCGATCTTTCTGCGCTCAGCTCCGACGAGGAGGAAGAAGAGTAAGTTTCTTTGGTGCTCTTGTAGTTCTTCAATCTTGCTGTTTTTATCTTGTATCTGACTTGCTTCAATCTGAACTCCTTCCTTTTCAGGACGCTAGCCCAGAGAGCGGCGAAGAGGGCCAAGGCCGCGGTGATTGTCATTGAAGATGACCCCACCGTGTCAGCAGGGGGTGGGTCCGAGACCACCTTGACGGACTCGGCAACCACTCCTCAAAGCAGCCCCCAGCGCAGCCCCCAGCGTAAGTTCATAGTTAGCTTTCTGCTGTCAGGCGCGCATGAGTGCTTTTTCCTTTGTTGATATCTTGCTTGTTGATTTGTGTAGGAGCAGATCAGCCATATCAGGAGCGCCCGGAAGCTGGTCCCGAAGTGCCATCTGCTTCGACTACGCCGCCAAGGGAGGAGTCCCCGGCAAGGGAGCACTCTCCGGCAAGGGAGAACTCTCCGGCAAGGGGCAGCACCGTCGATCCTGCGGCGGCCGAGACCGCAACTGCAGATCTTGGCACAGGTAATTCACTTGTCCAAAAACTTTCCCTTGGGTTCTTCTTCTTCTGATTTTCTTCTCTTGGATTTTTGATTGATTTTTCTCCCTTCTTCGTTCTTCAGACCCATCTGCTGCTGAGCCAATGGAGACAGAGGGCGCCGGCGAGGAAGGGGCCGGTGCTGATGAGACCGCCGGTGAGGAGGCCGCCAAGGCTGCCGCCGCAGAAGCCGGCAAGGGGTCGGGCGATCGCACTGATGACCCTGAGGCCGCAGGAGCGCCAGGCGCTGCACCAACCGCCGATCCCTCTGCCGCTGCTGCGGAGCCGGGCTCCGAGGAGCCCCAGCCCGGCGCCTACTTGAAGGCCGGCGTCGATATCTTCATCAAGCTACCCTGGGCGTCGAGCTCCAGGGCGCCGGTCGAGGGGTAAACTTTCGATGAGGAGGTGCTCGCCTCCGCTGGACTGTCGTTGGTCGACGCGCCCAGCAGCAGCAGTGGCGAGCCTGAGGAGGAGCAGCAGCTGCGGAAGCTGCTTTCACTCTACCGCGCACGGCAAGCCAAGCTGGCTTCCCGGGAAGCGCTTGTCGCGAAGGCGGGAGTTGATATGGAGAAGCGCGCGGAGGAGCTCCGGGGCCACAATCAAGAAGCTCTCCGGTCCCTGGCACAGGAGCGGGAGCGACTCGCCGAGGAGCGCACGGCTTTCCTTCTCGAGAAGGTCGAAGCTGAGGAGGAACAAAGGCTGGCCGCCGAGAAGCAGTTCGCGCGAGAAGGCGAATTGGTGCAGCGGAAGGCCAACCTCGACAGCTACGAGGAGGAGCTCGCCGAGCGCGAGCAAGCACTTGGCGGGGCGCTCAAGGAAGCAAAGGACGCTGCCGCAACCGCAGAGGCCGGCAAGAAAGAGCTGGAGGAGAAGGTGGCGCAGCTGGAGGCCAACATCAGGAAGAGCGGCGAGGAGCTTGACACGCTCAAGCGTGAGCGTGAGAAGGATGCTGCCGCCCACGGTGAGCTGCAAGGTCTTCTCGCTGAGAGGGGCAAGGAGCTCAGCGCCGCCAAGGATTCCAATGCAGACCTGGAGTTGAAGCTGGCCACGCTGACGCAGACACTGGACACCACCAAGGAGCGGGAGAAGACCTTGTCGGAGAAGGTCAAGGCTGACAAGGCACTGCTGGAGAGCATCGCAGTTACCCAGAACTCATTCAGAGATACTGTGGAGCACTGGACCGAGGGTCTGGTGAATATTGCCGCAGTCATCGACGAGGAGCTGGCGCAGCTGGGGATGGAGGACTTTGGGTATCCCTCCGACGAGAATCTCCAACCCAGCGCCAAGCTCAGCCTGTTCTTCAAGGGCGTGGCGACGGCACTCCAGCGGCTCCGGGAGAGGATCCCAAAGAAGCTGGCCGACGAGTCGCGCAAAATCTGCGTCGGGGTTCTCCAGAAGGTGCTGATGAAGGTGGCCTTCCGCAATCCAGGCCTCAGCTTCACCAACGTCCTCAAGTCCTTGCCGCCATACACCGATCGGGATGCACTCAAGGCCCTTGTCGCACCCATTGTGGACAAGGTGAGCGACATCAAGAGGGTTGAGGGCGATCGCGTAGACTAGGACGCCCATTTCTTCTTTTCCCTTGTCGCTGCTAATCATGTTATGAAAACAGTCTGTTAGAGCTGCGACAAGTTATCTTGTAATATAACTTTATTTTTGTTATCAATTGCTATGTTATTTCCTCTACTAGATTCCTTCCTTTGTATGTTTTTACCCTATGCTTCTAGGGAGCTTGTTGGCGCAGGCACCCGAGCCGCGAGCGCTGAGTGCGGAACGTCAGCAGCCTGCTGGCGGCGCTGCTTCCGACAAGAAACCTTGTCGCGACTAGATGCAGCACACTTAAGTTGTTGAGCAGACTCGAAACAAAGTAAGGGCGCAACTAGCCATGAGTTGGTTCCTCCGCGCATAGGTTTTCCATACAAAGCAGGGTCGTTCGAGGAAGATAACTCAAAAAATTAAAAATTCATTGCTCAAACTTTGGCAACTTATCTTTTCTGTTGTTTGCTTCCCGGCAAGGCAAAACTTTGCTTGAACGACGCCTGGTCCATACCACAATCTTCTCCTTCCCCCCGGCAAACTTGTGTGCGAGGGAACCTTCTTTTCCTTTGTTGAAAAAAAAGAAAGAAGAGAAAATAATGATATGGAGCCCTTCGGCTCGTTATTGCTTACCGGATGTAGGTGCTGCACAAAGTGTCAGATAACGCATGCAAGAAAGAAACTAATGCATGAAATGGACAGGTTGTGCGGAGCACATGGGGTTCTATTTATGCACGGGATCTGCGCCCGGCTTTGTACAAAGGATTACATGCAATAGCGGCAAGACTTGTACAAAAGGTGGTTGCCGGAACGGGTTCCGGCAACCGCACCCTACGGGAAAAACTTACGAAGATGTTCTATGTTCCAGGAGTTACTCACCGAAATGCCATCTTTGGTCTCAAGGCGGACAGCACCGGGCCTAGTGACTCGTTTCACCCGATAAGGGCCTTCCCACTTTGGTGTCAACTTGTTGAAATTCTTGGCGGACTGAACGCGCCGAAGAACAAGGTTGCCTTCCTCGAAGCTTCTGGCTTTAACTTTGCGGCTATGGTAGCGGCACAAAGCTTGCTGGTATCGAGCAGCTCGTACAGCAGCCTAAAGACGATCTTCCTCAAGGAGCAGTGCGTCGTCTTGTCGCAGTTGTTCTTGCTCAAGCTCATCATAAGCGAGCACTCGAGGCGATCCGTATACGAGTTCCGTGGGGAGAACTGCCTCTGCTCCATAGACTAGAGCGAAAGGCGTCTGGCCAGTGGCTCGATTTGGCGTTGTTCTGATCGACCAAAGAACCACCAGCAGCTCCTCGATCTAGTTTCTTCCGCACTTGCGTAGCCTGTCGAAAGTTCTGGTCTTGAGCCCGTGCAGCACTTCAGCATTTGCCCTCTCTGCTTGACCGTTGCTTCTCGGATGAGCAACAGAAGTGAAGCAGACCTTGGCGCCAAGGTCTTGGACGTACTGCATGAAGGTGCGGCTCGTGAATTGCGTGCCGTTGTCGGTGATGATCCTGTTAGGGATCCCGAAACGGCAAACAATTGACCTGAAGAACTTGACTGCTGACTGTGCTGTCACCTTCCTCACTGGCTGCACTTCTGGCTACTTTGTGAACTTGTCGATTGCGACGTACAAGTACTCAAAGCCCCCGACAGCTCGGGGGAAAGGGCTGAGGGTATCGAGCCCCCAGACCGAAAATGGCCAGGATAAAGGGATCGTCTGGAGAGCTTGAGCTGGCTGGTGTATCTGCTTGGAGTGGAACTGGCACGCTTCACACTTGGTTACTTGTGCAGTTGCATCCTGGAGGGCTGTCGGCCAAAAGAAACCTTGCCGGAAAGCTTTGTCGGCAAGTGCTCTTGCGCCAATGTGGTGGCCACATATGCCTCCATGTATCTCTACCAACAGCTTTTGTCCATCTTCCCGGAAAATACACTTCAATTTCACACCGTTGAGTCTTCTTCTGTACAGTATGCTATCGACAAACTGGTACATACTTGACTGCCGGGCTACTTTTTCCGCTTCTTCTTGCTCTTCGGGAAGTTCTCCTGTCTGAAGGAAATGGACAATCTGTTGTGCCCATGCTGGAGCTTGTGGCTCGACAACAAGGACTAAAGGCACATCTGCTACTGTGGAAACATCCGCTTCTACGGCAAGGACTTGCGGCCCTACCGGAGCTTGATGTTCCCCGGCAAGCTTGCCGGAGCAAAACTTGTCGGGAGCGTCTGCTTCAACGGAACAAACCATAAGGCTTGCCGGAGCAGACTGCCCCTCAGCATCCTTGGTGTTGATCTTGGGGACTTTCTTGGCGGCGGCTTCGGGGAGCTCTGCCGGAAAGTAGTCACCAGAAACCAACTTCCTCTTCTTGCTTTCTCCAGTTGATGGTGTTACGGATGGTTGAGTCAACTTGAGCACAAAGATCCCTGGTTCCATAGGTAACTTTAGTGCGGCGCACTTTGACAGGCCGTCAGCAATGTCATTCTGAGCTCTTGGGATATGCTCCATCTGTAGGCCGTCAAAGTGCTCTTCTAGCTTCCTCACTTCATCAACATATGCTTCCATCAACGGACTCTGGTAGTTCTTGTTCACTTGGCGGACGACAAGCTGTGAGTCACCCCTGACAATGAGCTTCTTGATCCCAAGGTCTGCTGCGATTCTGAGACCGGCAAGCAATCCTTCATACTCTGCAGTATTGTTGGTTGCTTGCTCCTTGGGAAAGTGCATCTGGACTACGTACTTGAGGTGCTCTCCGGTGGGCGCGACAAGCAGCACGCCCGCACCGGCGCCTTGTAGCGAGAAGGCACCATCAAAGTACATCAGCCACTCTTTGCTTGCCTCTTTGACAGGGATGCTCGTCTCTGGAATTTCTTCATCTGGTGTTGGCGTCCATTCTGCTATGAACTCTGCCAATGCTCTGCTTTGGATAGTTGAAGTGCTCTCAAACTTGAGGCCAAAGCTTGACAGTTCCAGCGCCCACTCGACAATCCTGCCTGTCGCTTCTGGATTTTGCAGTATCCTCTTCAGCGGAAAGCGAGTGACGACTGTGATCTCATGTGCCTGGAAGTAATGGCGCAGCTTTCTCGAGGCCATGAGGAGGCCGAAAAGCAACTTATGCACACCAGAGTACCTTAATCTAGCCCCCTGTAGAAGGGAACTGACAAAGTAAACTGGACGCTGCACCATTCTCTTTTGCATCTTATCATGCTCCTGCGCAGATCCATCTCTGTCGGGACCAGAGCTTGTCGGCGAAGCCCCCTGCTAGTCGCTGGATGCATCTGCCATGGTTGCTGGCTCATCATCTGCCTCCCTCTCCGCCACTAACGCAGCACTAACCACTTGATTGGTTGCCGCTATATACAGCAGCAACTTCTCTTGCGGCTTAGGTGCGACAAGTGTTGGACTGGAGGACAGGTATCTCTTCAAGTCCTGTAGCGCAGCCTCCGCCTCCGGAGTCCATTTTATTAGACCTGCCTTTTTCAAAATTTTGAAAAATGGCAGGGCGCGCTCAGCAGATCTAGAGATAAACCTACTGAGAGCAGCCACGCAACCGGCAAGCCTTCGTACATCCTTGACGCGCTTTGGTGCTTCGATCTGCTCAATGGCCTTGATCTTGTCGAGATTGGCTTCAATTCCCCGCTGAGACACGAAGAACCCGAGAAGCTTGCCGGAAGGGACTCCAAACACACACTTCTCGGGGTTAAGCTTGAGGTTGATCTTGCGCAGATTTGCAAATGTCTCGTCTAAATCTTGAATCAGGGTCGCCCTGTTCTTGCTCTTGACCACTATGTCATCCATGTAGGCTTCCACATTTCTGTGCATCTGTGGCTCAAAAGCGTGATGGACTACCCTTGTGAATGTTGAACCAGCATTCTTCAAACCGAAAGGCATCCGTACGAAGCAGTATGTGCCACACGGGGTGATAAATGCGGTTTTCTCTTCATCCTCTTCTGCCATGAAGATCTGATGGTATCCTGAGTATGCATCAAGAAATGAAAGCAAATCACATCCGGCTGTGGAGTCAACAATCTGGTCAATGCGCGGCAAGGGAAATGGGTCTTTGGGACAAGCTTTATTAACATCAGTGAAGTCAATACAAAGCCTCCATTCCCCGTTAGTCTTGCGCACGACAATAGGATTGGCCAACCACGTGGGATGGAGCACTCCTCTGACAAGGCCTGCTGCTTCCAACTTCTTGATTTCTTCTGCGATGAATTCTTGGCGCTCCACTGCCTGTTTCCTGACTTTCTGCTTGACGGGCCGCGCATGAGGACAGACGGCAAGGTGGTGCTCAATTACTTTCCTGGGAACACCGGGGATATCAGACGGTTGCCACGCAAACACGTCGACATTCGCCCGCAGGAAAGCAACGAGCGCGCTTTCCTATTTGGGGTCAAGAGTGGCGCTGATGGTGAAGGTACCACCAGTGCCGTCCTCCTTGGCGGACACCTTCTTGGTCTCAGGTGGAGCTGCCATTGCCTTCTTACACTTGCCGGTGGAGCTCGATGGTGCGTCCTCGACGGTAGCGCAGCACTCCGAAGAGGTGCACTTGCCGGAGTGGGCATCAGAGCTCTTGCCGGACTTGGTCTTCTTCTTCCCCCCGGGAGCTTCAGCGGCAAGTGTCTTGCGTTCTGCTGCGGCTGCTGCTTCCCGGTAGATCTTGTTGGCACAGATAAGAGCATCCTTCTTGTCGCCAGGGACAGAGATGACACTTATCGGGCCTGGCATTTTCAGTACATTGTACGCATAGTGAGAGGCTGCCATGAACTTGGCGAGTGCCGGACGGCCAAGGATTCCATTGTAAGGTAATGGAAAGTCAGCAACATCAAACGTGACCCTCTCAGTCCTGAAGTTCAGCTCGCTGCCAAATGTTACCGGCAACGTGATCTTTCCCTTCGGCTTGCTCCTTCCTGGGTTGATTCCTTGAAATGTACCGGTCTCTTCGAGCTCGCTGTCAGGGATCTGGAGTTTCTGGAGCACCGCGGAGGAGATCAGGTTCAAGCCGGCCCCGCCGTCAACTAGCATCTTAGTGACCTTGAGGTTGCGGATTGTTGGTGAAACCAACATCGGCAAGCACCCGACTGCAGTTATGTGATCAGGGTGGTCCTCAATATCAAAGATGATAGGCGTGCTGGACCATTTCAGAGGCTTGCGTGACTCGACGGGTGGTTCTGCTGCATTAACTTCCCGCACCCACTGCTTGAGCTGACGGTGCGAGGTATGCAGAGAAGCACCACCGTCAACGCATAGGACCTCTATGGCTTTCTGGAACTCCTGCTCATCAGTCTCCTCATCATCCATGTCTTCATCGTCGTCTTCATCTTCATCCTTGTCGCGGCCGCGAGGAGGTCTGTCTCCTTGCCGCTGCTTGGCCTTGCCGCGGCGTCCTCCTCGACCGGGACGTTTCTTGCCGGATCCCCCAGCACCTTCCTGGGCCTTCTCCTTGTCGCGCCGCTCGTATTCAGCTTTCTGTTGCTCAACAAGCTGCTCGACTTTCTTGCAACTCTGGAGATCATGGCCTTTGGTGCGGTGGATCTTGCAATACTGCTTGTTGGTGCCTCCTGCTTGTCGGCGACCGCCACCTCCGCGGCAACCTCCTTGCCGGAGCCACCAGCTTTGGCTTTCTTGGCGCCACCACCGTTGCCGGACTGCTCAACAACTAGCACCTCTTTGCCTTTCCTCTTCCTGTTGTTCCGCCGCCGGTTTTTCCTTGCCGGGGCAGCATCTTCACTGTCAGATCCTCCCGCTCCTACATTCTCTCCGGGGAGTCTCCTCCCTTCCTCAGCACGTGCACACTTGCCGGCCAGTGCATATAACTCACTGACGTCCCTGATCTTGCACATCGCCATTTCCTCCCGCATCCTGCGGTTTCGCACGTTCTGATGGAACGCGCTGATCACCGCGGAAGGGTGGACGTCTGGGATGTTGTGCTGCACACTGCTGAATCTCTGAATGTACTTGCGCAGGGGCTCTCCTTCCTTCTGGGCGAGAAGATGAAGATCACTCTCCTGGCCATGAGGCTTGTGTCCGCCTGTGAAGGCGCCGACAAACTGATGGCATAGATCAGCCCAAGAGGATATGGAGTTGTCCGGCAAGTGCATGAGCCAGGATCTGACGTTGGGCTTGAGCACCAGCGGGAAGTAGTTGGCAAGGATCTTGTCATCCCGTCCCCCGGCAGCCTGCACCGCAATGGTGTAGATGCTGAGGAACTCTGACGGATGCGTCTTGCTGTCGTACTTCTCCGGTACGTCTGGCTTGAAGTTCTTCGTGCTGGGCCACTGGACTTGCCGCAGCTCACGAGTGAACGTAGGGCAACCTACCGCGTACGGCAGATCGCCTAGTTCCCCTGGCGCATGCATGTCAACAGAGGGCCCAGCGCGCTTGTCGGATTGACGTCGCGCTTCTCTTCGGCGCTCGATGCGAGTTCGAGCGTCTTCTTGTTGTTGATCATGAAGAACTTGGCGCTGATCGCGACGAGCTCGTGGATCCGACGATGCGGTGGAGTCGCTGTCGAGGTGGATCCGGCGAGTCGGCGATCTTGGCCTTCGGGGTGGTGATTGCATGGTAGTTGCACCTCCACCCGTTTCGTCGCCACCGGCTCGCGCCCGGCAATCCTGCCGCGGCGGAGACGCGCTCGGCCGCCGTGGAGTGTCGCCGTTGGCGTAGCCGATGAGACTCTGAATGGTGGCCCTCCATTCATCGATCTTGTCCGACGTCGGAGGGTAATCTAGGAGCAGTTGAGCTCGTGCCAAAGCTTCTGCTGGAGTGGTGGGTGGCAGTGGCGGACGGCGCGAGGAGCGGGACGTGCTCGGAGTTCTAACTATGTTAGAAGGAGCAGTATCCCGTCCAGGCGACCGTGCCCCGCTCGTGCCAGCATGCTGGCGTGCATGCTGGTCTTGAGCGCCCGGAGATCCACCAGCTTGGTCTTGGCCTATCACGCGTATGGCACTGCGAGTGCCATGACGCTGTTGGTCTTGCGCCTCCTGAGAGTGGCGCGGAACATGTACAGTCGCCGAGGTTTGTGCAGCCTTGTCCTTGGACCTGGCAGCATCATAAGCTTCCTCGTCGACGTCCATTATTCCGCCGGCGTCCATTCCACCACCTGTTTGCTCCAACGGTGGCGGAAGTGACATGGACGGAGCGGCTGCCGCCGAAGTCTTCTTCTTCGGTGGCATGTTGATGAAGGGAATGAAGATCTAGCTCGTGTGAACGCCGGATCAGGTTCACACAATCTCGACGCCCCCTACCTGGCGCGCCAAAGATGTCGGGGAAGCTGATCCACGAACACCTATGGGGCCGGCGGACCGTGCCCCTTTCGGTTCGGCGGGGGGCGGAGATCACACGAAGAGCAGATCGAGGCGGAGCACACGAGCAGTTTACCCAGCTTCGGAGCTCTCCGGAGAGATAACACTCCTACTGCTGCTTGTTTGATTATCTTGTGTTCTTGCTCCAGAGAGCGAGCGTAGTGTTTTTCTGGGTTCTCAACCAGTCGAACCTCCGAACCCCCTCTACGCTGCGCATGGGCCTCCTTTTATACGCTAAAGGGGTCACCGACAGGTGGCAATGCAGAGAAGGGTACAAATGTAAAAGTGAGGTGGTTGGTACAGTTACTTGTACAGTGCACCCTACCTAACCCTGACGGCAGGGGACAAGGGCATTAAATGCCCATCTGAGTCGCCCAAACAGTGCAGAAAAGGACCGTTAGGGGTGCCACCGTTCGCCACGATGGCGATCTTGTCAGCTTTGCATGCCACTGCGCACCGCTGGCTGCACAGCCTCCCGCCACGCGCGCCTGGAGAGGCCCCCAGAGCGACACGTTGGTGGATGCGCTGGAGCATGGGCACAGAGTGGCCGCCTGCTGCGGCAAGCGTCTTGCCGCTGCTGTTGTCTTGTCGGGTCCGGAAGCTTGTCGTTCACCGGGCCTCGAGGTACCTTGGTTGGTCTTCCCGGCAAGCTCCTCTTGCCGGGGCCTTGTTGCCTTGCCCGAGCGCGTGGCGCGTCGCGGCAAGTTCCTTGGAGTGCCTTGGTTGGCCTTCCCGGCAAGCTCCTCTTGCCGGGGCCTTGTCTCCTGAGCTTAAATACTTTGTTCTTGAATGGCTCCAAGGGAACCACGGAGGATCTTGGCGTTCGCCCGGCAAGCCTTGCCGCGGGGTGCTGCAACTGCCCGTGCACAAGTTTGGGGTACTAGGATACCCCTATTCTAGTACACCGACAGTTAGGTGTGGCAGAGATGCGTATGTTGAGATGGATGTGTGGCCACACGAGGAAGGATCGAGTCCGGAATGATGATATACGAGATAGAGTTGGGGTAGCACCAATTGAAGAGAAGCTTGTCCAACATCGTCTGAGATGGTTTGGGCATATTCAGCGCAGGTCTCCAGAAGCTCCGGTGCATAGTGGACGGCTAAAGCGTGCGAAGAATGTCAAGAGAGGGCAGGGTAGACCGAATTTTACATGGGAGGAGTCCGTTAAGAGAGACCTGAAGGATTGGAGTATCACCAAAGAGCTAGCTATGGACGGGGGTGCGTGGAAGCTTGCTATCCATGTGCTAGAGCCATGAGTTGGTTGCGAGATCTTATGGGTTTCACCTCTAGACTACCCCAACTTGTTTGGGACTAAAGGCTTTGTTGTTGTTGTTGTTGTTGTTGTTATTGGTATGCTAGGCAACTATGCTTGAGATATGATTATACTTGTTGCTCTAGGATGAAGGCTCCACACCTTCCCTTTTCATGTGAAGTTAATGATAATGAAACTTTGACTTCTTATGCTAGAGGTATATATGGCTACTATGATGTGGAACAAATAGAAGAATATGTTGCTTTTATGGGTGCTTATGAAATTGAATCTATGTTCAAAGAATATGAAAATCTTTATGATGCTGTCTACAAACCTAAAAATTTAGCTATCCTTAAATATTGTTATGAGAATTATGAATACAATTCCGATATTGATGCGTTTATTCAGAAAGTCTCCGCTGTCCCAGAAGAGACTAATATTTTGCAGGAATCTATGGAAGAAGAAATTGATGAAACTGTAGCTCATTGGATGAAAAAGATGAGGAGGAGAGCAAAGAACAAAAGGAGGAAGAGCAGATTGATCACCCGTGCCCACCTTCTAATGAGAGTAACTCTTCAACTCATACATTGTTTAATTTCCCTTCGTGCTTACCGAAGGATGAATGCTATGATAATTGCTATGATCCCGTTGATTCTTTTGAAATATCCCTTTTTGATGATGATTGCTATGCTTGTGGCCAAGATGCCAATATGAATTATGCTTATGGATATGAACTTGCTATAGTTCCTTATGTTAAACATGAAATTGTTGCTATTGTACCCACACATGATAGTCCTATTATCTTTTTGAATTCTCCAAACTAGACTATATCGGAGAAGTTTGTGCTTATTAAGGATTATATTGATGGGTTGCCTGTTACTACTACACATGATGATAGATATAATATGCATGTGATTGCTGCTCCTACTTGCAATTATTATGAGAGAGGAACTATATCTCCACCTCTCTATGTTTCCAATACGATAAAATTGCAAGAAAATGTTTATACTATGCATTGGCCTTTACTATGTGTGCATGAATTGTTCTTTTATGACATGCCGATGCATAGGAAGAGAGTTAGACTTCGCTGTTACATGATATATGTTACTTTGTGCTAACTACTAAATTACAAATCATTGTTAATTAAAATTGGCTTTGATATACCTTGGGATCCGGGTGGATTCACTACTTGAGCACTATATGCCTAGCTTAATGGCTTTAAAGAAAGCGCTGCTAGGGAGACAACCCGAAAGTTTTAGAGAGTCGTTTATTTCTGTTATGTGCTTTTATATAGTTTAAAAACAACAAAAATAAAGAGGGGAACCCAAAACCTTTTGAAAAAAGAAAAGCGAAAGTGAGAAAGACAAGCATTGTTGAAGTGGGAGCTAGCCTTGAACTTTGTTCATCCTCACGGAAACTTTGTGAATCTTGATTACAGAAACTTTTAAACAAAAATAATTATCCCCTTGTACAATTCCATTGTATTAAAAAAATAATGTACCAAGGTTTGCCTTCAGGATGTTTACATTTGCTTGATAATTTGTACGGTGCAGGACAGAAACTTTGGCTGTAGTGCGCGATTTTAAATTTTTTACTGGAATGTCCAATGGTTCTGATTCTTCTTGCACTGTCTTTATATACAACTTTTTTATTTTTACTAATTTTGGTAGAATTTTTCAAGTATCATAAGTATGGTGAATGTTCAGATTATTACAGACTGTTCTGTTTTAGACAGATTCTGTTTTGATGCATAGTTTGCTTGTTTTGATGAAACTATCGAATTATATCAGTGGACTAAGCCACGAAAAAGTTATATTACAGTAGACACGATGCAAAAAAAAATATGAATTGGTTTGCAATATTACTTAGAGTAGTGATTTGCTTTATTATACTAACGGATCTTACCGAGTTTTCTGTTGAAGTTTTGTGTGGATGAAGTGTTCGATGATCGAGAAGGTCTCGATATAAGAAGAAGGAAGAGAGGCAAGAGCTCAAGCTTGGGTATGCTCGAGGCATACCGATTAAATATTCAAGGAGACTCAAGCGTCTAAGCTTGGGGATGCCCTGGAAGGCATCCCCTCTTTCTTTAACAAATATCGGTATGTTTTCGGATTCGTTTCGTTCATGCGATATGTGCAAATCTTGGAGCATCTTTTGCTTTAGTTTTCATTTTTATTTTATGCACCATGCTGGTATGATATAGTCCTTGGTTGATTTATAGAATGCTCATTACACTTCACTTAAATCTTTTGAGTATGGCTTTATAGAATGCTTCATGTGCTTCGCTTATATCATTTGAAGTTTGGATTGCATGTTTCTCTTTACATAGAAAACCGCCATTTGTATAATGCTCTTTTGCTTCCCTTGTATTTGTTAGAGTGTCGTGGAATCGTCACGGCAGATGTCCTAGTGTGAGGACTTAGTCGTGAGGTCAACGCAACTATGTGGTAGCTTGAGAGGGGTTGAGCAGAATCGAGAGATGCACGCAAGACAAGGATTTAGACATCTTTGGGCCCCGGGAAACATCATCCTGTAACAACCCTACGTGCTGTTTGTGGCTAGGTCTTATTATCATCATGATGGAGTTGCCGTAAACTGGCTCTCCCAGTTATGTCTAGCCCTAAGATTGTCTCCTATTGCTTGTCCCTCTTTGGGGAGCCCTGCCCCTCCTTATATATGTTGAAGAGGCAGGTTACATGTGGAGTCCTATTAGGATTAGGACTAGTCTACCTTATAATACAAACCGGATACAAGTCCAGGTCTTAACTCCTTATAAGACAAATATTCCTCACACCTTTCCTCTTAAACCGGTCCACCATAACATGAGCCGGCCTTCTGGGCCTTGGGCCTTGTCATCCGTCTGTCCCGCCCGTCGGGTTACCAGTGAATCATAATGTTCAGTCAGGTTGCTTGTAAACCATCTGGTCAGTGCGGGTCACCGATGAATCGCCAAGTCCGGCCGGGTTACGCCGCAGGGTATATCCCCAACATTAGCCCCCATGTTTAGCTAGGATTTATCCATGGTAAACTTATGTTGTAAAATAAACACAAGAACAAATTTGACAGGTTGTGCTCCGGGTTAAGAATTCTTATAAACCGGCACTTGATCATCCTTAAGTCCTTGTCATTTCCTCCTTATGCTCTGACTTGACCAAAATGTTGGTCTTTGAAATATTCAACTGATATCCAGCCGGTTTGAAACTGTAGAATTTGCCGAGTTATGACTTCCAAAATCACCGGTTATAAAACTAATAATTCCAGGTTATGATTGTTGCCAACGCCGGGTTATGATTGTTGCCAACGCCGGTTCATGATTATTGATGACGTCGGGTTATGATTGTTGTAGACACCATGTTAATCTGGTTTATTCAAAACTGAGAATTTGAAGATTTTTCTCCCTTATATCCATATTACCTGTAGCCCCCAAGTCTAGAGCATAACAAAGTGATGGCTTAAGACTTGCTTCAATATAAATATTGCCACTTAAGAAGAAATCCATGTTGTTCATCCCAGACACTTAGTAAAAACTGAATACTCCATATTATGTAGCCCCGAAGTGTCGGGTTGTCATGCTTGCAGCAACCTGGGACTTGTAATTGCCTGATGCTCAAAAAACTTCAACCAGTGTAGCCCCCAAGGGTCGGGTCATTATGCAATAATGAGCAGGGACTTTATAAATATAATCATGCTTCATTGAAAATAACATCATATGATGTAACTCCACCATGGGGCTTGAACCCACGTCCACAAGGTTAAGAGCTTTGTGCTTTACCAACTAAGCAGTGGACCCTTGAATATAATGGATTAATACTTGTGTACCTTGAATTGTTGATAGGAGCAATTGGTAGCCCCCAAGGGCCGGCTCATTATGATGTGATGAGTCGGGTCTTCAATAAGGCTAATAAAAATGACTTTGCATTAGCCCCCAAGTGTTATGGTGCATGCTTGCAGCGACATGAGACTTGCAGGTATAATCTTGACTTGAATAATGTAGCCCCCAAGTGCCGGGTTGTCAGCCTGCAGCGACCCGGGACTATTCCTTCCAACTGTAGAATAAATCATATCCATTGATAATATAATAACCATTGCGCTAAAGCGACTTTGAAAACCTTAATCATAATACTGGTTACTGATAACCATAATAAAATCCAGCCATGATTTATGAGCGCATGATTCCAATGGCGCATTCCAAATATATACTGGCGACTTATAATCCCAAGCCAGACCGGATTAATAAACACTGGATAATTTATCATCATACTGGTGACTCATAGTCGAAAGCCAGGCCGGGTTAACAAACGCTGGTGATTTATAATCATGCTTTATTCAACCTGTTTCCGTGACATTGAATCACATCGTTGGTTTACCAATTTTTTGTAGTAAGGGTGATAACCCCAATCTTGAGTATTGATAACTCCTTCCATATTGTGCCGGTTTATGATAAAACCGTACCGGGTTATGATAAACACCGGTTTATCCATATAACACTGGTGACTTGTAGTCAAAACCAGACCGGATCAAATTGGTGCCAGAGTATAACTGGTCATGTACTGACAACTTAGCGTTGAAAGCCACGCCGGGTTGCAATAAGCGTCGGTTTATCAGAAAATATTTATAAATCTTTACCAAAAGAGAAAAACTTGGCAAAAACACGAAAAAATATGCAAGGCTTTTCATGGGCTGCTAGGCCCTGAATCAAGGCTTTTCATGGGCTGCCAGGCCGCTGAGTTAAACCATTTTTCAAAGCCTTTTAAGATGGACCTTAATCTTTAACCAATCACCATTTTAACTTTGGCAAGTTCAGGTTTACCTGGATGGAGTGGCTTACTTAAATAGGCATGATAACCCGGGGTTTTAGGTGAATACACCTGGCTTCCAAGCCTGGATTGATAGCCTATTACAAGGGTGTAAGCTCTTTGTTCTTTGAGAAGCAAGGAGCCCCCAAGCAATATTTGAGCTGTGCTCGGCGGGTGCCTATGTTTGAGTCGTGCTTTTGCAACAGACTCTCTTTGGTCCGGTAACGCCCGGGTAATCATGCTACAGTAATCCCACGTTAATGATGCCACGTCACCTTTGTCACTGTAGTTAATCTCGGGTTAGTTCAAAATCGATTCAAATTCAAATTTAAAATAAAGTTAAATAATAAAAGTTTTCAAACAGTAAAATAAAAATGTTCGGTTTGTACTAAATATTGCCTATATAATTTGGTGTAGCAGACACAGTTTTATAAAATGCCTAAATAAATTAAAATGTTTTAAAACAGAAAAGTAAATAAATAAAAAGAAACACAAACAAAAAATGAAAAGGAAGCCCCCCTGGCCAAGTGGGCCAAGAGGCCCAGCCGGCCAGCACCAGCCCCCTGACCGAAACGGCCCACTCTGACCCCCCTGCATAACCCCCCCTCCCCGAACCGAACCCTAGCACCGTTCCCACATTCCCCCACTCCCCCTCCCCCCACGATCTGGATCGGGATCGCCCCAATCCCGCGCCGCCCTGCAACACGACGACGGCGCCC
>NC_041386.1:81601389-81601939 GCF_002162155.2 Triticum dicoccoides | reverse complement strand
GTCCTCCTCGAGCATGCTGCCATAATCCCTACCCCCGCCGTGAGCCCCGATCCCCTCCTCTCCTACGCTGTCGCACCTGCTCATAAGGCCGTGCCCGCGCCCGCGTTTCGCGTCACAACGCCCCGTGCGCGCCCCCTGGCCGCATCCGGCCACGACCGGCCGCGTGCCGGCTGTCCCCTGGTCGCACCCCGCCGCTCCCGTCGTCGTGCGTTGAACTCGCAGCCGCCCTTGGCCGTGCTTGCCTGCAACTGCTGCTGTTCGCGGCCGCTCCCTGCTGCTGGCCGCCGACCGCCCCGCCTCTGGCCTCCCCTCCCCCTGCCGCATTGTGGACGCGAAATCGCGCTCGACCGGCCTCTGCAGTCGTGCGCCCGCGCCCCTCCTCGCGAGCCCCGTCGCCACCTCCACTGCTGCTTCTGCATCGCTTCGGCCTCCGGCGGCCGCTCGCCCAACACCGTGGCCCCGCCCCGCTTCGCACCTCGCCGGCTCCCTCGGGCGCCCAGTCGGGCGCCGGCCACCACGCCCGCATGCCCGTGCTCGGTACCCGCACGCC
>NC_041386.1:81538479-81601167 GCF_002162155.2 Triticum dicoccoides | reverse complement strand
CAGAACGTTACTTAAAAAAAGAATTAAAAATAATAATAATAAAATAATAATTAAAATGTTAATTAATTAGTTAATTAATTAATTAAAGAATTAATTAACACTGTTTAGTTAACTAATTAACTCTAATTAACCTGCTAATTAAATGTTAACAAATAGTTAGTCTTGAGCCTATGACATGTGGGACCCACACGTCAGTTTGACTCGGTCAACGGTCACAGTTGACCGCTGACGTCTTGATGACGTTAGCTGCACTATTCTGGATACTGTTGAATTAAAATAATTAATTAAATCCTAAAAATGATTTAAATCTTTTAAAATCAATATAAAATAAACCGTAGCTCGGATGTAAAAACTTTGTACATGAAAGTTGCTCAGAACGACGAGACGAATCCGGATACGCAGCCTGTTCGTCCGCCACGCATCCCTAGCATAGCAAACACACAACTTTCCCCTCAGATTCATCTATCTGAAAACGCGAAACACCGGGGATATTTTCCCGGATGTTTCCCCCCCTTCACCGGTATCACCTCAAACCGTGTTAGGGCACCCCTAGCACCGCTACTTGTCATGTCATGCATCGCTATGCATCGCTATGCATCTGTTTGCTTATTATTTATTGGTTCTTCCCCCTCTTCTCTCGCTAGACACCAAGACTGACGCCGCTGCTGGTGCCCCGATCGACTACGCTGTTGACGACCCCTCTTTCTTGCCAGAGCAACCAGGCAAGCCCCCCCTTGATCACCAGATATCGCCTACTCTCTTTCAACTGCTTGCATTAGAGTAGTGTAGCATGTTACTGCTTTCCGTTAATCCTATTCTGATGCATAGCCTGTCATTGTTTCTACAACTGTTGATACCTTACCTGCAATCCTAAATGCTTAGTATAGGAAGCTAGATTATCACCAATGGCCCAACATTCTTGTCAGTCTGCCATGCTATATTATCGGGCCGTGATCACGTCGGGTGTTGATCCCGGGTATATACTATACATATTACACATGATACATGTGGTGACTAAAGTTGGGTCGGCTCGTAGAGTACACGCAAGTGATTTCGATGTGGGGGCTGAAGGGGCAGGTTGTTCCATCCAGGTAGTGGTGGGCCTAGGTTCCCGACGGCCCCCGACTGTTACTTTGTGGCGGAGCGGCAGGCAGGTTGAGACCACCTAGGAGAGAGGTGGGCCTGGCCCTGGTCGGCGTTCGCGGATACTTCAATTAACACGCTTAACGAGATCTTGGTATTTGATCTGAGTCTGGCCACTGGCCTATACGCACTAACCAACTACGTGGGAACAGTTATGGGCACTCGACGTCGTGGTATCAGCCGAAGCCTTCATGATGTCAGTGACTGAGCGGCGCGCGCCGGGTTGGACCGCGTAACGCAACTTCCTTTGTAATGCACGTTGCTAGGTCCGCTCTCCGGCCGCCCTTGCAACGTGCAGGTGTGCAATGGGCGATGGGCCCAGACCCCTGCGCCATAGGATTTAGACCGGTGTGCTGACCTCTCTGTTGTGCCTAGGTAGGACTGTGACGTGTTGATCTTCCGAGGCCAGGCATGACCCAGGAAAGTGTGTCCGGACAAAGGGGATCGAGCGTGTTGGGAAATGTGGTGCACCCCTGCAGGGAATCTATTCGAATAGCCGTGATCTTCGGTAACAGGATGACTTGGAGTTGTACCTTGACCTTATGACAACTAGAACCGGGTACTTAATAAAATATGCCCTTCCAAGTGCCAGATACAACCGGTGATCGCTCTCTCACAGGGCGACGAGGGGAGGATCGTCGGTTAGGATTATGCTATGCGATGTTACTTGGTGAACTTACCATCTACTCTCTTCTTCTGCTGCAAGATGGAGGTGGCCAGAAGCGTAGACTTCGATAGGACTAGCTATCCCCCCTTATTCTGGCATTCTGCAGTTCAGTCCACATATGATACCCCCCTTTCCATTTAATACCAATGCATACATATGTAGTGTAGCTCCTTGCTTGCGAGTACTTTGGATGAGTACTCACGGTTGCTTTGCTCCCCCTTTTCCCCCCTTTCTATACCCGATTGTTGCGACCAGACGATGGAGTCCAGAAGCCAGATGCCACCGTCGACGATGACTCCTCCTACACAGGAGGTGCCTACTACTACGTGCAGGCCGCTGACGACGACCAGGAGTAGTTTAGGAGGATCCCAGGTAGGAGGCCTGCACCTCTTTCGATTTGTAACCTAGTTTGTGCTAGCCTTCTTAAGGCAAACTTGTTT
Organism: Triticum dicoccoides; assembly: GCF_002162155.2. Taxonomy (NCBI): domain Eukaryota; kingdom Viridiplantae; phylum Streptophyta; class Magnoliopsida; order Poales; family Poaceae; genus Triticum; species Triticum dicoccoides. The sequence goes on along the minus strand of NC_041386.1, from coordinate 81,598,917 downwards.
AACTTATGTCTGTACTCAGGTATTGTTGCTTCCGCTGACTCGTCTATGATCGAGCTCTTGTATTCGAGCCCTCGAGACCCCTGGCTTGTAATATGATGCTTGTATGACTTATTTTATTTGTAGAGTTGTGTTGTGATATCTTCCCGTGAGTCCCTGATCTTGATCGCACACGTTTGCGTGTATGATTAGTGTACGGTCAAATCAGGGGCGTCACAAGTTGGTATCAGAGTCGACTGCCTATAGGAATTCCCCTTCCACACTCCTTGGCCGAAGTTGAGTCTAGACATTACAAAAACTTTTACTAACATGGATGTGTGCCTTACAGGACCACATCGCCATTTGGGTGGCAGTGGGATCTTTTATTCCTCGTCTATATTGGGATTCTGATCTCTGTTCTATTTGGGTTAAAATGGTTTTACTAAATCTAACTTTAGGTTCTCGATGATACTTTCTCCCGGAGAGCCCCCTCATTCCAGATGATCGCCTGCTGCACCAGAAGATTCTGATGATACTCTTCGATGTTATCTCAAGACTTTGTGCCCGTTGCTTTTGTAATTCCCTACCCCTAAAATATCCCTATGGATAAATACATACACCCATCGTTCTTTCTTTTATTCCAAGTTGATCTTGTTATTACAAGATACCCCGAACTTCTCTCTATTGCTCCGAGAAATCTCTGTGCTTACTGCCTTGTAGTTCCTTGCCGCCTGAATACACCTACAACTTAATCCTCGCCCTCACCGAGGATTTGTTTCTCCCCAGTTGTTCATGTGTGCACAAAAGTCTTCGAAATGCTATTCAATCTTTTGAAAATCCTCAGCAAGCTATTGCTCTTGAACTTCTTGCTTGCCTGCATTATGATTAATCCCATAAGTCTGGTAATCTTATTGGCATCCATTGTCATTATAATTTTAAGTCCATTGATTCAATGTGTTGCGATTGCTTGCAATCCTCAGAAGAATCTTAGAATTCTTTCCTCCAGCTCAGACGCCATTTTAAACATGAGCTGGATCTCGACCAATCAAATTGTCGTCGATTGTACCCCTAAGGCTATTCATCTTATCCATCCCTAATCAGAGCATTGCTTCTGACCCCTTGTCTTGGAATTAATAATTCCTTTGCATTTGAGCCTTGAATTAGTCAGTTGTTTCTAAAGTCTGATCTCCTTGCATTGTTTATTCCTCTGGTTGAGTACCGATGCTCACAGTAGATCCCTTGAGGACCACCGGATCCTTTATTGGATTTTATCCGATAGCATCCTTCATATTCAATCACTTTGGAAGTTCTTTTTCCATTGGTAAATCCTAACCTATGATTGACCAACCATGCTCTACTTTCGAGCTTGTGTTATTACTCCGAAGTTTGTGGTATATGTTCCTAAGATGCCCTGATGGGTTGAACCTACGCCTTTCCTAATCCGTGTGAACCCGAAAGATTTCACGAGTCATACTCTTCTGGTATTTTGCCAGGTAAAATTTCATCACTACAACTTCATCAAACGCGAGAAGTGAATGAAAGGTTATGCATTGGAGAAGTGGGAGTCGACCTTGAACTTTGTGTTCATGCCCATGGCCACGATGTAGATCATATCATGGAAGCTTCTCTTATATTAATTATTACCTTCGTATAAGTTCATCTTATATCTGGGATCTGGTCTTTTGCAATCGTGGTTCTGACCATGATTGTTCTCCTTTGATTCCATCTCTCGGACAAGTTAAAGTACTTGTCTTCTGCAGATCATTTCACCTATTTAACCTCTATTTTGATCTATCGTCAAGTGCTACCCCCCTAGCATCTCGAGATTATCACAGAACCACATAACTTCTTATGAGTTCTTCATCAAGTACTACCTTCTCACCGATTCCAATTTTCCTGGATTCTGAGTAGTTAGTCACTCAAGTACACTGATAACTAAATCGCGTCTGTTCTACGATTCAACAATTCTTAGCAATCTTCTTTGCTTACGAGTTTAATAATCATTTAAGTCATTCCTAGCCTGATCGGCTATATCATTAGCGTGCTAAATTTTAACTATGCTACCTGATCCTCCTTCCCGGAGCACAATTTTTGATGATGAGCTAAGATTACGTTGCTCTTCCTTGTCATATCGTTTCACCTCGAACAGCAAGCTTGATTCTAAGTTGGAGACATACTCGTGTTTCCAATAATCTTTCGCTACAACACTCCTTTTGCTTGATGCAGTCGCTGTTTGATTGCTTCGTCGTTGAGCCTCTCAATACAATTTGTTGTGATCATCATCAACATTTTGACTCCTTCCAGAATATCAATCAAATTCATGATGACAAGTACCATCCTGAAGGAAATATGCCCTAGAGGTAATAATAAAGTTATTATTTATTTCCTTATATCATGATAAATGTTTATTATTCATGCTAGAATTGTATTAACCGGAAACATAATACATGTGTGAATACATAGACAAACTTAGTGTCACTAGTATGCCTCTACTTGACTAGCTCGTTAATCAAAGATGGTTATGTTTCCTGACCATGAACAAAGTGTTGTTATTTGATTAACAAGGTCACATCATTAGTTGAATGATCTGATTGACATGACCCATTCCATTAGCTTAGCACCCGATCGTTTAGTATGTTGCTATTGCTTTTCTTCATGACTTAATACATGTTCCTATGACTATGAGATTATGCAACTCCCGTTTACCGGAGGAACACTTTGTGTGCTACCAAATGTCACAACGTAAATGGGTGATTATAAAGGAGCTCTACAGGTGTCTCCAATGGTAGATGTTGGGTTGGCGTATTTCGAGATTAGGATTTGTCACTCCGATTGTCGGAGAGGTATCTCTGGGCCCTCTCGGTAATGCACATCACATAAGCCTTGCAAGCATTACAACTAATATCTTAGTTGTGAGATGATGTATTACGGAACGAGTAAAGAGACTTGCCGGTAACGAGATTGAGCTAGGTATTGGATACCGACGATTGAATCTCGGGCAAGTAACATACCGATGACAAAGGGAACAACGTATATTGTTATGCGGTCTGATCGATAAAGATCTTCGTAGAATATGTAGGAACCAATATGGGCATCCAGGTCCCGCTATTGGTTATTGACCGGAGACATGTCCTGGTCATGTCTACATTGTTCTCGAACCCGTAGGGTCCGCACGCTTAAGGTTACGATGACAGTTATATTATGAGTTTATGCATTTTGATGTACCGAAGGTTGTTCGGAGTCCCGGATGTGATCACGGACATGACGAGGAGTCTCGAAATGGTCGAGACATAAAGATTGATATATTGGAAGCCTATGTTTGGATATCGGAAGTGTTCCGGGTGAAATCGGGATTTTACCGGAGTACCGGGAGGTTACCGGAACCCCCCGGGAGCCATATGGGCCTTCATGGGCCTTAGTGGAAAGGAGAAAGGGGCAGCCCAAGGTGGCCGCGCGCCTCCCCCCTCCCCTAGTCCTATTAGGACTAGGAGAGGTGGCCGGCCCCCCTCTCTCTCTTTCCCCCTCGGGGAATCCTAGTCCAACTAGGATTGGGGAGGGAGTCCTACTCCCGGAAGGAGTAGGACTCCTCCTGCGCCCTCCTCCTGGCCGGCGCCCCCCTCCCCCTTGGCTCCTTTATATACTGAGGCAGAGGCACCCCATAAACACACAAGTTGATCCACGTGATCTATTCCTTAGCCGTGTGCGGTGCCCCCAGCCACCATATTCCTCGATAATACTGTAGCGGAGTTTAGGCGAAGCCCTACTGCTGTAGTGCATCAAGATCGTCACCACGCCGTCGTGCTGACGGAACTCTTCCCCGACACTTTGCTGGATCGGAGTCCGGGGATCGTCATCGAGCTGAACGTGTGCTCGAACTCGGAGGTGCCGTAGTTTCGGTGCTTGATCGGTTGGATCGTGAAGACGTACGACTACTTCCTCTACGTTGCGTCAACGCTTCCGCAGTCGGTCTGCGTGGGTACGTAGACAACACTCTCCCCTCTCGTTGCTATGCATCACATGATCTTGCGTGTGCGTTGGAATTTTTTTGAAATTACTACGAAACCCAACAGTGGTATCAGAGCCTAGGTTATTTATGTTGATGTTACATGCACGAGTAGAACACAAGTGAGTTGTGGGCGATATAAGTCATACTGCCTACCAGCATGTCATACTTTGGTTCGGCAGCATTGTTGGACGAGACGACCCGGACCAACATTACGCGTACGCTTACGCGAGACCGGTTCCCCCGACGTGCTTCGCACACAGGTGGCTTGCGGGCGACTGTCTCTCCAACTTTAGTTGAACCAAGTATGGCTACGCCCGGTCCTTGCAAAGGTTAAAACGGAGTCTATTTGACAAACTATCGTTGTGGTTTTGATGCGTAGGTGAGATTGGTTCTTGCTTAAGCCCGTAGCAGCCACGTAAAACTTGCAACAACAAAGTAGAGGACGTCTAACTTGTTTTTGCAGGGCATGTTGTGATGTGATATGGTCAAGGCATGATGCTGAATTTTATTGTATGGGATGATCATGTTTTGTAACCGAGTTATCAGCAACTGGCAGGAGCCATATGGTTATCGCTTTTTGTATGCAATGCAATCGCGATGTAATGCTTTACTTTATTACTAAACGGTAGTGATAGTCGTGGAAGCATAAGATTGGCGAGACGACAATGATGCTACGATGGAGATCAAGGTGTCGCGTCGGTACGATGGTGATCATGACGGCGCTTCGGAGATGGACATCACAAGCACAAGATGATGATGGCCATATCATATCACTTATATTGATTTCATGTGATGTTTATCCTTTTATGCATCTTATCTTGCTTTGATTGACGGTAGCATTATAAGATGATCTCTCACTAAATTATCAAGAAGTGTTCTCCCTGAGTATGCACCGTTGCCAAAGTTCGTCGTGCCCAGACACCATGTGATGATCGGGTGTGATAAGCTCTACGTCCATCTACAACGGGTGCAAGCCAGTTTTGCACACGCAGAATACTCAGGTTAAACTTGACGAGCCTAGCATATGCAGATATGGCCTCGGAACACGGAGACCGAAAGGTCGAGCGTGAATCATATAGTAGATATGATCAACATAACGATGTTCACCATTGAAAACTACTCCATCTCACGTGATGATCGGTTATGGTTTAGTTGATTTGGATCACGTGATCACTTAGAGGATTAGAGGGATGTCTATCTAAGTGGGAGTTCTTAAGTAATTTGATTAATTGAACTTAAACTTATCATGAACTTAGTACCTGATAGTATCTTGCTTGTTTATGTTGATTGTAGATAGATGGCTCGTGCTGTTGTTCTGTTGAATTTTAATGCGTTCCTTGAGAAAGCAAAGTTGAAAGATGATGGTAGCAATTATACGGACTGGGTCCGTAACTTGAGGATTATCCTCATTGCTGCACAGAAGAATTACATCCTGGAAGCACCGCTGGGTGCCAGGCCTGCTGCAGGAGCAACGCCGGATGTTATGAACGTCCGGCAGAGCAAAGCTGATGACTACTCGATAGTTCAGTGTGCCATGCTTTACGGCTTAGAATCGGGACTTCAACGACATTTTGAACGTCATGGAGCATATGAGATGTTCCAAGAGTTGAAGTTAATATTTCAAGCAAATGCCCGGATTGAGAGATATGAAGTCTCCAATAAGTTCTATAGCTGCAAGATGGAGGAGAACAGTTCTGTCAGTGAGCATATACTCAAAATGTCTGGGTATAATAATCACTTGATTCAATTGGGAGTTAATCTTCCGGATGATTGCATCATTGACAGAATTCTCTAATCACTGCCACCAAGCTACAAGAGCTTCGTGATGAACTATAATATGCAAGGGATGAACAAGACTATTCCCGAGCTCTTCGCGATGCTGAAAGTTGCGGAGGTAGAAATCAAGAAGGAGCATCAAGTGTTGATGGTCAACAAGACCACTAGTTTCAAGAAAAAGGGAAAAGGGAAGAAGAAGGGGAACTTCAAAAAGAACGGCAAGCAAGTTGCTACTCAAGAGAAGAAACCCATGTCTGGACCTAAGCCTGAAACTGAGTGCTTCTACTGCAAGCAGACTGGTCACTGGAAGCAGAACTGCCCCAAGTATTTGGCGGATAAGAAGGATGGCAAGGTGAACAAAGGTATATGTGATATACATGTTATTGATGTGTACCTTACTAGAGCTCGCAGTAGCACCTGGGTATTTGATACTGGTTCTGTTGCTAATATTTGCAACTCGAAACAGGGACTACGGATTAAGCGAACACTGGCAAAGGACGAGGTGACGATGCGCGTGGGAAACGGTTCCAAAGTCGATGTGATCGCGGTCGACACGCTGCCTCTACATCTACCTTCGGGATTAGTATTAGACCTAAATAATTGTTATTTGGTGCCAGCGTTGAGCATGAACATTATATCTGGATCTTGTTTAATGCGAGACGGTTATTCATTTAAATCAGAGAATAATGGTTGTTCTATTTATATGAGTAATATCTTTTATGGTCATGCACCCTTGAAGAGTGGTCTATTCTTATTGAATCTCGATAGTAGTAATACACATATTCATAATGTTGAAGCCAAAAGATGCAGAGTTGATAATGAAAGTGCAACTTATTTGTGGCACTGTCATTTAGGTCATATCAGTGTAAAGCGCATGAAGAAACTCCATACTGATGGACTTTTGGAACCACTTGATTATGAATCACTTGGTACTTGCGAACCGTGCCTCATGGGAAGATGACTAAAACACCGTTCTCCGGTACTATGGAGAGAGCAACATATTTGTTGGAAATCATACATACCGATGTATGTGGTCCGATGAATATTGAGGCTCGTGGCGGATATCATTATTTTCTCACCTTCACAGATGATTTAAGCAGATATGGGTATATCTATTTAATGAAACATAAATCTGAAAACATTTGAAAAGTTCAAAGAATTTCAGAGTGAAGTTGAAAATCATCGTAACAAGAAAATAAAGTTTCTACGATCTGATCGTGGAGGAGAATATTTGAGTTACGAGTTTGGTGTACATTTGAAAAATTGTGGAATAGTTTCACAACTCACGCCACCCGGAACACCACAGCGTAATGGTGTGTCCGAACGTCGTAATCGTACTTTACTAGATATGGTGCGATCTATGATGTCTCTTACTGATTTACCGCTATCGTTTTGGGGTTATGCTTTAGAGACGGCCGCATTCACGTTAAATAGGGCACCATCAAAATCCGTTGAGACGACGCCTTGGCAAGAAACCAAAGTTGTCGTTTCTTAAAGTTTGGGGCTGCGATGCTTATGTGAAAAAGCTTCAACCTGATAAGCTCGAACCCAAATCGGAGAAATGTGTCTTCATAGGATACCCAAAGGAGACTCTTGGGTACACCTTCTATCACATATCCGAAGGCAAGACATTCGTTGCTAAGAATGGATCCTTTCTAGAGAAGGAGTTTCTCTCGAAAGAAGTGAGTGGGAGGAAAGTAGAACTTGACGAGGTAACTGTACCTGCTCCCTTACTGGAAAGTAGTACGTCACAGAAAATTGTTTCAGTGACACCTACACCAGTTAGTGAGGAAGCTAATGATAATGATCATGAAACTTCAGATCAAGATACTACTGAACCTCGTAGATCAACCAGAGTAAGATCCGCACCAGAGTGGTACGGTAATCCTGTTCTGGAAGTCATGCTACTAGATCATGATGAACCTACGAACTATGAAGAAGCGATGATGAGCCCAGATTCCGCAAAGTGGCTTGAAGCCATGAAATCTGAGATAGGATCCATGTATGAGAACAAACTATGGACTTTGGTTGACTTGCCCGATGATCGGCAAGCAATTGAGAATAAATGGATCTTCAAGAAGAAGACTGACGTTGATGGTAATGTTACTGTCTACAAAGCTCGACTTGTTGCGAAAGGTTTTTGGCAAGTTCAAGGGATTGACTACGATGAGACCTTCTCACCCGTAGCGATGCTTAAGTCCGTCCGAATCATGTTAGCGATTGCCGCATTTTATGATTATGAAATTTGGCAGATGGATGTCAAAACTGCATTCCTGAATGGATTTCTGGAAGAAGAGTTGTATATGATGCAATCGGAAGGTTTTGTCGATCCAAAGGGAGCTAACAAAGTGTGCAAGCTCCAGCGATCCATTTATGGACTGGTGCAAGCCTCTCGGAGTTGGAATAAACGCTTTGATAGTGTGATCAAAGCATTTGGTTTTATACAGACTTTCGGAGAAGCTTGTATTTACAAGAAAGTGAGTGGGAGCTCTGTAGCATTTCTGATATTATATGTGGATGACATATTACTAATTGGAAATGATATAGAATTTCTGGATAGCATAAAGGGATACTTGAATAAAAGTTTCTCAATGAAAGACCTCAGAGAAGCTGCTTACATATTAGGCATTAAGATCTATAGAGATAGATCAAGACGCTTAATTGGACTTTCACAAAGCACATACCTTGACAAAGTTTTGAAGAAGTTCAAAATGGATCAAGCAAAGAAAGGGTTCTTGCCTGTATTACAAGGTGTGAAGTTGAGTAAGACTCAATGCCCGACCACTTCAGAAGATAGAGAGAAAATGAAAGATGTTCCCTATGCTTCAGCCATAGGCTCTATCATGTATGCAATGTTGTGTACCAGACCTGATGTGTGCCTTGCTATAAGTTTAGCAGGGAGGTACCAAAGTAATCCAGGAGTGGATCACTGGACAGCGGTCAAGAACATCCTGAAATACCTGAAAAGGACTAAGGATATGTTTCTCGTATATGGAGGTGACAAAGAGCTCACCGTAAAAGGTTACATTGATGCAAGCTTTGACACTGATCCGGACGATTCTAAATCGCAAACCGGATACGTGTTTACATTAAACGGTGGAGCTGTCAGTTGGTGCAGTTCTAAACAAAGCATCGTAGCGGGATCTACATGTGAAGCGGAGTACATAGCTGCTTCGGAAGCAGCGAACGAAGGAGTCTGGATGAAGGAGTTCATATCCGATCTAGGTGTCATACCTAGTGCATTGGGTCCAATGAAAATCTTTTGTGACAATACTGGTGCAATTGCCTTGGCAAAGGAATCCAGATTTCACAAAAGGACCAAACACATCAAGAGACGCTTCAATTCCATCCGGGATCTAGTCCAGGTGGGAGACATAGAGATTTGCAAGATACATACGGATCTGAATGTTGCAGACCCGTTGACTAAGCCTCTTCCACGAGCAAAACATGATCAGCACCAAAGCTCCATGGGTGTTAGAATCATTACAGTGTAATCTAGATTATTGACTCTAGTGCAAGTGGGAGACTGAAGGAAATATGCCCTAGAGGCAATAATAAAGTTATTATTTATTTCCTTATATCATGATAAATGTTTATTATTCATGCTAGAATTGTATTAACCGGAAACATAATACATGTGTGAATACATAGACAAACTTAGTGTCACTAGTATGCCTCTACTTGACTAGCTCGTTAATCAAAGATGGTTATGTTTCCTGACCATGAACAAAGTGTTGTTATTTTATTAACGAGGTCACATCATTAGTTGAATGATCTGATTGACATGACCCATTCCATTAGCTTAGCACCCGATCATTTAGTATGTTGCTATTGCTTTTCTTCATGACTTATACATGTTCCTATGACTATGAGATTATGCAACTCCCGTTTACCAGAGGAACACTTTGTGTGCTACCAAACGTCACAACGTAAATGGGTGATCATAAAGGAGCTCTACAGGTGTCTCCAATGGTAGATGTTGGGTTGGTGTATTTCGAGATTAGGATTTGTCACTCCGATTGTCGGAGAGGTATCTCTGGGCCCTCTCGGTAATGCACATCACATAAGCCTTGCAAGCATTACAACTAATATGTTAGTTGTGAGATGATGTATTACGGAACGAGTAAAGAGACTTGCTGGTAACGAGATTGAGCTAGGTATTGGATACCGACGATCGAATCTCGGGCAAGTAACATACCGATGACAAAGGGAACAACGTATATTGTTATGCGGTCTGACCGATAAAGATCTTCGTAGAATATGTAGGAACCAATATGGGCATCCAGGTACCGCTATTGGTTATTGACCGGAGACGTGTCTCGGTCATGTCTACATTGTTCTCGAACCCGTAGGGTCCGCACGCTTAAGGTTACGATGATAGTTATATTAGGAGTTTATGCATTTTGATGTACCGAAGGTTGTTCGGAGTCCCGGATGTGATCACGGACATGACGAGGAGTCTCGAAATGGTCGAGACATAAAGATTGATATATTGGAAGCCTATGTTTGGATATCGGAAGTGTTCCGGGTGAAATCGGGATTTTACCGGAGTACCGGGAGGTTACCGGAACCCCCCGGGAGCCATATGGGCCTTCATGGGCCTTAGTAGAAAGGAGAAAGGGGCAGCCCAAGGTGGCCACGCGCCTCCCCCCTCCCCTAGTCCTATTAGGACTAGGAGAGGTGGCCGGACCCCCTCTCTCTCTTTCCCCCTCGGGGAATCCTAGTCCAACTAGGATTGGGGAGGGATGTTGGGGAACGTAGCATAAATTCAAAATTTTCCTACGTGTCACCAAGATCTATCTATGGAGTCATCTAGAAACGAGGGAGGAGTGGATCTACATACCCTTGTAGATCGCTCGCGGAAGCGTTCAAGAGAACGGGGTTGATGGAGTCGTACTCGTCGTGATCCAAATCACCGATGATCCTAGCGCCGAACGGTCGGCACCTCCGCGTTCAACACACGTACGGAGCAGCGACGTCTCCTCCTTCTTGATCCAGCAAGGGGGAAGGAGAGGTTGATGGAGATCCAACAGCACGACGGTGTGGTGGTGGAAGTAGCGGGATTCCAACAGGGCTTCGCCAAGCGCTGCGGGAGGAGGGAGATGTGTCGCGGGAGGGAGAGGGAGGCGCCAGGGCTTAGGTATGGTTGCCCTCCCTTCCCCCCACTATATATAGGGCCAAGGGAGAGGGGGAGGGCGCAGCCTTGCCCCTTCCTCCAAGGAAGGGTGCGGCCAAGGGGGGGAGGAGTCCATCCTCCCCAAGGCACCTCGGAGGTGCCTTCCCCCTTTAGGACTCTCCCCTCCTCTTGTCCCTTTGGCGCATGGGCCTCTAGGGGCTGGTGCCCTTGGCCCATGTAGGCCAAGGCGCACCCCCTACAGCCCATGTGGCCCCCCGGGACAGGTGGCCCCACCCGGTGGACCCTCGGGACCCTTCCGGTGGTCCTGGTACAATACCGATGACCCCGAAACTTGTCCCGATAGCCGAAATAGCACTTCCTATATATAATTCTTTAGCTCCGGACCATTCCGGAAATCCTCGTGACGTCCGGGATATCATCCGGGACTCCGAACAACTTTCGGGTTACCGCATACTAATATCTCTATAACCCTAGCGTCACCGAACCTTAAGTGTGTAGACCCTACGGGTTCGGGAGACATGCAGACATGACCGAGATGACTCTCCGGTCAATAACCAACAGCGGGATCTGGATACCCATGTTGGCTCCCACATGTTCCACGATGATCTCATCGGATGAACCACGATGTCAAGGACTTAATCAATCCCGTATACAATTCCCTTTGTCTAGCGGTACGATACTTGCCCGAGATTCGATCGTCGGTATCCCGATACCTTGTTCAATCTCGTTACTGGCAAGTCTCTTTACTCGTTTCGTAACACATCATCCCGTGATCAAATCCTTGATCACATTGTGCACATTATGATGATGTCCTACTGAGTGTGCCCAGAGATACCTCTCCGTTTACATGGAGTGACAAATCCCAGTCTCGATTCGTGCCAACCCAACAGACACTTTCGGAGATACCCGTAGTGTACCTTTATAGCCACCCAGTTACGTTGTGACGTTTGGCACACCCAAATCACTCCTACGGTATCCGGGAGTTGCACAATCTCATGGTCTAAGGAAATGATACTTGACACTAGAAAAGCTTTAGCATACGAACTACACGATCTTGTGCTATGCTTAGGATTGGGTCTTGTCCATCACATCATTCTCCTAATGATGTGATCCCGTTATCAACGACATCCAATGTCCATGGTTAGGAAACCGTAACCATCTATTGATCAACGAGCTAGTCAACTAGAGGCTTACTAGGGACATGGTGTTGTCTATGTATCCACACATGTATCTGAGTTTCCTATCAATACAATTCTAGCATGGATAATAAAAGATTATCATGAACAAGGAAATATGATAATAATCAATTTATTATTGCCTCTAGGGCATATTTCCAACAGTCTCCCACTTGCACTAGAGTCAATAATCTAGTTCACATCGATATGTGATTAACACTCAAGGTCACATCCCCATGTGACTAACACCCAAAGAGTTTACTAGAGTCAATAATCTAGTTCACATTTACCATGTGATTAACACTCGATGAGTTCTGGGTTTGATCATGTTATGCTTGTGAGAGAGGTTATAGTCAACGGGTCTGAATCTTTCAGATCCGTATGTACTTCACAAATTTCTATGTCATCTTGTAGATGCAACTACTATGCTACATTTGGAGCTATTCCAAATAACTGTTCTACTACACGAATCCAGTTTACTACTCAGAATAATCTGGATTAGTGTCAAAGTTTGCATCAGCGTAACCCTTTACGACGAACTCTTTTACCACCTCCATAATCGAGAAAATTCCTTAGTCCACTAGTTACTAAGGATAAATTTGACCGCTGTCCTGTGATCCATTCTTAGATCACTCTTGTACCCCTTGACTGACTCATGGCAAGGCACATTTCAGGTGCGGTACACAGCATAGCATACTATAGAGCCTATGTCTTAAGCATAGGGGACGACCTTCGTCCTTTCTCTCTATTCTGCCGTGGTCGAGCTTTAAGTCTTAACTTCATACCTTACAACTCAGGCAAGAACTCCTTCTTTGACTGATCCATCTTGAACACCTTCAAGATCATGTCAAGGAATGTGCTCATTTGAAAGTACCATTAAGCGTTTTGATCTATCCTTATAGATCTTGATGCTCAATGTTCAAGTAGCTTAATCCAGCCTTTCCATTGAAAAACACTTTCCAAATAACCCTATATGCTTTCCAGAAATTCTACATCATTTCTGATCCATAATATGTCAACAACATATACTCATCAGAAATTCTATAGTGCTCCCACTCACTTCTTTGGAATTACAAGTTTCTCATAAACTTTGTATACACCCAAAATCTTTGATCATCTCATCAAAGCATACATTCCAACTCTGAGATGCTTACTCCAGTCCCTAGAAGGATTACTGGAGCATTGCATACTTATTAGCATCTTTCAGGATTGACAAAACCTTCCGGTTTGTATCACATACAACCTTTCCTCAAAAACATCGAGGAAACAATGTTTTGACATCCTATCTGCAAGATTTCATAAATAATGCAGTAATCGCTAATATAATTCCAACAGACTCTTAGCATCGCTACGAGTGAGAACGACTCATCGTAGTCAACTCCTTGAACTTGTCGGAAAACATCTTAACGACAAGTCGAGCTTTCTTAATGGTGACATTTACCATCATTGTCTGTCTTCCTTTTAAAATCCATCTGCACTGAACAGCCTTACGACCATCGAGTTGTTCTGCCAAAGTCTACACTTTGTTTTTCATACATGGATCCTTTCTCGGATTTTATGGCCTCGAGCCATTTATCGGAATCCGGGCCCACCATCGCTTCTCCATAGCTCGTAGGTTCATTGTTGTCTAGCAACATGACTTCCAAGACAGGATTACGTACTACTCTGAAGAAGTACGCATCCTTGTCATCCCACAAGGTTTGGTAGTGACTTGATCTGAAGTTTCATCATCACTATCATAAGCTTCCACTTCAATTGGTGTAGGTGCCACAGGAACAACTCCCTATGCTCTGCCACACACTAGTTGAAGAGACGGTTCAATAACCTCATCAAGTCTCCACCATCCTCCCACTCAATTCTTTCGAGAGAAACTTTTCCTCGAGAAAGGACCCGATTCTAGAAACAATCCCTTATTGCTTTCGAATCTGAAACAGGAGGTATACCCAACTGTTTTGGGTGTCCTATGAAGATGCATTTATCTGCTTTGGGTTTGAGCTTATCAGCCTGAAACTTTTTCACATAAGCGTCGCAGCCCCAAACTTTTAAGAAATGACAACTTAGGTTTCTCTAAACCATAGTTCATACGGTGTCATCTCATCGGAATTACGTGGTGCCCCTTTTAAAGTGAATGTGGTTGTCTCTAATGCCTAACCCATAAACTATTGTGGTAATTCGATAAGAGACATCATGGTATGCATCATATCCAATAGGGTGCAGTTATGATGTTCGGACACACCATGACACTATGGTGTTCCAGGATGTATTAGTTGTGAAACAATTTCCACAATGTCTTAATTCTGTGCCAAACTCGTAATTCAGATATTCATCTCTATGATCATATCATAGATATTTTATCCTCTTGTCACGACGATCTTTCAACTTCACCCTGAAATTACTTGAACCTTTCAATAATTCAGACTCGTGATTTATCAAGTAAATATACTCAACATCTACTCAAATCATCTGTGAAGTAAGAACATAACGATATCCACTACATGCCTCAGCACTCATTGGATTGCACACATCAAAATGTATTACTTCCAACAAGTTGCTTTCCAGTTCCATTTTACTGAAAACGAGGCTTTCAGTCATCTTGCCCATGTGGTATGATTTGCATGTCTCAAGTGATTCAAAATCAAGTGAGTCCAAACGGTCCATTTGCATGGAGTTTCTTCATGCATATACACCAATAGACATGGTTCGCATGTCTCAAACTTTTCAAAAACGAGTGAGCCCAGATCCATCAACATAGAGCTTCTTCATGCGTTTTATACCGATATGACTTACATGGCAGTGCCACAAGTAGGTGGTTCTATCATTACTATCTTATATCTTTTGGCATGAACATGTGTATCACTACGATCGAGACTCAATAAACCATTCATTTTAGGTGCAAGACCATTGAAGGTATTATTCAAATAAACAGAGTAACCGTTATTCTCCTTAAATGAATAACCGTATTGCGATAGACATAATCCAATTATGTCTATGCTCAACGCAAACACCAATCTCGATGGTAGAGGGAGCGTGCGATGCTTGATCATATCAACATTGGAAGCATTTCCAACACATATCGTCAGCTCACCTTTAGCTAGTCTCCGTTTATTCCGTAGCTTTTATTTCGAGTTACTAACACTTAGCAACCGAACCGGTATCTAATACCCTGGTGCTACTAGGAGTACTAGTAAAGTACACATTAACACAATGTATATCCAATATACTTCTATCGACCTTGCCAGCCTTCTCATCTACCAAGTATCTAGGGTAATTCTGCTCCAGTGGCTGTTCCCTTTATTACAGAAGCACTTAGTCTCGGGTTTGGGTTCAACCTTGGGTTTCTTCACTAGAGCAGCAGCTGAATTGCCGTTTCATGAAGTATCCCTTCTTGCCCTTGCCCTTCTTGAAACTAGTGGTTTCACCAACCATCAACAATTGATGCTCCTTCTTGATTTCTACTTTTGTGGTGTCAAACATCGCGAATATCTCAAGGATCATCATATATGTCCCTGAAGCTCTAGCAGCTTGGTGGTAATGACTTCGGAGAACCATCACTATTTCATCTGGAAGATCAACTCCCACTCGATTCAAGCGATTGTTGTACTCAGACAATCTGAGCACAAGTTCAACAATTGAGCTTTTCTCCCTTAGTTTGCAGGCTAAGAAAATCGTCGGAGGTCTTATACCTCTTGACATGGGCACGAGCCTGAAATCCCAATTTCAGCCCTCGAAACATCTCATATGTTTCGCGACGCTTCAAAAATGTCTTTGGTGCCTCAATTCTAAACCATTTAGCTGAACTATCATGTAGTTATCAAAATGTGTATGTCAGATGTTCTCAACATCCACAGACGACGTTCGAGGTTCAGCACACTGAGCGGTGCATTAAGGACATAAGCCTTCTATGAAGCAATAAGGACAAACCTCAGTTTACGGACCTAGTCCGCATAATTACTACTATCAACTTTCAACTAAAATTTCTCTAGGAACATATCTAAACAGTAGAACTGAAGTGCGAGCTACGACATAATTTGCGAAGACCTTTTGACTATGTTCAGGATAATTAAGTTCATCTTATGAACTCCCACTCAGATAGACATCCCTCTAGTCATCTAAGTGATTACATGATCCGACTCAACTAGGCCATGTCCGATCATCACGTGAGATGGACTAGTCATCATCGGTGAACATCTTCATGCTGATCGTATCTGCCATACGACTCATGCTCGACCTTTTGGTCTCTTGTGTTCCGAGGCCATGTCTGTACATGCTAGGCTCGTCAAGTCAACCTAAGTGTTTTGCGTGTGTAAATCTGGCTTACACCCGTTGTATGTGAACGTAAGAATCTATCACACCCGATCATCACGTGGTGCTTCGAAACGACGAACTTTTGCAATGGTGCACAATTAGGGGGAACACCTTCTTGAAATTTTAGTGAGGGATCATCTTATTTACTACCGTCGTTCTAAGCAAATAAGATGTATAAACATGATAAACATCACATGCAATCAAATGGTGACATGATATGGCCAATATCATATTGCTCCTTTTGATCTCCATCTTCGGGGCTCCATGATCATCATCGTCACCGGCATGACACCATGATCTCCATCATCGTGTCTTCATGAAGTTGTCTCGCCAACTATTACTTCTACTTCTACAGCTAACAGTTGGCAATAAAGTAAAGTGATTACATGACGTTTATGTTGACACGCAGGTCATAAATAAATTAAGACAACTCCTATGGCTCTAGCCGGTTGTCATACTCATCGACATGCAAGTCGTGATTCCTATTACAAGAACATGATCAATCTCATACATCACATATATCATTCATCACATCCTTTTGGCCATATCACATCACATAGCATACCCTGCAAAAACAAGTTAGACGTCCTCTAATTGTTGTTTGCATGTTTTACGTGGCTGCTATGGGTTTCTAGCAAGAACGTTTCTTACCTACGCAAAGACCACAATGTGATATGCCAATTGCTATTTACCCTTCATAAGGACCCTTTTCATCGAATCCGATCCGACTAAAGAGGGAGAGACAGACACCCGCTAGCCACCTTATGCAACTAGTGCATGTCAGTCGGTGGAACCAGTCTCACGTAAGAGTACGTGTAAGGTCGGTCCGGGCCGCTTCATCTCACAATGCCACCGAATCAAGATAAGACTAGTAACGGCAAGCATATTGAACAAAATCAACGCCCACAACTACTTTGTGTTCTACTCGTGCATAGAAACTACGCATAGACCTAGCTCATGATGCCAGTGTTGGGGAACGTAGCATAAATTCAAAATTTTCCTACGTGTCACCAAGATCTATCTATGGAGTCATCTAGCAACGAGGGAGGAGTGGATCTACATACCCTTGTAGATCGCGCGCGGAAGCATTCAAGAGAACTGGGTTGATGGAGTCGTACTCGTCGTGATCCAAATCACCGATGATCCTAGCGCCGAACGGACGGCACCTCCGCATTCAACACACATACGGAGCAGCGACGTCTCCTCCTTCTTGATCCAGCAAGGGGGAAGGAGAGGTTGATGGAGATCCAACAGCACGACGGTGTGGTGGTGGAAGTAGCGGGATTCCAACAGGGCTTCGCCAAGCGCTGCGGGAGGAGGGAGATGTGTCGTGGGAGGGAGAGGGAGGTGCCAGGGCTTAGGTATGGTTGCCCTCCCTTCCCCCCACTATATATAGGGACAAGGGAGAGGGGGAGGGCGCAGCCTTGCCCCTTCCTCCAAGGAAGGGTGCGGCCAAGGGGGGGGAGGAGTCCATCCTCCCCAAGGCACCTCGGAGGTGCCTTCCCCCTTTAGGACTCTCCCCTCCTCTTGTCCCTTTGGCGCATGGGCCTCTAGGGGCTGGTGCCCTTGGCCCATGTAGGCCAAGGCGCACCCCCTACAGCCCATGTGGCCCCCCGGGACCCTTCCGATGGTCCTGGTACAATACCGGTGACCCCGAAACTTGTCCCGATAGCCGAAATAGCACTTCCTATATATAATTCTTTACCTCCGGACCATTCCGGAACTCCTCGTGACGTCCGGGATCTCATCCGGGATTCCGAACAACTTTCGGGTTACCGCATACTAATATCTCTATAACCCTAGCATCACCGAACCTTAAGTGTGTAGACCCTACGGGTTCGGGAGACATGCAGACATGACCGAGATGACTCTCCGGTCAATAACCAACAGCGGGATCTGGATACCCATGTTGGCTCCCACATGTTCCACGATGATCTCATCGGATGAACCATGATGTCAAGGACTTAATCAATCCCGTATACAATTCCCTTTGTCTAGCGGTACGATACTTGCCCGAGATTCGATCGTCGGTATCCCGATACCTTGTTCAATCTCGTTACTGGCAAGTCTCTTTACTCGTTTCGTACCACATCATCCCGTGATCAACTCCTTGATCACATTGTGCACATTATGATGATGTCCTACCGAGTGGGCCCAGAGATACCTCTCCGTTTACATGGAGTGACAAATCCCAGTCTCGATTCGTGCCAACCCAACAGACACTTTCGGAGATACCCGTAGTGTACCTTTATAGCCACCCAGTTACGTTGTGACGTTTGGCACACCCAAAGCACTCCTACGGTATCCGGGAGTTGCACAATCTCATGGTCTAAGGAAATGATACTTGACACTAGAAAAGCTTTAGCATACGAACTACACGATCTTGTGCTATGCTTAGGATTGGGTCTTGTCCATCACATCATTCTCCTAATGATGTGATCCCGTTATCAACGACATCCAATGTCCATGGTCAGGAAACCGTAACCATCTATTGATCAACGAGCTAGTCAACTAGAGGCTTACTAGGGACATGGTGTTGTCTATGTATCCACACATGTATCTAAGTTTCCTATCAATACAATTCTAGCATGGATAATAAACGATTATCATGAACAAGGAAATATAATAATAATCAATTTATTATTGCCTCTAGGGCATATTTCCAACAAGGGAGTCCTACTCCCGGAAGGAGTAGGACTCCTCCTGTGCCCTCCTCCTGGCCGGCGCCCCCCTCCCCCTTGGCTCCTTTATATACTGAGGCAGAGGCACCCCAGAAACACACAAGTTGATCCACATGATCTATTCCTTAGCCGTGTGCGGTGCCCCCAGCCACCATATTCCTCGATAATACTATAGCGGAGTTTAGGCGAAGCCCTGCTGCTGTAGTGCATCAAGATCGTCACCACGCCGTCGTGCTGACGGAACTCTTCCCCGACACTTTGCTGGATTGGAGTCCGGGGATCGTCATCGAACTGAACGTGTGCTCGAACTCGGAGGTGCCGTAGTTTCGGTGCTTGATCGGTTGGATCGTGAAGACGTACGACTACTTCCTCTATGTTGCATCAACGCTTCCGCAGTCGGTCTGCGTGGGTACGTAGACAACACTGTCCCCTCTCGTTGCTATGCATCACATGATCTTGCGTGTGCGTAGGAAATTTTTTGAAATTACTACGAAACCCAACACATCCTTGCCCCTCGATGATTTGTGTTATCATTGACAACATTATTGCTTTCCCTTCAACACAAACTTGTTCATGTTTTGTTTTATACCTTGAGTTCCTTGCTATCCAGCATTTGTTCTTCTTTACCTTGGAGTATTACCATCTGTCATGCCAAGGATGTCGTGAGAATTTTACCACTTCTTAAGAACTCTTCATACAAGTGATACTTCTTGCTATCTTCGTTCATTCCTTGGTCCCCGTGTTGTTTCCAACCGAAAAACAGACAAATGGATTGTGATGTGTAAAATTCAAAATTTCTAGCAACCCTATTTCTTTGACGTTAATGGTCGATAGCTTCATTCTAAGTCTATTGCTTATTGAATCATCATTCAAAAATTGATCGTGCTACCTAGTCCAGCTTTTTGGGTGCACTTTTCAGCCAATGTTTAAATGTGTATGTTTTTCCTCTAGCATACATCATTATATCATTTGGCCCGGCAAATGTTATCCCCTTTTTCACATAAGTGTGAAAATCCATCTTTTGAAAATCTCAATGAATTGTCGTTGAGTCAATCAGCCACTGATGTCTACTACACAACCTTCTTCTTGTAGACGTTGTTGGGCCTCCAAGTGCAGAGGTTTGTAGGACAGTAGCAAATTTCCCTCAAGTGGATGACCTAAGATTTATCAATCCGTAGGAGGCGTAGGATGAAGATGGCCTCTCTCAAGCAACCCTGCAACCAAATAACAAAGAGTCTCTTGTGTCCCCAACACACCCAATACAATGGTAAATTGTATAGGTGCACTAGTTCGGCGAAGAGATGGTGATACAAGTGCAATATGGATGGTAGATAAAGGTATTTGTAATCTGAAATTATAAAAACAGCAAGGTAACTAATGGTAAAAGTGAGCGTAAACGGTATTGCAATGCTAGGAAATAAGGCCTAGGGTTCATACTTTCACTAGTGCAAGTTCCCTCAACAATAATAACATAATTGGATCACATAACTATCCCTCAACATGCAACAAAGAGTCACTCCAAAGTCACTAATAGCGGAGAACAAACGAAGAGATTATGGTAGGGTACGAAACCACCTCAAAGTTATCCTTTCTGATCGATCTATTCAAGAGTCCGTAGTAAAATAACATGAAGCTATTCTTTCCGTTCAATCTATCATAGAGTTTGTATTAAATAACACCTTAAGACACAAATCAACCAAAACCCTAATGTCACCTAGATACTCCAATGTCACCTAAAGTATCCATGGGTATGATTATAAGATATGCATCACACAATCTCAGATTCATCTATTCAAACCAACACAAAGTACTTCAAAGAGTGCCCCAAAGATTCTACCGGAGAGTCAAGACGAAAACGTGTGTCAACCCCTATGAATAGGTTCATGGGTGGAACCCGCAAGTTGGTTACCAAAACATACATCAAGTGGATCAATAGAATACCCCATTGTCACCACAGGTATCCCACGCAAGACATACATCAAGTGTTCTCAAATCCTTAAAGACTCAATCGATAAGATAACTTCAAAGGGAAAACTCAATTCATCACAAGAGAGTAGAGGGGGAGAAACATCATAAGATCCAACTATAATAGCAAAGCTCGTGATACATCAAGATCGTACCACCTCAAGAATACGAGAAAGAGAGAGAGAGATCAAACACATAGCTACTGGTACATACCCTCAGCCCCGAGGGAGAACTACTCCCTCCTCGTCATGGAGAGCACCGGGATGATGAAGATGGTCACCGGGATGATGAAGATGGTCACCGGAGAAGGATTGCCCCCTCCGGCAGGGTGCCAGAATGGGTCTAGATTGGCTTTCGGTGGCTACAGAGGCTTCTGGCGGCAGAACTCCCGATCTATTGTGCTCCCTGATCGTTTTAGGGTATATGGATACATATATAGGCGGAAGAAATACATCAGGGGAGCCACGAGGGGCCCATGAGGGTGGAGGGCGCGCCTAGGGGGGTGGGCGCCCCCCTGCCTCGTGGCTTCCTCGTTGATCCCCTGACGTGCACTCCAAGTCTCCTGTATTGCTTTCTTTCCAAAAATAAGTTCCATGAAGTTTCAGGTCAATTGGACTCCGTTTGATTATCCTTTTCTGTGATACTCTAAAACAAGGCGAAAACAGAAACTGGCACTGGGCTCTTGGTTAATAGGTTAGTCCCAAAAATCATATAAAATAGCATATAAATGCATATAAAACATCCAAGGTTGATAATATAATAGCATGGAACAATCAAAAATTATAGATACGTTGGAGACGTATCAGCATCCCCAAGCTTAATTCCTCCTCGTCCTCGAGTAGGTAAATGATAAAAACAGAATTTTTGATGTGGAATGCTACCTAACATATTCATCATGTATTTCTCTTTATTGTAGCAAGAATATTCAGATCCATAAGATTCAAGACAAAAGTTTAATATTGACATAAAAATAATAATACTTCAAGCATACTAACTAAGCAATCATGTCTTCTCAAAATATCATGGCCAAAGAAAGTTCATCCCTACAAAATCATATAGTTTGGTCATGCTCCATTTTCGTCACACAAGAATGCTCTCATCATGCACAACCCCGATGACAAGCCAAGCAATTGTTTCATACTTTAGTAATCTCAAACTTTTTTCAACTTTCACGCAATACATGAGCGTGAGCCATGGATATAGCACTATGGGTGGAATAGAATATAATGAGGGGGTTATGTGGAGAAGACAAAAAGGAGAAAGTCTCACATCAACGCGCCTCATCAATGGGCCAGGGAGACGCCCATCAATTGATGTCAATGCAAGGAGTAGGGATTGCCATGCAACAGATGCACTAGAGTTATAAATGTCTGAAAACTCAACAAAATAAACTAAGTGGGTGTGCATCCAACTTGCTTGCTCATGAAGACCTAGGGCACTTGAGGAGGCCCATTGTTGGAATATACAAGCCAAGTTCTATAATGAAAATTTCCCACTAGTATATGAAAGTGACAAAACAAGAGACTCTCTGTCATGAAGATCATGGTGCTACTTTGAAGCACAAGTGTGGAAAAAGGATAGTAGCATTGTCCCTTTTATTTTATTTTTATTTTTTTATATATTTTTTATTTGGCCTTCCCTTTTTTGGGGGACAATGCTCTATGAATGGTGATCATCACACTTCTATTTACTTACAACTCAAGAATTACAAATCGATACTTAGAACAAGATATGACTCTATATGAATGCCTCCGGCGGTGTACCGGGATTGCGATGAATCAAGTGTGACATGTATGAAACATTATGAATGGTGGCTTTGCCACAAATAGGATGTCAACTACATGATCATGCAAAGCAATATGACAATGATGATGCGTGTCATAATAAACGGAACGGTGGAAAGTTGCATGGCAATATATCTCGGAATGGCTATGGAAATGCCATAATAGGTAGGTATGGTGCCTGTTTTGAGGAAGATATAAGGAGGTTATGTGTGACAGAGTGTATCATATCATGGGGTTTGGATGCACCGGCGAAG
Source organism: Triticum dicoccoides (assembly GCF_002162155.2). Classification (NCBI taxonomy): domain Eukaryota; kingdom Viridiplantae; phylum Streptophyta; class Magnoliopsida; order Poales; family Poaceae; genus Triticum; species Triticum dicoccoides. The sequence goes on along the minus strand of NC_041386.1, from coordinate 81,575,858 downwards.
TTTGCACCAACTCTCAATGTGAGAAAGGGCAATGCACGGTACTGAAGAGGCTAGCAATGATAGAAGGATAAGAGTGCGTATAATCCATGGACTCAACATTAGTCATAAAGAACTCACATACTTATTGCAAAAATCTACAAGTCATCAAAAACAAAGTATTACGTGCATGCTCCTAGGGGGATAGATTGGTAGGAAAAAACCATCGCTTGTCCCCGACCACCACCCATAAGGAAGACAATCAAATAACACCTCATGTTTCAAATTTGTTACACAATGTTTACCATACGTGTATGCTACGGGACTTGCAAACTTCAACCCAAGTATTCCTCAAATTCACAACTACCCAACTAGCACAACTTTGATATCACTATCTCCATATCTCAAAACAATCATCAAGTATCAAACTTCTCTCAGTATTCAATGCACTTATATGAAAGTTTTTATTATATCCCTCTTGGATGCCCATCATATTAGGACTAGTTTCATAACCAAAGCAAACTACCATGCTGTTCTAAAGACTCTCAAAATAATATAAGTGAAGCATGAGAGATCAATTATTTCTATAAAATAAAACTACCACCATGCTCTAAGAAGATATAAGTGAAGCACTAGAGCAAACGACAAACTACTCCGAAAAATATAAGTGAAGCTCAATGAGTAGTCGAATAATTATGCAACTATGTGAAGACTCTCTAACATTTAAGAATTTCAGATCTTGATATTTTATTCAAACAACAAGCAAAACTAAATAAAATAAAATGACGCTCCAAGCAAAACACATATCATGCGGTGAATAAAAATATAGCTCCAGGTAAAGTTACCGATGAACGAAGACGAAAGAGGGATGCCTTCCGGGGCATCCCCAAGCTTAGGCTCTTGGTTGTCCTTGAATATTTCCTTGGGGTGCCATGGGCATCCCCAAGCTTAGGCTCTTGCCACTCCTTATTCCATAATCCATCGAATCTTTACCCAAAACTTGAAAACTTCACAACACAAAACTTAACAGAAAACTCATAAGCTCCGTTAGCGAAATAAAACAAAACACCACTTCAAGGTACTGTAATGAACTCTTTCTTTATTTATATTGGTGTGAAACCTACTGTATTCCATCTTCTCTATGGTTTATAAACTCTTTTACTAGCCATAGATTCATTAAAATAAGCAAAACCACTTCAAGGTACTGTAATGAACTCATTCTTTATTTATATTGGTGTTAAAACTACTGTATTCCAACTTCTCTATGGTTTATAAACTCTTTTACTAGCCATAGATTCATTAAAATAAGCAAACAACACACGAAAAACAGAATCTGTCAAAAACAGAATAGTCTGTAGTAATCTGTAATTAATGCAAACTTCTGGAACCCCAAAAATTATAAAATAAATTGCTGGACGTGAGGAATTTATCTATTAATCATCTGAAAAAAGAATTAACTAAATAGCACTCTCCAATAAAACATGGAAGCAATTCTCGTGAGCGCTAAAGTTTCTGTTTTTTACAGCATGATCGCAAAGACTTTCCCCAAGTCTTACCAACGGTTCTACTTGGCACAAACACTAATTAAAAGCATAAAACCACATCTAAACAGAGGCTAGATGAATTATTTATTACTAAACTGGGGCAAAAAGTAAAGAACAAGAATAAGATTGGGTTGCCTCCCAACAAGCGCTATCGTTTGACGCCCCTAGCTAGGCATGATGATTTCAACGATGCTCACATAAAGGATAAGAATTGGAACATAAAGAAAGCATCATGAAGAATATGACTAGCACATTTAAGTCTAACCCTATTCCTATGCATAGGGATTTTGTGAGTAAACAATTTATGGGAACAAGAATCAACTTGCCTAGGAAGGTAAAGCAAGCAAAACTTCAAAATTTTAAGCACATAGAGAGGAAACTTGATATTATTGCAATTCCTACAAGCATATATTCCTCCCTCATAATAATGTTCAGTAGCATCATGAATGAATTCAACAATATAACCAGCACCTAAAGCATTCTTTTCATGATCTACTAGCATAGAAAATTTACTATTCTCTACATAAGCAAAATTCTTCTCAATCGGAATAGTGGGAGTATCATAAGAAACTCGAATACTATAAATTGTTTCCACATTAAAAGAGTAATGTTAAAAAAATGGTAATCATAATCATGACAAGTTTTATAAATATAATTGTCACTACTTTTTATATTATATGTATCATCACAATAATTATCATAAGTAGGAGGCATGCTATCATCATTATAAATTTGCATATCAAAACTTGGGAGACTAAAAATATCATCTTCATTAAACGTAGCATCCCCAAGCTTGGGACAAACATTAATTGCAGCAAATATATTCTCAAAAACATCATCTTCATCAAACATAGCATCCCCAAGCTTGGGCCTTTTCATATCATAAGCATAATCACTCTCATCATTAATAGTATGGATAGCACCAATAGTATAGCAATTATCATATTCTTCCAAGCAAGTGCCAAAAAGATTTTCAAGATCATAAGAAGTATCATTATCTTCCACAATTATATTTTCATGAGGCACAATAGTAATAGGAGCAGCATTATTTGGGGGAGATATCTTTTTACCTCTCTTCCTTTTTCTTTTCTTCTTATTCACCACATCATGTGTGGGTTCAATCCTCTTTTTGGATCTCCTTATTAATGAAATTGGTTCAATAGAAGGCTCATCCTCGTTACCTGATTCATCATAAGAAATAATAGGAAAATATTGGGAAGTCTCTTCCCTTTCGTTAGTATTCTCTTCATCCTCTATTTGTTTTCTTTTCTTTATGTAATTGGCAATATAAGGATTTTCAATGCAATTCACCGCACAATACATATAAATTTCCTCTAGATCAAAATGAAGAACTCTATCAAGGGAAAATTTTGGAATATCCTTAGTTATACATTTAATTTCTTCATAACCCAAGACAAACTAAGTTCATTATGATGTGCAAGGGAAATCAAATCATTATAGTTTTTGGACACGATACGATCATGAAACAATTTGCATTGGGTACTAAAATGATCATGTTCATTGCAAAGTTCACAAGTATGGCTAAGAAAGTTTAAATTTTCAGCACAAGCATCTAGCCTTTCTTGCAACCATTTAGTTTCCAAGTACTTACACCTCTTGCAATATCCATATTCCCTATTTGGTGTGTACTTGCAAACCCAATATACTCCAGAAAAATCGACATGCTTATAAGAGATATTTTCATCATGACTAGTGCAATCATCATTAGTACCATGGATATTCAAGGAGTTCATACTAACAACATTGCAATCATGCTCATCATTCAAATATTTAGTGCCAAACATTTTAATGCATTCTTCTCCTAACACTCTGGCACAATTTTCCTTTCCATCATACTCACGAAAGATATTAAAAAGATGAAGCGTATGAGGTAAACTCAATTCCATTTTTTATTTTTTGTAATTTTCTTTTATAGACCTAACTAGTGATAAAACAAGAAACTAAAAGACTCAATTGCAAGATCTACATATATACCTTCAAGAACTCACCTCCCCGGCAATGGTGCCAGAAAGAGCTTGATGTCTACTACACAACCTTTTTCTTGTACATGTTGTTGGGCCTCCAAGTGCAGAGGTTTGTAGGACAGTAGCAAATTTCCCTCAAGTGGATGACCGAAAGTTTATCAATCCATAGGAGGCGTAGGATGAAGATGTTCTCTCTCAAGCAACCCTGCAACCAAATAACAAAGAGTCTCTTGTGTCCCCAACACACCCAGTACAATGGTAAATTGTATAGGTGCACTAGTTCGGCGAAGAGATGGTGATACAAGTGCAATATGGATGGTAGATAAAGGTATTTGTAATCTGAAATTATAAAAACAGCAAGGTAACTAATGGTAAAAGTGAGCGTAAACGGTATTGCAATGCTAGGAAATAAGGCCTAGGGTTCATACTATTTTGCAATGCTAGGAAATAACGCCTAGGGTTCATACTTTCACTAGTGCAAGTTTCCTCAACAATAATATCATAATTGGATCACATAACTATCCCTCAACATGCAACAAAGAGTCACTCCAAAGTCATTAATAGCGGAGAACAAACAAAGAGATTATGGTAGGGTACGAAACCACCTCAAAGTTATCCTTTCTGGTCGATCTATTCAAGAGTCCGTAGTAAAATAACATGAAGCTATTCTTTCCGTTCAATCTATCATAGAGTTCGTACTAGAATAACACCTTAAGACACAAATCAACCAAAACCCTAATGTCACCTAGATACTCCAATGTCACCTCAAGTATCTGTGGGTATGATTATATGATATGCATCACACAATCTCATATTCATCTATTCAAACCAACACAAAGTACTTCAAAGAGTGCCCCAAAGATTCTACCGGAGAGTCAAGACGAAAACGTGTGCCAACCCCTATGCATAGGTTCATGGGCGGAACCCGCAAATTGATCACCAAAACATACATCAAGTGGATCAATAGAATACCCCATTTTCACCACGTGTATCCCACGCAAGACATGCATCAAGTGTTCTCAAATACTTAAAGACTCAATCCGATAAGATAACTTCAAAGGGAAAACTCAATTCATCACAAGAGAGTAGAGGAGGAGAAACATCACAAGATCCAACTATAATAGCAAAGCTCGCGATACATCAAGATCGTACCACCTCAAGAACACGAGAGAAAGAGAGAGAGATCAAACACATAGCTACTGATACATACCCTCAGCCCCGAGGGAGAACTACTCCCTACTCGTCATGGAGAGCACCGGGATGATGAAGATGGTCACCAGAGAAGGATTGCCCCCTCCGGCAGGGTGCCGGAACGGGTCTAGATTGGCTTTCGGTGGCTATGGAGGCTTCTGGCAGTGGAACTCCCGATCTATTGTGATCCCCGATCATTTTAGGGTATATGGATATATATAGGCGGAAGAAATACATCAGGGGAGCCACGAGGGGGCCACGAGGGTGGAGGGCACGCCCAGGGGGTGGGCGCGCCCCTGCCTCGTGGCTTCCTCATTGATCCCCTGATGTGCACTCCAAGTCTCCTGTATTGCTTTCTTTCCAAAAATAAGTTCTGTAAAGTTTCAGGTCAATTGGACTCCGTTCGATTTTCCTTTTCTGCGATACTCTAAAACAAGGAAAAAACAGAAACTGGCACTGGGCTCTGGGTTAATAGGTTAGTCCCAAAAATCATATAAAATAGCATATAAATGCATATAAAACATCCAAGGTTGATAATATAATAGCATGGAACAATCAAAAATTGTTGATACGTTGGAGACGTATCAGCCACCTCCTCGCCTCTCCTTCATTTAATGATGAACTCTTGATTTGGAACTCGCTTCCATAGTTCAATTCCCGTGAATCTTACAATGTCATCTCGACAGTTTGTGTTGCACCTTTTCTTCTCAGGCATCCCGAGTCTGAGGTATCCTGGCACTAAGCAGATCTGAATCTCGGTCAGATATGATGGTTGGGACATGTTTCCAAGAGTTATAACATTGGTCTTTATATGACCCGATAAGGTGATGTCATGCCTAGCATAACTAGCCGGAGGACCCATTGTTATAGTTTTCCTTTTAGCAAGGTTATCCATTCTTTCATGAGGAAATTGTAACACTTATTACATGGGTTGTTCCTGATGGATCCTTTGTGTATCCAAAGTCTGACCTTTGCTTAAAGACCATGTCAACGCTATCTCGAAGCATGTATGTGGTACTCCAATTTTCAATAAGAACATTTGAATCACAATGCTAAATTTTCTTTATTAATTACCCCAAACACCGTTGTATGGGTAATGTCATGAAATTTCTCTCCCCTTACTTAAAGGGTTTTCTACATTATATCTTGTCACGGATATCATGCTCTGCTTGTCCTTGGGAAGGATATACCCCTGAAATATGTGTTTAAACACATTTTTCCTTTCCATTGTTCTGTTTAATCTCATAATCATATTTTCCTTTCCAATGTTTGGTTTAACCTTTGTTGAGGTCTATATGATCTAAGCAGTAATATTCTCCTGCTTATGTAAACACCTCTGTCGGTGTCAAAATTGGCGGATCTCGGGTAGGGGGTCCCGAACTGTGCGTCTAAGGCGGATGGTAATAGGGGCAGGGGACACAATGTTTTACCCAGGTTCGGGCCCTCTTGATGGAAGTAAAACCCTACGTCCTGCTTGATTAATATTGATGATATGGGTAGGACAAGAGTAGATCTACCACGAGATCGGAGAGGCTAAACCCTAGAAGCTAGCCTATGGTATGATTATATGTTGTATATCCTCTATCGACTAGCCTGGCCCCGGTTTATATAATGCACCAGAGGCCTAGGATAACAAGAGTCCTAGCCGAATACCCTGGTGGGGAGGAGTCCTTGTCTTGATCACCAAGTCTTGTGGAATCTTCCATCTATGCGGCAGCTGTCCGAACTGGCCCATGAGTATACGGCCATGGGGGTCCTCGGCCCAATCTAACAGATCGGGAGATGATGTGGTGAGTACCCCCTAGTCCAGGACACCGTCAGTAGCCCCCTGAACCGGTCTTCAAGTTAGAGACGCTCCTCGATTCTTCCGAACTATTCTTCATCTTCGGTTGTCGGTCTTGAAAACTGGTTCAACAAATCTTCTCATCTTTGATCTTGAGGATCGCCGAAATGCATTCGACAAGTTTATACGTCGGGTATCCGAGGAGCCCCTTTAAGTTTCCGGCCTTTATCAATGCCTTGTTATTTTTATGCCACACCTCGGGTTTTTAAGTTGTTCCCGGGAGGCAGTGTCCTCTTGCGTCCGAGCTCCAACGCCGGACTGCATTCGAGGTATCTTTTGCAGCCGAGCACCAATGCCGGACTGCTTCCGAGCTCCAATGCCAAAATGTATCCGAGCTCCAACGCTGGACTATATCCAAGATGTCATAGATCATCTTGGTACAAAAAATTTGAAGGAGTTTAGCTGAGCTTAATGCCGGAAATGCTCTCTATGGAGCCAGCCACTAGCGCCCGAGCTTTATGCCGGACTGCTTCCGAGATGGTGCACCACCCTGACTGTGGGCCGATTTTTTGTCAATATTTTTATTGGTGCAATTTATTCTCTGCCGAGATATACAGCTAGTAGCCCTCAAGGTATGTATCGGTCTAAAACCCGAGATGCACCTGAAGGACGAGGTAAGACCGCTGATCCCAATAGCCACTGAGACTCAGGTTGATTTGCAAAATCGGCCTGAGGATCAAGTCCTAGCTCGGCAGAATACTTCGGGACACAAAAAGCGGCATGCTCAGTCCTCGAGACTCAGGTTGGGTGCGGCCGACCAACCTGAGGATCAAAAGCTCCTCGGAAACTATATTTCACATAAAATTTTCTACATTGGACAGGCAGTGCAGTAGCCCCTGAGACACTGGTCGGGTGGCAACACCAGATCAGGGGATCGATGTGCCCTTTTAATATTTGTAAATAATAAGCCCGAAGCCCAGTAGCCCCCGAGCCTTAATGCGGGCACGGGTGGCCGAATTAAGGATCGATATCCATAGTAAAATCACAAATTATGTGTAATGACTCTATGTATCCAAGTACTTTACATCATTAATGCTCGGATCCGCATTGTACAAAACTTTGTTGACCGACCATCGGCTTCCACCTCCTCGGCTAGTAGCCGAGGAGTGTTTGTCCTACTTTATAAAGCCTTTATGAGGGCAAATATTTATGACAAACAAGGCAATCTGGCCATACGGTTTTATAAACAAAGGTACGTAGAGAGATATGTTATATTACTGTTTAACATAAGAGATGTCTTCCAAAGAAAATAGTCCCACTATCGGTTCCTTTCTTTGTGTTGTCATGCTAAGCATGATCATGAAACCTCAGCTCTAATGTAAGAGCAAAATATCGAGGATTTAGTTTGGGAGGCCAGTTAATAGCCGCCAGTAGTGTTCGGCGATAGTCGGGGTCAAGTCGTAAACACTTCGGCCATTGTTATGAATGGCCCGTCATTTAACAGTCATCGGATCGCTGACCAGTTTATGCTTATTGTGACAGTCAGTTTTTGGCTTCCTCCACTGAGGTGCTTAACCATGTGAGCTGGAAGCACAATCACAGTGGTTCTCCCATTGCACACCTAGCCGAACAAAGCGGAACGTAGGAGGCAAGCGCAGGAGCCGGGACCCAACTATTGACTGAAGACACAATTCGAAACCGATGTATATATAGCAATATCCGAGAATGTTTTTGCCGAATCTCTAAAGGTTTCCGGCGTTTCACTGCGAGACTTGTGCTGAAAACACACAAATAGTTTAAAAGTGCCAAAAAGCTTGGAAAAGCAAAAAACTTCAGTAAAAACATGACGTCCGAACAAGATCAAGTGTTCGGTGCCAATCCAAAAATTGGAAGAGAAAGAAAAAGTTGTGCTTCTGTCGTGTTTTGACAACGACCAAGAAGAAAACACATTTACAGCTCATATATAAATTTTAAGAGCCCCCAAGTGACTTGGGTAAGAATTTTATGTATAATGATTGTATGTACCGAAGTACTTATATCATATCTTTGTTCACCCGAACTTTAAACGCGTCTTACCTGACCGTCGGCTTCTCCCTCTTCGGTCAAGGACCGAAAAGTGTTATGTACTCCACCTGTCGAGAATATCGACAGTGTTTCCGATAACCAGGCAACCGGGCCATAAGGCTGTAATAGACAAAGCGCGCTCAGGGAACTTATGCTATATTACAGACGAAGTGTAAGAAGCATCTTCGAACAAAATAGTACCCCCACCGATACCTTTCTTCGGTGCCCATTATTACTATGAGACTTGTGCAATAGATTTTTTGTACTCATGAGTTCCGTTCTGTGCCGACCATGATTGAAAACAATAAGAGCGCTAGCTTTCGGCTTCACCCAGTCTGAGGTCAGAGCTCGGAGGACCCGGTCGTGACAATCGCAGAGGTGCTCCCTTTACTCCCTAGCCGAACAATCGGGAACGTAGGGGTAAGCATAGGAGCCAGGCAACCCAGCTTGCAAATCTCTTAAGTCAATATGGTGCATATTGTGGCGTAATACACGAACAAGGAACGAAGCCATACAAGTATAACCATATGCAAGAGGAAAAGCTTCATAAAGGAAGCCCCAAATAAACGGGGTATTTGAATTTGTGCATCACAAACAAAGTTTGGACAAGGAAATTTTTTACAAACAACTTTTTTCCAAAAAAGTATAATGCTTGGTCGAGCCGAACACAAGTTAAAATTTTAAAACTTTGGGCATGAAGGCAACTTAGCTGGTTAATGTGTTTGGTATTGATGACGCGGTCCGAGCTTAATGCGGGACAAGGTTCCATCCCCCAAGCCGGTCCCGAGGTGGCGGAGCAAAGAGCTCGACACTCCGAAGTGGTGACATAGCACGGTCAATGCAGGCCGGTAGAGTGATGCCGAAGTCCCCGGCAAGGGGTAATGAAGTGTTGATGAAGCCCCCCGTCCAGCCGAGGTGACGCCAAAGGATATAGTCCGGCTGGATCATTTTCCTGTGCACAAAAAATAGTGCAAACCAGAGATAATAGTAATAATAAAAAAACCGTTGCATAATAAATAATCTATGCAAAGTGAGTAATAAAAGAAATATGGCCTAGCGCCGAAGTCAGTGTCGATGCAGGGCATCGGCGTGATGCGGTAAAGGCGTGACAGAGCCTAAATTCATAGGCCGGTCTGAGTTCTAGATGCGGCGTTGGCCAGACTATGTACGAAAACTGACCGAACCGCCATGTGACCGTCGTTAATGCAGCCGACATTTGATAGACCTGTGTGCACATAATGGACAAACCAGAGTAATAATGTCACATCCCTAGCTTCTGGCATTGCACTAGGGTAACTTCATGTGTGCATCATGTTTAAACTTTGAAAGAAACTTGAAATGGGGATTGCCTAAACCCTAGCGTTAAAGGAATCCACTAGGTTCAACCAAAATATTTCCAGTAAATCCAAATGGCTTTAAAAAATGTTCATCATTCTTGGAAAAAGCTGGAAACAGTAACCAGAGGTGATGCACATTTTTGCATGACATATTTGGGCTCTGGATTAAATCATACTCTATTTGCATTTGGGCATTTAAATGCTATTAAATATTTTAAATGCTCAAATAATCATAAACTAAAATGTTTACTGTAGGATATATTCCCAACAGTGGTCATGAGTAGTTTCATGATTTTTGGAAGTGTCTAAGTATTTTTAATAAAGCCCTAAAGACTACGGAATAATAGAAAACAAAATTAAAACAGAAAGCAGAGAGAGAAAGCAAACCTAGCGGCCCAGCTGTGGCCCAGCACTATTGGCCCAGCCCACCTCCTTCCCTTGTCTTCTTCCAGCTGCTGCCAGGAGGACGCCAGGCGTGTGCTCGCCGCGCGCGCGCCACCTCCACCCTGCCTGGCTGCCCCCTCGTTGCTCTGGCCCTCCCTCGCGACGCCACACCACCCCCTGGTACTCTCTCACTCCCTCCCAACCTCTTCCCCCTCCTCTGCTCCCTCTCCCTCTCGAGCCCGAGCACAACCGCAGCCGTGCCATCGTAACACCGCAGCCACCGCCCCTACAGTGCCTCGCCGACGTGTCCATGACCTCCGCCTCGACGCCCTCGTCCTCCTCGTAGACTCTCTCAATGCCGGACGGCCCAAAACGTCGCCCCCGACCTCGTCTTCATTGTTCGGCCGCCGAGATCGTCGGTGACCTCCCGTCTTCATCAGCTCCTCCCCGACCTTGCCGACCCGCTCGTCATGACCGTGGTGAGCTGCTGGCCATTCCCCCCTCTCCGTTCTCTTCCTCGCGTGCCGTAGCGACCGCACCAAGCTTGACCGCACCCGCCGCCGCTTGCGCCCGCCGCCGACGTGGCCCCGGCAACCAAATGGCACGGGCGTCGTGTCCAACATGCTCGACGCCTCGCATAGCTGCTGTAGATGCCATGAATGCGCTACCACGGCCATTGCAGCCCCGTAGCCACAAACACCCGAACGCCGGCGCCGCCCCGAGCTTGTTTCCGGCGAGCTCCGGTCGTCCCTGCTGCTGCCGCATGCCGCCCTGGATGCGGGCGAGCCCCAGCTCCCCGTGCGTGCCCTCCGCTGCTTGATTGGGCACTGGAGGAGCAATCCCGCGCCCTCCGTTGCGTCTGCTACCTCCAGCGGCTAAACGCCGGCATGTTAGCCCCAGTTGACCAAGGGGTTTGACCTCCCCTGGCTCAATGACAGGTGGGGCCGCCCTGCTAGCTAACCTAGCTTAGGATTAACTAAACCTAGCTAATTTAGCTTAGCTACTGACATGCGGGCCCCACCCAGCTAACTAAGTTAGTTAGGGCTAATCCTATTTAGGTTAGTTAGGTCAGCCGCTGACGTGTGGGTCCAGGGACTAATTAGCCTAGATTAACTTTTAGTTAGTGCTAATTAACCATGTTAGTTGACCGAGTCACTGACTAGTGGACTCCACTGGTCATGTTTGACCTGGACCATCCCGTTGACCTGCTGATGTCACAATGACTTAGTGCTGACACAGTAACTCTTTTTCTAGTTTTATTCTTTTACAGGAAATTCCAGAAAATAGCCAAAACTTCTAACAATCATAGAAATTCAACCGTAACTCCAAATGAAATAATTTATATATGAAAAATTATTAGAAAAATATTAAGAATCTGGTTATGGCATTCTCATGCATGTTTGAACAACTTACAGCCACTGTATATGACAATTTGAATCAATGGTATTTGAAATGCCTCATGTGGAGTTCAAATTTGAATCTAGTGTTCAAACCAACTCCATTTAAATCGTTGCTAAATGCATTAGCTCAAATCACAGCATATTGCCATGTCACATTCATGCATCATATTGTTGCATTGCATTGATTGTGTTTCCTCTCTATTGTCGGTAATTGTCCACTCTCAATAGACGTTGCTTCGATGATGTGATCGATGACACCGATGGAGAACTATATTATCTTCAGAAGTGTCAGGCAAGCAAAACCCCCTTGTTCATTCCGATACAATCCCACTCTCTCGCTCCTGCTCTCTTTTACTGCATTAGGACAACAACGATTCAACTGTTACATGCTGCGGTAGTTGAACCCCTTTCCTCTGCATGACCTGTCATTGCCACAGTAAATAGATGAAACCCACTAGCATGAGTAGGAGTTGTTTGAGCCCTGATGTGCCTACTCATTCATGCTTGTTTGTCATGCCTGCTATTGCATAGAGTTGTGTCGGGTCTGATTCATCGGGAATGAATTGGAATGGTGATGAACATGTCCTACCGTGTGTGAGCTAAGTGTGTGAACACGATTTGGTAAAGGTAGCGGTGAGAGGCCATGTAGGAGTACATGGTGGGTTGTCTCATTGAAACCGTTCTTAGGAACTGAGTTCTGTGTCTGTGATCCATGAACAGCTGCTACCACTCATTGGGGTCCTTAATTGACCCTCTCGGCTTCTTAATCACCCTAGTACTCTGTCCAGGAGTTGCAACTAGTTTCTGGTGTTTGTAGGTTATGTGTTGGCGGCCGTGCGTAGCACTGACCCTAGGGGTGGGCTATGATGCGGTAGATACACCGTGGCACGGTGTACCGGGTCACCCGTTTGGTGTCTCGGGAACCCTGTTCACATCGTTCGGGGCCGTATGTGGAAGCCTCGGCCGGACTCCCTGTGGATGGAACCTGGATAGGCGATAAACCTGGACTAGAGACTTGAGTGTTTAGGTAGGCCGTGGCCGACACCCTCGTTGGGCTTCCGCTTGAAGGTTGCCGAGTACATGTCATGTAAACGACGGTAAGTGGTGGGAGCGTGTGTGAAGAAGTACACACCTGCAAGGTTATCATTATCGATTCGAATAGCCGGATTCCTCGAATATGGAAACTTGGACCCCTTGCATAGTTCATAGACGAGTGAAAGTGGATACTCTAAAATGCGCAAGATAAGCGTGAGTGCTATGGATGGCGTTCTCGTAGGGAGACGGGAGCGGATGCATAGTGGTGTATTGAATGGTGAATATGTGGACTCGTGTGCGCCACCTCAAAAGAGTTGCTTGCAGTCGTAGTTCAGGTTAGCCACTGAGTCAAAGCTGGCTTGCTGCAGTTAAACTCCACCACCCCCCTTTTTGATACCGATGCATATGTAGCTAGTTTTGATGTAAGTCTTGTTGTGTACTTTTGTAGTCACGTTTGCTTAATTTATGTTTTGCAGAGAGACTTCAGTCTCGCTAGTAGTTCCGCGTGGACTTCGACATTTAGCTTGATACCTCAGCTAGGATCTTGTGCCCTCGGCAGGATCTGGTAGATAGTCAGGCTTCTTAGCCTTTTTCATTTGTAGATGTATGTTCTCAGACATGTTAAGCTTTCGCATGTGCTTTGATTTGTATTCTATGATTGTTGGGTCATGAGACCCATGTTTGTAATATCTCGCTCCTCGGAGCCTAATGAATAAATACTTGAGTTGTAGAGTTATGTTGTGATGCCATGTTGTATTTACACATATCGAGCATATTGTGTGTATGATTGAAATGCTTCGTATGTGTGGGATCCGACAATCTAGTTGTTTATCCTTGGCAGCCTCTCTTATGGGGGAATGTAGTCTATTGCTTCCATGAGCCATAGTAGTCCGCTACAGCCCAGTTCACCGGAGTCCTGTTAGCCCAACACTACTGCTCAGGACACTTGACTGGCCGGCATGTGTTTCACTTCATTCCTGTGTCTGTCCCTTCGGGGAAATGTCACGCGGTGACATCCGGAGTCCTGCCTAGCCTGCTACAGTCCGGGTTCCTGAAGTCCTGTTAGCCCAGTGCTACAGCTCGGATTCACACGCTGCTGACCGACATGCTCGATGTGATTCATGTATGCCTTTCCCCATAGGTTAGTGCCGGTTTGGGTTCACGACTAGCCATGTCGGCCCGGGTTCTCTATCATATGGATGCTAGTGACACTATCATATACATGAGCCAAAAGGCGCAAACGGTCCCGGGCCATGGTAAGGCGACACCCGTGGGAATACCGTGCGTGAGGCCGCAAAGTGATATGAGGTGTTACCGGCTAGATCGATGTGACTTGGAATCGGGGTCCTGACAGCGTTGGTATCAGAGCCTGACTGCCTGTAGGATTACCAAGCCAAACTGGTCGAAGTCGTGTCTAGAAATGCTTTAGTTATGTAAGGGAATTGATTGTGGAAGGGAACGTAAGGCTCTTTTTACTCCTTATACCTTATGCCTTCTGATCTGAGCCACCCTCTTCTCTTCTACGGGGATTAAGAACTAGGCTTCTCATCTTTCTATCAGAATCACGTGTTACTAATCCGTAGATTCGTAGGATTGTTGGTCTCAAGCCTCAGTTCAGTTTCTACTACTCCAGTGTGTTGTTAAATGGCCTCAGAACCCTGATATGATGTTGTCGAGTGGTTATGCCACCATTTTGCAGGATGTCTAAAATATTTTTGAGCATTTATAGCCGTTATGTTGTCCGAGTCATCCCAAGTTTCTACATAGTCTGATGCATTTGCAAATCCTTTCGTTCCCGATGTCCCTTTGGGCCAGTTCAACCACACTAATCGATGAGTTGAGGTACTCTATTGCCTCGACATATATGTTGGAGCTATTATTATGACCCTAGTTGTCTTAGGGAGTCACCTAGTAATCTAGCAATGCTTTGTATTCCCAGTGTGATGACTCTGGCCATTAATCCCGAAGCATCCCATGATGCCATTAGTTAGTAGGCATTCTATTCCTGGGTTTTTGAACCCGAGATTCACCCTACTTACTTCATGTTGATAGTGTTTTCTCGTTCCTTTAGGTTATTAGTAACCTTTGCATTAGTCCTCGAGGTTTGTGGTATTTCCTTCTTCCAAATACTATGAACCACTTATGGCAGAAGTTTGTTGGATCAAAAGATCACAATCAGAGTGCTCTTGATGAGTTCTCCATTCTATATTGTGACTCTGCCAGTTCAACATTTCTGCATGGGTTATCCGGAAGAAATAACATGCTAATCCATGCATCCATAACTCGGAAAATTATATGTTCCTTTGAGTTGTCCCTCTTTAGTTGTATTCTGACCCTCGTCCATCAATTGATAGTCAGGAGTAGCTGTGCATTCATGTTATCAATGCTTATTATTGTTGTGGTCCATCAAGCCGTTCTATTTCAGAATGACTAGGAGAAGCAAACTCCAGTACCTCATCCATATCCAAGATTGGGTCAAAATAGTTGTAATCTGCAAATCAAATGCCAATCCATCTTTTGATTCTGTTCTACCTTGGAGTATTACCATCTTTATATCAAGAATGTCATGGAAATTGCACACCATCCTATGAACTCTTGATACAGTGATACTTCTTGCCATCATTATTCATTCCTTGGTCCCCATGTTATCCGACAAGTGAATCATGATGCATGAAATCTATACTCCTAGAAACTCCGTTGCTTGGTAGTTAATGGACAATAATTTCATTCTTAGCGTGTTGGTTACTGAATCATCATCCTAAGATTGATCGTGCTACCTAGCCTTATTCCCAGTGCACTTTTCGATAAATGAGTTAGGATTGTGTCAATCCCTCGCTCTTTTGATCATATCATCTTGCCTCGAAAGCAAGATTGCTCCCGAGCTTAATAACATTTTGGTGGTTTGTGATTTTCCGAATATTTCTCGGAAGTGTTACCAGGTTGTCACCTGACCGCTATGTTGAGTTTGTGATCAAGTTGGTTTTCTTGTAAACCACTCCTTCTCCAAGAATCTGTGTTGGATACCCCGGAACTAGTTGGTTGTGCTAAACAACAACTTGGAGAGTTGGAAGATAAAAGCTTGTCAGCTTAGTTCATTTCAAGGGATATATTTGCGTGTGTTGAAGATAGATGATATCTTCATCGATTGGTCCCTGTGATCAGTTGTTGGATCTATTGTCGTATCAAAACTTTGATTTGAGTATGGGCTATCATCAAATCAAATCAGAACCAATGATGTTCATAATGTTGTCTTACTCGTGGTTGATCCCTCGGGCATACACCATTACATCCTTTGGTCTGGCCAATGCTATCACCGTGTTCACTTAATTGTGGAATTCCATCTATATGGAAGCCTTGATGGTTTGTTGTTGAGCCCATTGACAACAATTTCATCATGTCCATGATTCATGTTGAACATGTAAATTAGTGTTGGAAACTTTGTAAGCAATGCTTCATGTTCCGTTCATGAAGCTTATGCTTGGATGGAAGAAGTGACTTCCTCGAATTCATGCGCATTCTATGCAAGTTGCCGCCGTGAATACGAGAAAGATTGTGTTTGCTTCCTCTGGAATCATCCCAAGTTAGTCACGCATGTGCGAAGTACTCTATGGTTTGATAGGTTGGTCGCCTCCATTCTATATGTGTTTCCTAGCACACCAAGCCACTGAATGACTTGTTCAAGGAGAAGAAGTTCCTTCTTAAGAGCATGCCTTATGCAAGGACTTTGATATCCTCGACGATGGTTCTCCACCTGAACTCGGTAGTGTTTTATTATAAGACTACTACGTGGTCATGCTTGTCTGGGACAGCTTGTTCACATGTGTGTAGCAGAACCCGCTCATGTTTTGGAGCTTGCGATCGTAGTTCATTCCTGAGAATCTCGCAACGTTATCTCGTCGATTTGTGTTGCAACTTTTCTTTTTCAGACATGTTGAGTCTGAAGTATCCTGTTACTGACCAGATCTGAATCTCAGGCAGATATGATGGTTGGAACATTCCCAACATTTGCATTTTGTTCCTAGCTTGCACTGCCATTGTGTCGTCCTACTATGGACTGCCCTTCTTAGCAGTTGATGTTCAGGATCATCTTCAAAGTGGTCCTACCATGGATCCCATCCATTTCCGATGATAAGAAAAAAGCATCCATTGTGTTTTCTTCAACAAGGTAGTCCACATCATCCATTCTAGTCAGGGGTTGTCATTCTTTCAACTCCTTCAAACGATTGCTCGAGATTTTCCCTAGGCTAGTATAGGGAATTTTATTGATCTCTGGATCAAAAGTAATTCTTTTTTCCACTTAAGGGATAATTCTACGAGTCATCCTTCTCTAGGGTGTCTCATTATGGTATCATGGCAACTCAAATCCTCGCTACATTGACAACCGTTCACCACCCTCTTAGGTGTGGAATTGTTGTCTACCTAGTGAACCCTCGTCATCTGTTCCACTCCACCCCTCTAGATGTGTACTTCGTGTCTCAGCTCAAGAGATGTTTCATTGTCTCACTCCGTGAGTTGATCCTGAGTTGTTCGATCTTCGATAAGATCGATCCTTCTAGAGTTTTCTCTTTCCTCTCATTGTCATGTTAGTTGGAGTTCTCGGGGCAAGACATCGAGACAATGATGGTGATCGAATCAACGCTCTTATGAAGTGCCACCTGGATCATGAAGATTGTGTTAGTTGCGTTCCCCTTTATCTTACCCTACGCTTGAATCTCGGGACGAGATTCTTGTTTAGCGGGGGTGAGTTGTCACATCCCTAGCTTCTGGCATTGCACTAGGGTAACTTCATGTGTGCATCATGTTTAAACTTTGAAGAAACTTGAAATGGGGATTGCCTAAACCCTAGCATTAAAGGAATTCACTAGGTTCAACCAAAATATTTCCAGTAAATCCAAATGGCTTTAAAAAATGTTCATCATTCTTGGAAAAAGCTGGAAACAGTAACCAGAGGTGATGCACATTTTTGCATGACATATCTGGGCTCTGGATTAAATCATACTCTATTTGCATTTGGGCATTTAAATGCTATTAAATATTTTAAAAGCTCAAATAATCATAAACTAAAATGTTTACTGTAGGATATATTCCCAACAGTGGTCATGAGTAGTTTCATGATTTTTGGAAGTGTCTAAGTATTTTTAATAAAGCCCTAAAGACTACAGAATAATAGAAAACATAATTAAAACATAAAGCAGAGAGAGAGAGAAAGCAAACCTGGCGGCCCAGCTGTGGCCCAACACTGTTGGCCCAGCCCACCTCCTTCCCTTGTCTTCTTCCAGCTGCTGCCAGGAGGACGCCAGGCGTGTGCTCGCCGCGCGCGCCACCTCCACCCTGCCTGGCTGCCCCCTCGTCGCTCTGGCCCTCCCTCACGATGCCACGCCACCCCCTGGAACTCTCTCACTCTCTCCCGACCTCTTCCCCCTCCTCTGCTCCCTCTCCCTCTCGAGCCCGAGCACAGCCGCAGCCGCGCCATTGTAACGCTGCAGCCACCGGCCCTACCGCGCCTCGATGCCCTCGTCCTCCTCGTAGACTCGCTCGACGCCGGACGCCCCAAAACGCTGCACCCAACCTCGTCTTCATCGTTCGGCCGCCGAGATCGCCGGCGACCTCCCGTCTTCATCAGCTCCTCCCCGACCTCGCCGACCCGCTCGTCGTGACCGTGGTGAGCTGCTGGCCGTTCCCCCCCTCTCCGTTCTCTTCCTCGCATGCCGTAGCGACCGCACCAAGCTTGACCGCACCCGCCGCCGCTTGCGCCCGCCGCCGACGTGGCCCCGGCAACCAAATGGCCCGGGCGTCGTGTCCAACATGCTCGCCGCCTCGCGTAGCTGTTGTAGGTGCCATGAACGCGCAACCACGGCCACTGCAGCCCCATAGCCACAAACACCCGAACGCCGGCGCCGCCCCGAGCACGTTTCCAGTGAGCTCCGGCCGTCCCCGCTGCTGCCGCATGCCGCCCTGGATGCGGGCGAGCCCCAGCTCCCCGCGCGTGCCCTCCGCTGCTCGATTGGGCGCCGGAGGAGCAATCCCGCGCCTTCCGCCGCGTCTGCTGCCGCCGGCGGCTAAACGCCGGCGCATTAGCCCCAGTTGACCAAGGGGTTTGACCTCCCCTGGCTCAATGATAGGTGGGGCTGCCCTGCTAACTAACCTAGATTAGGATTAACTAAACCTAGCTAATTTAGCTTAGCTACTAACATGCGGGCCCCGCCCGGCTAACTAAGTTAGTCAGGGCTAATCCTATTTAGGTTAGTTAGGTCAGCCGCTGACGTGTGGGTCCAGGGACTAATTAGCCTAGATTAACTTTTAGTTAGTGCTAATTAACCCTGTTAGTTGACCGAGTCACTGACTAGTGGACCCCACTGGTCAGGTTTGACCTGGACCGCCCCGTTAACCTGCTGACGTCACAGTGACTTAGTGCTGATGCAGTAACTCTTTTTCTGGTTTTATTCTTTTACAGGAAATTCCAGAAAATAGCCAAAACTTCTAAAAATCATAGAAATTCAACTGTAACTCCAAATGAAATAATTTATATTTGAAAAATTATCAGAAAAATATGAAGAATCTGTTTATGGCATTCTCATGCATGTTTGAACAACTTACAGCCAATGTATATGACAATTTGAATCAGTGGTATTTGAAATGCCTCATGTGGAGTTCAAATTTGAATCTAGTGTTCAAACCAACTCCATTTAAATCGTTGCTAGCTGCATTAGCTCAAATCACAGCATATTGCCATGTCACATTCATGCATCATATTGTTGCATTGCATTGATTGTGTTTCCTCTCTGTTGTCGGTAATTGTCCCCTCTCAATAGACGTTGCTTCGATGATGTGATTGATGACACCGATGGAGAACTATACTATCTTCGGAAGTGTCATGCAAGCAAAAACCCCTTGTTCATTCTGATACAATCCCACTCTCTCGCTCCTTCTCTCTTTTACTGCATTAGGACAACAACGATTCAACTGTTACATGATGCGGTAGTTGAACCCCTTTCCTCTGCATGACCTTTCATTGCCACAGTAAATAGATGAAACCCACTAGCATGAGTAGGAGTTGTTTGAGCCCTGATGTGCCTACTCATTCATGCTTGTTTGTCATGCCTGCTATTTCATAGAGTTGTGTCGGGTCTGATTCATCGGGAATGAATTAGAATGGTGATGCACATGTCCTACTGTGTGTGAGCTAAGTGTGTGAACATGATTTGGTAAAGGTAGCGGTGAGAGGCCATGTAGGAGTACATGGTGGGTTGTCTCATTAAAACCATTCTTAGGAACTGAGTTCTGTGTCTGTGATCCATGAACAACGGCTACCACTCATTGGGATCCTTAATTGACCCTCTCGGCTTCTTAATCACCCTAGAACTCTGTCCAGGAGTTGCAACTAGTTTCTGGTGTTTGTAGGTTATGTGTTGGCGGCCGTGCGTAGCGCTGACCCTAGGGGTGGGCGATGATGCGGTAGATACACCGTGGCACGGTGTACCGGGTCACCCGTTTGGTGTCTCAGGAACCCTGTTCACATCGTTCAGGGCCGTATGTGGAAACCTCGGCCGGACTCCCTGCGGATGGAACCTGGATAGGCGATAAACCTGGACTAGAGACTTGAGTGTTTAGGTAGGCCGTGGCCGACACCCTCGTTGGGCTTCCGCTTGAAGCTTGCCGAGTACATGTCGTGTAAACGACGGTAAGTAGTGGGTGTCGTGGTTCTAGGCCTGACAGTAGAGTGGGGGTAGGTATTGAGAGGCAAGGTCCTAGCTATGGAGAGGTTGTAAGCACAAAGGATGTACGAGTTCAGGCCCTTCTCGGAGGAAGTAACAGCCCTACGTCTCGGAGCCCGGAGGCGGTCGAGTGGATTATGAGTATATGAGTTACAAGGTGCCGAACCCCTCTGCCTGTGGAGGGGGGTGGCTTATATAGAGTGCGCCAGGACCCCAGCCAGCCCACGTAGGAGAGGGTTTAAGGTGAGTTAAGTCTGGGGCGTTACTGGTAACGCCCCACATAAAGTGCCTTTACTATCATAAAGTCTACTTGATTACAGGATGTTGCAGTGCAGAGTGCCTCTTGACCTTCTGGTGGTCGAGTGAGTCTTCGTGGTCGAGTCCTTCAAGTCAGTCGAGTGTGTCCCTCGTTAGTCGAATGGAAGGCGACTTCTTCTGAGGGTGTCCTTGGGTAAGGTACTTAGATCAGGTCCATGACCCTACCCTAGGTACATAACCCCATCATTAGCCCCCGAATGGATTGAGGCTTCGAGTGAGGAAGGAGTTGATGTCGTTTCCGATTAACCTTTGTGCCCTGGTCGTGCGTTGTCCTGGACCAAAGAATCTCTTCGTCGACAGGGAGCAATTCGCCTTCAGTCGACTCGATCCATTCTATTTTTGCGTCGAGTGATCTTTCGGGCTTCGACGATCTCCGAGCGACGGATCGCCAGAAACACCGCGTCTGACAAACTGATTTGCTTTTCGCGGATTCCGCGGGATGCGAAATTTGGGGACGCGCGCGAAGCGGGGCGGACCGCGGCGTTCGGATGGGACGGGGCATAGACGCCTCGATCTCCGCGCCGCCTTTTTCGCCACGTATCCCGTCTGCATAACTGCTCCTAGATATGATTAGATCGACGGGCCCACATGTCATCCACTCGGAAGGGACCTTATAAATGTGCCCGGCGAGGATTTCTGTGCTGCGCCTCAGCATTCTCTCCCTCTCGCTGCTTCCTTCTTCCCCGCCCAGCGTGCTCGCTCTCGCCCCCACACCACTTCCCTTCGCGCATCTCACCGGCGACCATGGCCAAGGAGAAGACGGCGGCGCTGGAGCGTGCAAAGAAGGCGTCGGCGTCGGAGAAGGCGAAGGGGAGATCCACCAGCCGCGGAGGGTCCTCGTCCAGATCCCGCCTGCCGAAGGGCTGGGTCCAAGGAGACTGGATCCAGTCGACCATCACAAAGAATGACCTCCTCGACATGGCCAACGAGGGCTTGATCCCTCACGGAGCTGCGAGGCTTCCGGGGAAGGAGTGGCAGCCTCAGCCTGAAGAGGGTGAGTGTGTGCTTTTGGCCACCCATGTTGATCGTGGGTTTTCTTTGCCGCCGAGTGTTTTCTTTCGTGGCTTCTTGAATTTCTTCGGAGCGCAGCTCCACCACTTTACCCCAAACTCCATTGCCTATCTTGCTGCATTCGTGTCCATGTGTGAGGGTTTCTTGGGCTGTCGACCGCACTGGGGTTTGTTCAAACATATATTCACGTGTCGCTCTCAGACCGTGAAGAAGGCGAGCCCAGGTGATGAGAGAACCCGAGTCGTCCAAATGTGTGGGGGCCTGGGGATCCAGGTGAGGAATAAGAGCACCTTCCCGCCCATGACCTTTCCCGAGTCCGTCAGAGGCTGGCAGTCGACTTGGTTCTACTGCCAGGTCCAGTCGACGCCAGGGCAGTCGAGTGGACTCCCTCCGTTTACCATGGACCGAGTGAACAAGCCCTCCCCTCTGAAGCTGATTCCGGAGGAGAAAGCCGACGTGAAGATGTTGATGGAGCGCGTGGTGCAGCTGGTTCGGGAGGGAGTGACGGGCATGGACCTCCTGGAGGTCTTCCTTAGGCGTCGCATCCAGCCCCTTCAGTTCCGGAGCCACTGCATGTGGTTGTACTGTGGGACCGAAGACGAGACTAGAGTCCATCCAGAAGCAGTCGACGACGTCACTCTGGAAAGATGGATGGTAGCCGTTACCGGAAATAAGGATAACCCACGCGGAGCCAGAAGGATTCCTCCACTCGACCACAACAGCGACCCAAACAAGGTACACTTGCCCTGCTCTCCACTGCGCTCTTGTCGCATTCATTTCTGTTTACCCTGCCGACTGGTCGACTGATCCTTGTCTGGACATCTGCTAGGCCCTCACCGAGCTGTACTCGATGCCCAATGGGGCACAAGCTTCGACTGAGGAGGGCGAGGCGAGCGGGGGCGAGAGCCAGGAAGAGGAGGAATGGGACTCGGATGTTGCAGAGGATGATGACGACGATGATGATGATGACGGTGATGAAGATGACGTCGAGGACGAGGAAGAAGAGGAGGAGGAGGTCGTACCACCGTGCTCAGAAAGGCGGTCGAAGCTTGTCCACGACCCTTCGACCGAACGTGGTAAGGGGGTTGCGACCGCCACTCAGTCGACCAAGCGCCCTCGGACCACCTCTCCGGTGCCGACTGAAAAGGCGCCGAAGCAGCCCAGGGCGGCCTCGTCGAAGCCGATCAAGCTCCTGCCGAAGATGAAGGTGTCCATCCCCACCATATCAGGGTAACCGTGCTGCTCATATTTTCTTATTTTGTGTGAACTTTGTCTCTGGTCGACGCTGAAGTTAGTCGACTGATCCTTTGGAGTTGCAGTGCTGCTACTTCTGAAACCTCGGCCCGGGCTGATGACCACGAGATGGAGGACGCAGCAACTTCGAACCCAGGTACTGTATTCTTAACGCTGTTCTTAGTCGACTGACTCGCGATCTCTGATCCTGATCTTTCTCTGTAGCTCCACCCAATACTGTTATCAATCTCCCTGATGATGATGAGGATGAAGAGCCGCTGAAGCGCAGGAGGAGTCAGAAAACGTCCGCCAGTAAGGTGCCTCAGGATGTGACGGCGCCCGAGATTCTGACTGTGGAGGAAGAGAACATCACTCGACACACGGTGTCCTTCGCAGATCCATTGACGAGCGCTCAGCAGCCCTCCCTCTTCACGACGCACCACGTCCCAGAGGACCAAGCCGGCGCAGCGAAGGAGGCGATACGCCAAGCGGGAATCATGATGGAGCAGCTGAAGACCATCCGGGATGCGAGTCAGGTGGCTTATGACGCCAGTTCTGCCCTCCAAAGCAATGTCCAGGTCAGTCGACCGCTGTTTGTTCTGTTGGATATGCTACCAAAAACTTTTCTTTTCCGGAATTTATAGTAGTCACCCACTGGGTGTGTCGATAAAACTCCGTGTTAGCGGGGGCACGCTGAGTGCACCCGCTGGGTGTAGTCCCCAAGGCTAAGGTTGACTGCTGGCAGTCGGCCTTAGGCTTTATGATGTCAATTTTTCTGTCAGTCGACTATGTCGACTGGATTTCACAAACCGGTGGGGGCACGCTGAGTGCACCCACTGGGTGTAGTCCCCGAGACTGTGGTCGACTGCTTGCAGTTGATCACAGTCTTAGAGAATACATCTTTTTTTTGAGGTCGACTGGTCGACTTTGTCTTCAACAGGATTAGTGGGGGCACGCTGAGTGCACCCACTGGGTGTAGTCCCCGAGACTACGGTCGAATGCTTGTATTCGGCTGTAGTCTTAGAAACGTGAGTTTTTCCCTCTTTCACTCGGAAGTGAATTAAATTTGACATTTAGTCGATTGGTTCTTCGCAGAACTCTTGTGATCTTGTGGCTCGCTACTCAGAGCTGGAACACAAGCATACTCAAGTCGAGCTGAGCTTGAAGCTGGTTCAGGAGAAGCTGACAAAGGCAAAGGAGGAGACCGAAGGTATGTATGGTGAGACCCTGACGACTGCTTTTCCCCTTGCTTGTTTCAAAATCTGATCTTGCTGTAACTTGCAGGTAAGGTAAGGGAGGCCCAACAGAAGAAAGACCTTGAGCTAGCTGAGAAGATCAAGCTTGCTGACGAGAAGTTAGCTTCAGTCACCAAGCTCGAACAAGACAATACCAATCTGAAAGCTGCTCTTGGGATTGCCAACAAGGAGGTCAGTCGACTGAAAACTGATAAAGCTGCCCTGACCGACCAAGTCGCCAAATTGACTGGGAAGAAAACTGATCTGGAGGCCTTCCTGAGTGGACTTGCCAAGAAGCTGTTTCTTATGCTTGAAGGTAAACCTCTATGCTTGGCAGACATTTCCAATTGTGATTTTTCCATTCGACCATCTCCTTGACTTAGTGATCACCCTTGCAGAATTTTGTCAAAACTTTGAAGAAGAAACTAGCCGGCTGGAGCCAAACCTCGACCCCGTCAATTCTCCGGTGAACGATGAAGTTGCCATGGATGTTCTCCGACTGGAGTCCCGTGTTGCAGCTGTCGTGGACTATCTCGCAAGGCTGAAGGCTGCCACATCTCGCATCGACTCGACGCTTTGGCCTGAGGAGACACTTCAGAATGACCTTGAATCGCTGATGGCCCGGTTGAACACGATCCCTGGTCGAGTGCAGGAATGGAAGAAAGCCTCGGCTCGGTGTGGTGCAGATGTTGCTCTGTGTCTTGCCCGAGTCCACTGTAAGGATGCACGAGAAGAGAAGCTGGCGGCCCTTCGGGTGGCCAATACCAAGAAGCACGACTTCAGGTCCTTTATGGAAACTTTCCTTGCAGCTGCCACTCGGATCGCCGACGGAATTGACCTTGATGAATTTGTTGCTCCTTCCAGCCCTCCACAGGAGGGGTAAAAAACTTCTTCTGGCTCGACGCTTTTAAATTTGCCTCGGTATGCCGAGTGGAATTGTAACCGATAAACTTTAACAGGCTTAACGCCTGAGCACTCTCGGTTCCTTTAGATATCGATTCAAACTTGAATTTGGTGCTTGAATATGATTGCCTTTGGCTCGAAATGTCTTTTGCAGGTTCAAAGCAAGGCGCCTTTACTGCAATCGACTTATTCTTCAGTCCACTTAGGCGAGCACTGGGCTGCAGCTAAGCCCCCGAGTGAGAGGTTTACTCTTCACTCGGCAGGATTTCGATAACTTAGGCGAGTGCTTGGACTGCAGCTAAGCCTCCGAGTGAGAGGGTTGCTCTACACTCGGTAGGATTTTGATAACTTAGGCGAGTGCTTGGACTGCAGCTAAGCCCCCGAGTGAGAGGGTTGCTCTACACTCGGTAGGATTTTTGTAACTTAGGCGAGCACAGGGCTGCAGCTAAGCCCCCGAGTGAGAGGGTTGCTCCTCACTCGGTAGGATTTTTATAACTTAGGCGAGTGCTTGGACTGCAGCTAAGCCTCCGAGTGAGAGGGTTGCTCTTCACTCGGTAGGATTTTTGTAACTTAGGCGAGTGCTTGGACTGCAGCTAAGCCCCCGAGTGAGAGGGTTGCTCTACACTCGGTAGGATTTTGATAACTTAGGCGAGCGCAGGGCTGCAGCTAAGCCCCCGAGTGGAAGGCTGGCTTACCACTCGGTAGGATTTTGATAGCTTAGGCGAAACAGATTCGCAGCTAAGCCTCCGAGTGGGAGTCTGGCTCGCCACTCGGTAGGATTTTGATAACTTAGGCGAAACAGATTCGCAGCTAAGCCTCCGAGTGGGAGTCTGGCTCGCCACTCGGTAGGATTTTTACAAACTTAGGCGAAACGGATTCGCGGCTAAGTCACCCACTGAGGGGGAATTTTATTGGACAAAAATAAAAAGCGACAGAAATTATGGAGGGACTATGACACTATTATTTTGAGGTCCATGAACTACAGAAGTACTTTATTGCAACTCATCCGAGTGATAAAACTTAAGTGTAAAATGGGCGGAGTAGCTCCGCGTTCCAAGCTCGGGGCTCGTCGATATTATGCTCGACGTTGTAAAGACGGTACGCCCCGTTGTGGAGAACCTTGGTGACGATGAAGGGGCCTTCCCAAGAAGGAGCAAGCTTGTGTGGTTTGTGCTGATCCACTCGAAGAACCAAATCTCCTTCCTGGAAGGCTCGACCTCTCACATTTCTGGCGTGGAAACGACGCAAATCTTGTTGGTAGATGGTCGATCGGATCAGAGCCATCTCCCTTTCTTCCTCTAAAAGGTCAACTGCGTCTTGCCGCGCTTGTTTAGCCTCTGCTTCGTTGTAGATTTCAACTCGAGGAGCATTGTGGAGAAGATCACTCGGCAAGACTGCTTCAGCTCCGTAGACCAAGAAGAATGGAGTTCTTCCGGTCGACCGATTAGGTGTGGTCCGCAGTCCCCAGAGTACTGAGGGAAGTTCGTCGACCCAAGCTCCAGCCGCGTGTTTGAGATCACGCATCAGTCGAGGCTTCAATCCCTTAAGAATCAGTCCATTAGCTCGCTCTGCTTGTCCATTCGACTGCGGATGGGCGACTGAAGCGTAGTCGACCCGTGTGCCCTGGGAGTTGCAGAAAGCTCTGAATTCCTCTGAGTCAAAGTTTGACCCATTATCCGTAATGATGCTGTGTGGGACTCCATATCTGAATATTAGTTCCCTGATGAAGCTAACAGCAGTACCGATGTCAAGGCTTTTGATTGGTTTAGCCTCGATCCACTTGGTGAACTTGTCGACTGCCACCAGTACATGCGTGAAGCCACTTCGTCCTGTTCTCAAAGGACCGACCATGTCCAATCCCCATACTGCGAAAGGCCAGACAAGTGGAATGGTCTTCAGAGCCGACGCAGGCTTGTGTGACATATTCGAGTAGAATTGACATCCCTCGCACTTATCCACTATCTCTTTTGCCATCTCATTCGCCTTTGGCCAGTAAAATCCGGCTCGGTATGCTTTGGCCATGATGGTCCGAGAGGACGCATGATGACCACAGGTCCCCGAGTGAATATCATTGAGGATGAGTCAACCTTCTTCTGGTGTTATGCATTTCTGACCAACTCCAGTCGCGCTTTCTCTATATAATTGTCCTTTGATTACGGTAAAGGCCTTAGATCGACGGACGATCTGTCGAGCCTCTTCCTCATCCTCCGGGAGCTCTTTCCTCAGGATATATGCGACATACGGAATCGTCCAGTCGGGAATGACCACCAAAACCTCCATGATCAAGTCGACCACCGCTGGGACTTCAACTTCAGTCGGATCTGTGGCACTCTTGGGCTGTGGAGTTTCTTCGGTGAAAGGATCCTCTTTGACTGACGGAGTGTGTATATGCTCCAAGAACACACCACTCGGAATGGCTTCTCTCTTGGAACCTATCTTTGCTAGATCATCAGCTGCTTGATTTTTTAGTCGGGGTATATGATGGAGCTCCAACCCCTCGAACTTCTTTTCCAGCTTCCTCACTGCACTGCAGTATCTAGTCATGGCTGGGCTTCTCACGTCCCACTCTTTCATCACCTGATTGACCACTAAATCCGAGTCGCCATAGACCATCAGGCGACGGACGCCGAGTGAAATGGCCATGCGCAACCCATATAAGAGGGCTTCATATTCTGCCTCATTGTTGGAGGAATCAAAGTGAATCTGGAGCACATATCTGAGCTTATCTCCTCTGGGGGAAACCAGGACAACCCCAGCACCGGAACCATTCAACATCTTAGAGCCATCAAAAAACATGGTCCAATGCTCCGAGTGAACTTCAGTCGGCTTCTGCTGTTCAATCCACTCGGCAAGGAAATCTGCTATTGCCTGGGACTTAATGGCTTTCTTTGCCTCAAACTTGATATCAAGGGGAAGAAGTTCAATCGCCCATTTGGCCACTCGACCAGTTGCATCCCTATTGTGCAAAATCTCTGATAGTGGAGCGTCGCTGACGACTGTGATGGAATGATCAGAGAAATAATGAGCAACCTTCTTTGTGGTCATGTATATTCCATATACAAGCTTATGATAATGAGGATATCTCTGCTTGGATGGAGTCAAGACTTCAGACAAATAATACACTGGGCGCTGAACTTTGAGGGCTTTTCCTTCTTCTTCCCGCTCGACCGTTAGCACGGTACTGACGACTTGTCCTGTGGCTGCGATATAGAGCAACAGAGGCTCTTTGCTGATTGGAGCAGCAAGCACCGGCTGGGTGGAGAGCAGAGCTTTTAGCTCGGCAAACGCTGCATCAGCTTCTGGAGTCCACTCGAACTTGTCTGTCTTCTTCATCAGTCGATAAAGAGGCAATGCCTTTTCACCGAGTCGTGAGATGAATCGACTTAATGCGGCCAAGCATCCAGTAAGCTTCTGGACATCGTGCATTCGCACAGGGCGTTTCATTCGGAGAATAGTGCCAATCTTCTCTGGGTTAGCGTCGATTCCCCGTTCGGAAACGAGAAAACCGAGTAACTTGCCACCAGGAACTCCAAATGTGCACTTCGATGGATTGAGCTTGATATCATACCTTCTGAGGTTAGCAAATGTTTCGGCGAGGTCAGCGAGCAGGTCGGAACCTTTTCGTGACTTGACAACAATATCATCCATATAAGCTTCCACATTCCGACTGATTTGAGTGAGTAGACACTTCTGAATCATTCGCATGAATGTGGCCCCGGCATTCTTGAGGCCGAATGGCATGGTGATATAGCAGAAGCACCCGAATGGAGTGATGAAAGCTGTTTTTACCTCGTCGGGCCCGTACAGACGGATCTGGTGGTACCCGGAGTAGGCACCTAAAAAAGATAACCTCTCACATCCCGCGGTCGAGTCAACAATTTGATCTATGCGAGGGAGAGGAAAATGATCTTTCGGGCAGACCCGGTTGATGTGCTTGAAATCAATGCACATTCGGAGCGACTTGTCCTTCTTAGGAACCATGACGACATTAGCGAGCCACTCGGAGTGGTATATCTCTCGGATAAATCCTGCCGCCAACAGTCGAGCCACTTCTTCGCCAATGGCTTTTATCTTCTGGACGGCGGACCGCCGAAGATGCTCTTTGACTGGTTTTGCAGATGAGTCGACTCTTAGGCGATGCTCAGCCAGTCCCCTGGGAACACCTGGCATGTCAGCGGGCTTCCATGCAAAAATGTCCCAGTTCTCACGGAGGAACTGGATGAGCGCTTCTTCCTATTTTGGGTCGAGTGTCGTGGAGATGCGGGTCGGAGCTGCTTCGGGGTCGGTCGGGTGAATGTGAACAGGCTTCGTCTCACCGAACGACTGGAATGCAGACTCTGTGGCGGGCTTCTTGGATCGCAGCAAGTCACTCGGATCTGCGTTTTGCTTATATTCTTCGAACTCGACCGCTGTCACCTGGGAATCGGCGATCTTGGAGCCCTTCTGAAAGCACTCTTCTGCCTTTTTCCGATCACCGGTGACAGTGATCACTCCTTTGGGGCCGGGCATCTTCAATTTGAGGTACACGTAGCATGGTCGAGCCATAAATCGTGCGTAAGCTGGTCTCCCCAAAATGGCATGATATGCACTCTGAAAATCCACGACCTCAAACGTCAACTTTTCTTTGCGAAAATGCTTCGAATCACCAAACACCACGTCCAAAGCTATCTGGCCGAGTGACTCGGCCTTCTTCCCTGGTATAACTCCATGAAAGCTCATGTTACTAGTGCTCAGTTGGGACATCGGAATGCCCATACCTTTCAATGTGTCTGCATACAATAAGTTCAGCCCACTTCCACCATCCATCAGCACCTTTGTCAGTCGAGTGCCTTCGACAACTGGATCGACCACCAAAGCTTGCCTCCCAGGGGTGGCAATATGAGTCGGGTGATCAGATTGGTCGAATGTGATGGGTGTTTGAGACCACTTCAGATAATTTGCTTTTGCGGGGGCAACCATGTTCACCTCTCGGTTAATCACTTTCAGTCGACTTCTGCTTTCCACATCTGCAAAGATCATCAGAGTGGAGTTGATACGCGGATATCCTTCCTCACTGTCCTCCTTGTCTTCGGCCTTGTCCGACTCCTTCTCCTTGTCCTTAGACTGTTTTCCCTGAAACTGCTGGATCAGGAGTCGACATTGGCGAGTGGTGTGCTTCGGGTAAATGATATTCCCCTCTTCGTCTTCCTTCGTGTGAATGTGACATGGCATATCCATCACGTCGTTCCCTTCTTTATCCTTTACCTTCTTGGGGTTCCAGGATCCTTTTGGTTTCCCCTTAAACTTTCCTTGAGTCACGGCCAGAGCCTCTCCAGGAGCTGCCGGTTCAGCCTTCCGCTTCTGTTTCCGACTGGTGTTTCCTTTTTCCGACTGACTCGGCTTGTGCTTGCCGCTTCGGAGTCGGTCTTCTTCTTCGCCGTTGGCGTACTTGGTAGCAATCTCCATCATCCGACTCAAGGTCATGTCACCGGTTCGACCAAACTTCAAACTCTGTTCTCTGTTCTTGACACCATCTTTGAAGGCGCAGACTGCCTGATGATCAGACACATTCTCCACAGTGTGGTGCAAAGTGATCCACCTCTGAATATACTCTCTGAGAGTCTCATTAGTTTTCTGCACACAGACTTGCAACTCTGTCAATCCAGCTGGTCACTTGCAAGTTCCTTCAAACGTCCTGACGAACACTCGGGACAGATCTTCCCAAGTGTAAATGCTGCTAGGAGGTAATTGAGTCAACCATGCCCTGGCAGAACCTTCCAACATGAGGGGCAAATGCTTCATGGCCACCTCGTCGTTCCCACCACCAATCTGAACTGCCACTCGGTAGTCTTCAAGCCAAGTTTCAGGCTTAGACTCACCAGTGAACTTGCTGACTCCTGTTGCCAACCTGAAATTGGGAGGGATAACTGCGGCTCTGATAGCTCTGCTGAAACATTCAGGACCAGAAACATGCACTCGACTGCTTGTGGGTACATCTCTGTCGAGTCCACCTCGATGGGCTCTGTTCCGGTCAACCAACCCTTGCACGATAATGGATCGCGCGTCGAAGCCTGGTTCTCTGGGGTCGACTGGAACCCTACGCCCTATACTGTACTGACGCCTATCATCTGGCTGCCGAGGAGCGTAAGACCCACCCCTCGGAGGGGAATAGGGCACTCGACGCCTATCATCTCGGTCGAGTCTGTCGCCATATTGATCTCGCCGATTCTCGCGCCCTTCACGCCGCGGAGGCGATCTGGGGCTGTGAGCCGACTGAACCGTATTCACAGTGACGGATCGACTGTGAATTCTGTTGCGCGACTGAGACACGGCTGAATTCTGATCTCCTGCTGCCCGGAGCAGATCCCTGATCTGCAGCAAACCTCTGCCAGCTTCCGACTGCGAAGGCTGGATGGACTCTGCTATACGGGTCGCAGCTGCTAAATTCTGAATTGGGGTTCGATATACCTGAGTTGGCGGGAAGAGTTGACGTCGACTGGTGTCGGGAACTCGTTGCCGCGCGCTCTCGTCGAGTGCTCGCTGAAGATTCTCCAGTCGAGTGCGCTCGGCCAAATTGGCCAGACGCGCCTCCTCCAAGGCACGAGCCTCGGGGGTTTCTCCTGCGATGGGAATATGCAGGGGATCCTCGTTCCTGCGGCGAAGTTCCTCTCTTTGCAGAGAGTCGAGTGGCTCGGGCTGGTACTCTTCGTAGCCTCGTGTAGGGTCGCCGCCGTCACCTACTCCACCACCACGGGCGAAGCCAGGAGGACTGTGGGGCCCGTCGACCATCAAGATTTCCGCCGCTGGATCACTGCTACCGCACTCGGATGCAGTCTCTACGGAGCCAGTCGACTGATCGAACAAGTCGTAGAGAGGTTCGTCGGGCTCGATTGCCGCAACTTGGGTGGTGGCCGATTGGCGAGCCACCGCGTGCCTCACCCATCGCTGAAGCCTCGACCGGCCCGAGCGCTTGCGCCGGCGGAATACCGGGAGGGTGGATGATGGAGGAGCCGACCGATACTGGGTCGACGGTTGCCGCAGCAGAACGCCGCGGACATATGCACAAAAATGCGTCGCACCGCGGACGGGGAGCGCATCAACATCGAGTGGAGCCTCGTGGAGCCACGTGGAGTCGTCGGCGATGAAGGTGAGAGTGCCGAGACGGATCTCTTGACCCCCGACCAAAACTCCAACAGACACCATGATGAAAGTACTGGAAGAATTGCAACTTCTCCACAAAATCGCTAAAACACCTGCCCCACGGTGGGCGCCAACTGTCGTGGTTCTAGGCCTGACAGTAGAGTGGGGGTAGGTATTGAGAGGCAAGGTCCTAGCTATGGAGAGGTTGTAAGCACAAAGGATGTACGAGTTCAGGCCCTTCTCGGAGGAAGTAACAGCCCTACGTCTCGAAGCCCGGAGGCGGTCGAGTGGATTATGAGTATATGAGTTACAAGGTGCCGAACCCCTCTGCCCGTGGAGGGGGGTGGCTTATATAGAGTGCGCCAGGACCCCAGCCAGCCCACGTAGGAGAGGGTTTAAGGTGAGTTAAGTCTGGGGCGTTACTGGTAACGCCCCACATAAAGTGCCTTTACTATCATAAAGTCTACTTGATTACAGGCCGTTGCAGTGCAGAGTGCCTCTTGACCTTCTGGTGGTCGAGTGAGTCTTCATGGTCGAGTCCTTCAAGTCAGTCGAGTGTGTCCCTCGTTAGTCGACTGGAAGGCGACTTCTTCTGAGGGTGTCCTTGGGTAAGGTACTTAGATCAGGTCCATGACCCTACCCTAGGTACATAACCCCATCAGTGGGAGCGTGTGTGAAGAAGTACACCCCTGCAGGGTTATCATTATCCATTCGAATAGCCGGATTCCTCAGATATGGAAACTTGGACCCCTTGCATAGTTCATAGACAAGTGAAAGTGGATACTCTAAAATTTGCAAGATAAGCATGAGTGCTATGGATGGCGTTCTCGTAGGGAGATGGGAGCGGATCCATAGTGGTGTATTGAATGGTGAATATGTGGACTCGTGTGCACCACCTCAAAAGAGTTGCTTGCAGTCGTAGTTCAGGTTAGCCACTGAGTCAAAGCTGGCTTGTTGTAGTTAAACTCCACCACCCCCCTTGTTGATACTGATGCATATGTAGCTAGTTCTGATGTAAGTCTTGCTGAGTACTTTTGTACTCATGTTTGCTTAATTTATGTTTTGCAGAGAGACTTCAGTCTCGCTAGTAGTTCCACTTGGACTTCGACGTTTAGCTTGATACCTCAGCTACGATCTTGTGCCCTCGGCAGGATCTGGTAGATAGTGAGGCTTCTTAGCCTTTTTCATTTGTAGATGTCTGTTCTCAGACAAGTTAAGCTTCCGCATGTGCTTTTATTTGTATGCTACGATTGTTGGGTCATGAGACCCATGTTTGTAATATCTCGATCCTCGGAGCCTAATGAATAAATACTTGAGTTGTAGAGTTATGTTGTGATGCCATGTTGTATTTACACATATCGAGCATATTGTGTGTATGATTGAAATGCTTGGTATGTGTGGGATCCGACAATCTAGTTGTTTATCCTTGGCAGCCTCTCTTATGGGGGAATGTAGTCTAGTGCTTCCATGAGCCATAGTAGTCCGCTACAGCCCGGTTCACTGGAGTCCTGTTAGCCCAGCACTACTGCTCAGGACACTTGACTGGCCCGCATGTGTTTCACTTCATTCCTGTGTCTGTCCCTTCGGGGAAATGTCACGCGGTGACATCCGGAGTCCTATCTAGCCTGCTACAGCCCGGGTTCCCGGAGTCCTGTTAGCCCAGTGCTACAACCCGGATTCACACGCTGTTGATCGACATGCTCGATGTGATTCATGTATGCATGTCCCCATTGGTTGGTGCCACTTTGGGTTCACGACTAGCCATGTCGGCCCGGGTTCTCCGTCATATGGATGCTAGCGACACTATCATATACGTGAGCCAAAAGGCACAAACGGTCCCAGGCCATGGTAAGGCGACACCCGTGGGAATACTGTGCGTGAGGCCGCAAAGTGATATGAGGTGTTACCGGCTAGATCGATGTGACTTGGAATCGGGGTCCTGACAAATAATTCCTTGGGAAAATGAACCCAAACAAGCAAAAAGTACTAGGATTAATAGCACCTGGTTTATTTGTTGTAGCAATCCAAAGAAAGGTGATTCCAAAACTTGGGACTCGATCCGCACACCCATTGCCTGATGGGCGATAAAGCGACGGTATGGCGATGCTGGCAAAGGTTGGCTCGCCGAGGCAAAGCCCTCGGTCCAGCTAACGTGACAGAGTTGGTCGGCTAGTGACGCCGAAGTCTCTGGAGTAGGTTGATGAAGAGATGGCGAAGCCCCCTGTCCAGCCGAGATGTCGAAGCCTCGATGTCAGCCGATGATTCGAAGTAGGTCGGCGTGATGGGCACCAGCTTGAAGAAGCAATAGTGCGGCCCTACCGATGCAGGTCGTGATGTGGTCGATGCCGGCTTGATGAAGCGACCGTGCGGCGATGCCGGTATGCCTGCTCCGTGTAATCCGTGGGGCGGCGATGTTGGTGATGATTTATCCTTCGCGATGTCGGACTCTTGTTCGGCTTGCCGAGATGATGATCCGAAGAAGTTGAGCTCGGCTCAACAAAGTGACGACGTGTCTAGCGCAGGTCGGCAGCCGTGGAGCAATATTGCCGGACTGGTTTGACACCAGCATGATGTTGAAGATAATGTTCAAAAGATCTTAAAGTTAGTGGGATGTGTTCAGGAACAAAACACAATACCCCATACAAAACTTCCTTCAAAATGCATGTCCGAAATCCCGTTCATAAAAAAGACGAACTCGGGTCAGATTCGTTTTCGCGCAGAAAACAGATCCGAAAAGTGATGCACTAATCGCAAGGTTCCCGGAGTTTGGACGGTCGGATCAAGATGAAATTTTGAGATGTGGTAGATATAGGAATTCCGCCGCCAATCAACGGTTGGATCTTCCAAAGGACGTCCGAGCTAGGAGCTGGACATCACGCCCTAAACTCATCCGGATTCCCGTCCAGATTTGACAGGGCTCCGGTATATCATGGATTGCGAGAGATTCCTCCATTGGAACTCGACGAAATTTTCCAGGATTGTTGTAGACTTAATTACGCACAATTCCACCAAAGGGATCGTCAAAGCGATGCTCTAAGAGGTGGTGGCAGCGGATACAAGTTCGCTGTTCAGAAAAACAGCACGGTCGCCCGAGGGCAATGTTGACTTGAGCCCCCGAGCTCCATGGATGATTTCTCCATGATCTTGATAGAGGTCCGAGTTGATGTTGAAGAAGGCCCTCGTCCGATCATGACGATTGGAGATGGAGTATGGTCCTCGGTCGAGCCAAGGTGACCAGTCGAGCCGGCGACGAAGATGCCGGCCTCGCAGTTGACCTGCAGACGAGCCATCGATCCTTTTGCCGATCACACAGCGAAACTCTCAATGAAAGCACCAATGTCGGTGTCAAAACCGGCGGATCTCGGGTAGGGGGTCCTGAACTGTGCGTCTAAGGCGGATGATAACAGGAGGCAGGGGACACAATGTTTTACCCAGGTTCGGGCCCTCTTGATGGAGGTAAAACCCTACGTCCTGCTTGATTAATATTGATGATATGGGTAGTACAAGAGTAGATCTACCACGAGATTGGAGAGGCTAAACCCTAGAAGCTAGCCTATGGTGTGATTGTATGTTGTATATCCTCTATTGACTAGCCTGACCCCAGTTTATGTAATGCACCAGAGGCCTAGAATAACAAGAGTCCTAGCCGAATACGCCGGTGGGGAGGAGTCCTTGTCTTGATCACCAAGTCTTGTGGAATCTTCCATGTATGGGGCAGCTGTCCAAACTGACCCATGAGTATACGGCCATGGGGGTCCTCGGCCCAATCTAACAGATCGGGAGATGACGTGGTGAGTACCCCCTAGTCCAGGACACCGTCAACCTCGGTGTACAATTCTGTCAGCGAGACCCTGTTGCTTTTGTTGATACCATTCTGGTAACCACTGATGGACGAGAACTTTTCCTATTAGTCCGCCTCGTTCAACGAGCAGGAAAATGGTTCTCTTAATCCCTCGCCCTTGGTACCAATGGTTGTTGCCGACATAATTGATAGTCTATCCTCTGACATGCCTTGCTTACATGATCATGCAAGACGTCATCCCCCTTCCTACTTTTAACCCACATGGTGGACCCATAACCCACAGTTCCACATGATCGAAACCTGACTCTCCGGTACACCCCCTGTTTCCAAGGTTATTCCTCGCGCGTGGCCTCATATGTTATTCACGAGCCACCTTCCGAGAGATCATCAATTCTAGTATCAGACACAATGCTTATTCTCGTTGCTCCGAACCCTTTTCACGCCCTGTTCCAGGCATCGGACGATTGCCTGTCCGCTCGAAACTTCTCATGATACCTCCTTACTTTGCTCTCAATATTTTCTTCAGTTTCAATTCGAGAGTTACTCTCCCCCACCTTCCCCGATGTTATCAACCAGATAGTCAACCTTTCAGAGATCCGTTCTCTCGGAGTTATCCCCTTATCCTTTACATAAGTACGATGGAGATCCTAAAGAAAGGATGTTGACTTCACCATGGTGACCTGGAGAAATGAAGACATCAATGTAATGGATAGTCCTCTTCGAGAAGAGCAACCAAGACCGAGAAGATTCATTAGAATTTCGTAACTAGATCTTTCCACCTTACTCCGCCTCCTAAATCTCGGGACGACATTTCTTGTAGTAGAGGAGTTTTGTAACGCCTGGGTAATCATGCTACAGTAATCCCACGTTAACGATGCCACGTCACCTCTGTCACTGTAGTTAATCTCGGGTTAGTTCAAAACCAATTCAAATTCAAATTTAAAATAAAGTTAAATAATAAAAGTTTTCAAACATTAAAATAAAAATATTCGGTTTGTACTAAATATTACCTAGATAATTTGGTGTAGCAGACACAATTTTATAAAATGCCTAAATAAATTAAAATGTTTTAAAACAGAAAGGTAAATAAATAAAAAGAAACACAAAAAAATGAAAAGGAAGCCCCCCTGGCCAACTGGGCCAAGAGGCCCAGCCGGCCAGCACCAGCCCCCTGACCGAAACGGCCCACTCTGACCCCCCTGCATAACCGCCCTCCCCCGAACTGAACCCTAGCACCGTTCCCACGTTCCCCCACTCCCCCTCCCCCCACGATCTGGATCGGGATCGTCCGGATCCCGCGCCGCCCTGCGACACGACGACGGCGCCCGTCGCCGGCGCCGCCCT
>NC_041386.1:81510559-81538310 GCF_002162155.2 Triticum dicoccoides | reverse complement strand
CCACCACCGCTGTCTTCCCCATCCTCCTCAACTCCTCCTCGCCGGACGCTGTCGTCCCCGTCCACCTCGAGCATGCTGCCATAATCCCTACCCCCGCCGTGAGCCTCGATCCCCTCCTCTCCTCCGATGTCGCACCTGCTCGTAAGGCCGTGCCCGCGCCCGCGTTTAGCGCCATAGCGCCCCGTGCGCGCCCCCTGGCTGCATCCGGCCA
This sequence comes from Triticum dicoccoides, assembly GCF_002162155.2. Taxonomy (NCBI): domain Eukaryota; kingdom Viridiplantae; phylum Streptophyta; class Magnoliopsida; order Poales; family Poaceae; genus Triticum; species Triticum dicoccoides. The sequence continues at coordinate 81,538,099 of NC_041386.1, read as the reverse complement.
CGAGCAGCAGCGCGCCGGCCATCCCATGGTCGCACCCCGCCGCTCCCATCGTCGTGCGTTGAACCCGCAGCTGCCCTTGGACGTGCTTGCCTGCAACTGCTGCTGGCCGCCGACCGCCCCGCCTCTGGCCTCCCCTCCCCTGTCGCGTCGTGGCCGCGAGCTCGTGCCCGACTGGCCTCTGCAGCCGTGCACCGGCGTCCCTCGTCGCGAGCCCCATCGCTGCTTCCACTGTTGCTTCTGCATCGCTTCGGCCTCTGGCGGCCGCTGGCGCAACACCATGGCCCCGCCCCACTTCGCGCCTCGCCGGCTCCCCCGGGCGCCCAGTCGGGCGCCGGCCAACACGCCCGCATGCCCGTGCCCGGTACCCACACGCCCGCACCCGGTTTGGCCCTATGGGCCATGATACGTCTCCAACGTATCTATAATTTTTGATTGCTCCATGCTATATTATCTACTGTTTTGGATGTTTATGGGCTTTATTATACACTTTTATATCATTTTTGGGACTGACCTATTAACCCAGAGTCCAGTGCCAGTTTCTGTTTTTACCTTGTTTTAGGGTTTCGAAGAAAAGGAAAACCAAACGGAGTCCAATTGACCTGAAACTTCACGGAACTCATTTTTGGAAGGAAAGAAGCCCAGAAGACTTGGAGTGCACGTCAGGGGATCTACAAGGAGGCCACGAGGCAGGGGGGCGCGCCCACCCCCCTGGGCGTGCCCTCCACCCTCGTGGGCACCTCGTGGCCCCCCTGACGTATCTCTTTCACCCATATATACCCATGTGCCCTAAAACTATCGAGAACGAACAATAGATTGGGAGTTCCGCCGCCAGAAGCCTCCGTAGCCACTGAAAGCCAATCTAGACCCGTTTTGGCACCCTGTCGGAGGGGGCAATCCATCTCCGGTGGCCATCTTCATCATCCCGGTGCTCTCCATGACGAGGAGGGAGTAGTTCTCCCTTGGGGCTGAGGGTATGTACCAGTAGCTATGTGTTTGATCTCTCTCTCTCTCTCGTGTTCTTGAGGTGATACGATCTTGATGTATCGCGAGCTTTGCTATTATAGTTGGATCTTATGATGTTTTCTCCCCCCTCTACTCTCTTGTAATGTATTGAGTTTCCCCTTTGAAGTTATCTTATCGGATTGAGTCTTTAAAGATTTGAGAACACTTGATGTATGTCTTGCCGTGCGTATCTGTGGTGACAATGGGATATCACGTGATTCACTTGATGTATGTTTTGGTGATCAACTTGCAGGTTCCGCCCATGAACCTATGCATAGGGGTTGGCACACGTTTTCGTCGTGATTCTCCGGTAGAAACTTTGGGGCACTCTTTGAGGTTCTATGTGCTGGTTGAGTAGATGAATCTGAGATTGTGTGATGCATATCGTATAATCATACCCACGGATACTTGAGGTGACATTGGAGTATCTAGGTGACATTAGGGTTTTGGTTGATTTGTGTCTTAAGGTGTTATTCTAGTACGAACTCTAGGGCTGTTTGTGACACTTATAGGAATAGCCCAACAGATTGATTGGAAAGAATAACTTTGAGGTGGTTTCGTACCCTACCATAATCTCTTCGTTTGTTCTCCGCTATTAGTGACTTTGGAGTGACTCTTTGTTGCATGTTGAGGGATAGTTATGTGATCCAATTATGTTATTATTGTTGAGAGGACTTGCACTAGTGAAAGTACGAACCCTAGGCCTTGTTTCCTAGCATTGCAATACTGTTTACGCTCACTTTTATCATTAGTTACCTTGCTGTTTTTATAATTTCAGATTACAAATACTCATATCTACTATCCATATACCACTTGTATTACCATCTCTTCGCCGAACTAGTGCACCTATACAGTTTACCATTGTATTGGGTGTGTTGGGGACACAAGAGACTCTTTGTTATTTGGTTGCAGGGTTGCTTGAGAGAGACCATCTTCATCCTACGCCTCCTACGGATTGATAAACCTTAGGTCATCCACTTGAGGGAAATTTGCTACTGTCCTACAAACCTCTGCACTTGGAGGCCCAACAATGTCTACAAGAAGTAGGTTGTGTAGTAGACATCAAGCTCTTTTCTGGCGCCGTTGCCGGGGAGGTTAGCGCTTGAAGGTATATCTTTAGATCTTGCAATTGAGTCTTTTAGTTTCTTGTTTTAGCATTAGTTTAGTTTATAAAAGAAAACTACAAAAATATGGAATTGAGTTTGCCTCATACTATAAGTGCATCTAGTGCCACCCCTAGTTGGTTTTGGAGTATTGACGACAAACCTAGTTGGGGGACTAATGTGTTTGTGAGAATTGCAGGATAACACAGGTAGAAGTCCCTCATTGATTCGGTTTTCCTACCAGAGATGACCCCTAAAAATGTATGAAGACATTGATGTGAAAGGTGGTATGTGAAGATACTCACATTGAAGACTATGACAAGAGAAGACATCGCATGAAGCCTATGGAGCTCGAAGACTTAGATCTTTTGTAGTTATGTTTCTTCTTTGTTGAGTCATAGGAACCACCGTACTGTTAAGTGGGGTCCAAGTGAACCAGTCAGAATGACTGAAGTGATGCTTAACCAAAACCTATGTCTTCGAGTGAAGACTATGAGAGCGAAACTTGTCCAGAGTCGGACAAGTCAGCTTTGCTTGTAGCCCAAGTAAAGCTGCCGCGTGAGTTTGAAATCTGACCGTTGGACACGTGTTAGTTCCTTAGTGACCCAGGGTCATTTCGGACAAATCAGGTCGGGTTGCCTAGTGGCTATAAATAGCCCACCCCCTACAACCATAAACGGTTGGCTGCTCAGAGTTAGAGTACGGCTTTTGTCGTTTGAGAGCAACCCACCTCGAAGCCTTTGAGAGAGAATTCCTTGCGATGATAAAGCCCTAACCACCCAAAGCCAAAGAGTGTTAGGCATCACTTAAGTCTTCTTGTCTGTGTGATCTGAAGACTTATTACACTTGACGACTGTGAATCCTCCAGCCGGTTAGGCGTCGCGTTCTGAGCATCCAAGAGACATTGTGGATTGCCGGTGAACGAAGTCTGTGAAGGTTTGGGAGTCTACCTTGAAGACTTACCAGAGTGATTGGGCGAGGTCTGTGTGACCTTAGCTCAAGGGGAATACGGTGAGGACTGGGTGTCCTGAGCTGCGTGTTCAGGACTGGGTGTCGGGGACTGTGTGTCCTCAGGTTTAAATACCTAGCCGCCCTAACCAGGCGTACAGTTGTCACAGCAACTGGAATTGGTCCAACAAATCATTGTCTTCAACGAGTCACTGGTTTCATCCTTCCCTTCCCTTTACTTACTGTTGGTCCTTGTGAAGTCATTGTATGATTGCACTATCTTTTGTCTTCACTGAGTGACTGCATGTTCTGTTTGGCTTCATAATATCTTCCTACCTGATCCTTACTACATTGCTGCTATTAGTCATTGTGCTTTCACTCCATTGAATACTTGATTATGGCTTGCTTAGTGTAGTCTACCTTCCGCTGCATGGTAATAGGTTTATTTCTATCGTTTGTCTTCATAACTTCCACGTTTTGAAGACTTTCATAAAAATTGCCTATTCACCCCCCTCTAGTCGATATAACGCACTTTCAATTGGTATCAGAGCAAGGTACTCCCTTGTTCTGTGTGATTCAGTTTAACCACCTGGAGTTTTAGCTATGTCGACTGCAGGGATAATCAAAGTCTCCGTTGCGTGCCCCGTCTTTGATGGAACTGAATATCCCTACTGGAAGAATAAGATGCACATGCATCTTGAAGCCATTGACGTCGACCTATGGTATGTCGTCAAGAATGGCATTCCCAAGGCTGGAGAAGGTGTCACTACTGCTGACGTCAAGAAGTTCGTTCAACTGGACTCTACTACCAAGAATATCATCTGTGGTCATCTGACCAAAGGACAGTATGGCCGTGTGAGTGCTTTGGAAACATCTAAGCTAGTCTAGGACTGGCTCTCCAAGGTCAATGAAGGCGTCTCAACCCAGAGAGATCAGAGAATCAGTGTCCTTCGCAACCTCTTCAACCGCTTCAAGAGATATGACAATGAGAATGTCTAGCTCACGTTTGATCAACTCACTGACATCACGAATGAGCTTCAAGCCCTTGGCGCTACTGAGATCACCAAGCATGAAGTCGTCAAGACACTACTGAGATCACTTGACAGTTCGTTTGACACCCTAGCCCTGATGATTCAAGAACGTCCTGATTTCAAGACACTCGATCCGTCTGACATACTTTAGAGGCTCAACACACATGAGTTTCAGCTTTCTGAGAAACGAGATATCTACCGTCCAAACTATGGGCGAACTTGTGCCTTGAAGGCAAAAGCTGTCTCCTCATCTGAAGAAGAATCTGACAGCAGTTCTGATGATCCTGAAGACATTGGAAGGGAACTTGCTATGCTTGTGAAGAAGTTCCAAAAATTCACCAAGAAGAAAGGTTTCAGAAAGTCTTCTCGATCAAGCTCAAGGAATGATGAAGCTTCTGCTCATGACTACAAGAAGAAAACATGTCACAAGTGCAAGAAACCTGGCCACTTCATCTCTGAGTGTCCACAGTGGGACAATGAGAACAAAAATAAGAAGAAGAGCAAGGAATATGACTCTGACGACAAGAAGAACAAGAAATACTCAAAGTCTTCTTCCAAGTCTTCCTCAAAGTCTTCATCACACAAGAAGAGCTCATCTAGCAAGGCACGTGCGTTTGTTGGCAAGGAAATGGATTCAGAGGAGGAGTCCACTTCTGAGGAGGCGGAGGTGGAGTCTGAGGAGGAGTACGATTCTAGCGTCGCAAGTCTGGCTACAGCATACGTTGCCAAGTCCATCTTCAACACTGAAGACAATGACTTCATCACCGACACCGATGCAAATGACAAGGACTACTCCGCTCCTACCTACTGCTTCATGGCACGCGGTGCCAAGGTAAACACACGCACTACTCACTATCAAACATCTAGTGATGATGACTCTGATTGTGGTTCAAAACCCAGCTACAAAACACTTGCTAAAATTGCAACTGAACAACAGAAAGCCATGGAACATATTCAAAAACTGTTAGACAAAAGCGATGATCTGTTAGGCGCTGAAATGACTCGATCTGAGTCCTTAATTGAAGACATAAAAAATCTTCACGTTAAGTATGAGGAACTTGAAAGTCGTCATGAAATGCTCTCAACAACTCATGAAAAGCTTTCCTATGATTATCTTCAAAGGAAGCAAGATCTTGAGAAATTGAGAGCGGCTCATGAAGATCTTCAAAAGGAAACTGAGTCACTTCCCGCCAAACAGATCAGTTCCGCTCAGGAAGGATTTGAACCACCATGTCTTAAATGCATTGAGCGTGATAATACTACTTCTGTTGCTGAATGTTCTACTACTGCTACTGTTGCAACATCTTCAACTGTTGATGTAGAAACTAACCCCTCTGCTGAGGATACCACTGCTATTGCTAATGAGAATGCTAGGTTGAAGACATTGCTTGAAACAGGGATGTACAAAAGTCTTAAAGGGCATCAGACACTATGTGATGTCCTTAAAAAGCAGATCTTGAACCGAAACCCGAGGAAAGAGGGTGTTGGGTTCGTAAGGAAAATGAATGCTGATGGCTCCTACTGGAAACCTGAGCAGTACCCCAAAACCACATGGGTTGCTGCAAATGAATCTTCAGCAGATCCATCCACTCTATCTGGCTTCACTTGTGCAAACCCCATTGTCATTGATGAATCCTTTTATGGTGAAGTGTTTGCCAGGTACATTGGTACTAACTACAGGAATGGACCGCCTATGAAGAAGATCTGGGCTCCGAAAAAGTGTCTGGAGAATCTTCCTGTGAATGTCATCATGACACCACACGTGAAGAAGACAAACCCCAGACCACAGGCTTCATACGGTCCAAAGGCTTCATACAGACAGAGGACTCACCTGAGTCGCACTAACGCAGATGTTTTGCAGGGAAACCCTACTTAGTCCTATGAATATGAGCGCGGTTCATTTAACCGCCATGTTCATAAGACCAAGAACTATTCTGCTTATTCTTATGAATACTATTGTCCACCTGCAAGACTATTTGCTAGGGCTCCAAAGCCAAAGTTCTCAGATGTTGCACTTAGACTTATTGCTTCTAAGCCACCCTTGAAGATATGGGTGGCTAAGAAAGCTTAACTCTCTTTTGCAGGGAAAGGTCTCCAGCAGAAAACCAAAATTGTCTGATGCTATTGCTGGGGACCTTAAACATCTTGTAGGGCACAAGATCAAATGCCCGAATGGTCTTACTATGTATTTCGTTCCTGAATCGCTTGCTACTCTCCCTATTAGTCCTAATCTGGATCTAAGCTTTCATAACCCACTGGTTCGTCAAATGTTTTTGCTTCACAATTCTCTTCGTGAAGCCTATCCCCCTAACTGCACTGTAGGGTACGACACCAGCGTCTTCAGAATGGATTATTGATAGTGGGTGTACCAATCACATGACTGGCAAAAGAAGCCTTCTTATGGACTCAACCTTACGTCCATCCGACAAGAGTCACATCACATTTGCTGACACTGGTAAAGGTAAGGTATTGGGTCTAGGTAGAGTTGCAATCTCAAAGGATCAACACATGGATAAAGTCATGCTTGTTGAATCCCTTGGCTTCAACTTAATGTCTGTCTTAATGCTTTGCGATTTGAACATGATCGTAATGTTTGGAAAATATCGCTGCCTTGTTCTAATGGAATCTGACAAGTCTCTAGTGTTTGAAGGGTATCGGAAAGATGATTTGTACGTGGTAGATTTCTCAGCAGGACCATAGCTTGCCGTATGTCTTCTAGCAAAAGCTTCAGAATGCTGGCTCTGGCATCGGAGGCTAGGGCATGCTGGCATGAGGAACCTTCACACCCTTGCAAAGAAGAAGCATGTCATAGGCATCGAGGGCGTCAAGTTCAATAAAGATCACTTATGCGGTGCCTGTGAAGCAGGAAAGATGACGAGGGCCAAACATCCCTCGAAGACAATCATGACAACCACTCGACCCTTCGAACTGCTCCACATGGATCTTTTCGGTCCCACTCATTACTCAACTCTTACTACTACTGCTTGTCTCTATGGCTTTGTCATTGTTGATGATTATTCTAGATATACTTGGGTGCACATAATCCTCTACAAGACTGAAGTGCAGGATGTCTTCAGACGCTTCGCCAATCGAGCAATGAACAACTATGGTGCCAAGATAAAGCACATCAGAAGTGACAATGGCACTAAATTCAAGAACACTGGCCTTGATACATATCTTGATACTTTGGGCATCACACATGAATTCTAAGCTCTGTACACGCTACAGCGGAATGGCGTCGTCGGACGCAAGAACAGAACACTCGTTGAGATAGCCCGAACGATGCTTGATGAATACAAGACTCCAAGAAAATTCTGGCCTGAAGCCATTGATACTGCATGCCATACAATCAATTGTTTTTATCTTCACAAGCTTCTGAACAAGACATCTTATGAGCTCCTTACTGGCAAGAAGCCAAATGTCAGTTACTTCAGAGTATTTGGCGCCAGGTGCTGGATCAAGGATCCACATCACACTTCAAAATTTGCACCAAAAGCACATGAGGGTTTTATGCTTGGATATGGAAAGGATTCGCACTCCTACAAAGTCTTCAATCTCTTTCATTATAAAGTGGTTGAAACAGTGGATGTGCGATTTGATGAGACTAACGGTTCACAAAGAGAACACCTGCCAAATGTGCTAGATGAAGTTCCATCCAGCGAATCAATCAAGCTAATGGGAACTGGAGAAATCATACCCTCTGAAGCTCAACCTGAAGAGGAACTTATCATCTCCGCACCTGATCAACCTGAAGACAATGCTCAGCCTGAAGACAATCCCACTAACAATGACAATGATCAGCAAGAGCAAAACCTTCGCCCTGTACATCCTCGTGTTCCCAATGAAGTGCAGATTGAGAGAATAATTGATAGCATCAATGCCCCTGGTCCGCTCACTCGTTCAAGGGCAACTCAGCTAGCAAATTTTTGTGGGAACTTCGCATTCGTCTCAATAACAGAACCCAAGGAAGTTGAAGAAGCCTTCATGGAACCTGAATGGATTCAAGCTATGCAAGAAGAGCTTCAACAGTTTGAGCTGAATAATGTATGGGAACTGGTTAAGCGTCCTGATCCTCGGAAGCACAACATAATAGGCACCAAATGGATATACCGCAACAAGCAAGATGAGCATGGTCAAGTTGTCAGAAACAAAGCTCGTCTCGTTGCTCAAGGATATACTCAAGTGGAAGGCATTGACTTCGATGAAACATTTACTCCTGTGGCTAGACTGGAAGCCATACGCATACTGCTAGCCTATGCAAATCATCATAACATACTTCTATATCAAATGGATGTGAAGAGCGCCTTTCTCAATGGCAAGATTGAAGAAGAAGTGTATGTTGCACAACCGCCTGGCTTTGAAGATCCAAAACATCCTGACATGGTATACAAGCTCAACACAGCACTGTATGGCCTCAAACAAGCCCCTCGGGCTTGGTATGACACACTCAAATACTTCCTGAAGAGCACAGGCTTCATACCTGGTTCCCTCGACCCCACTCTCTTCACGAAGACATATGATGGTGAACTATTTGTGTGCCAAATATATGTGGATGACATTATCTTCGGCTGCACCAATCAGAAGTACAGTGAAGAGTTTGGATATATGATGCAAGAGCAATATCAGATGTCCATGATGGGAGAGCTGAAGTTCTTCCTCGGTCTTCAAATACGACAGCAACGCAACGGCATCTTCATATCTCAAGGGAAGTATCTCAAAGATTGCCTGAAGAAGTTCGGTATGCAAGACTGCAAAGGCTTCACGATGCCAATGCCAGCCAAGCATCATCTGGGTCCTGACGACAATGGTAAAGAGTTCGACCAAAAGGTATACCGCTCCATGATTGGTTCTTTGCTTTATCTATGTGCATCTAGGCCAGATATTATGCTTAGTGTTTGCATGTGTGCTCGATTTCAAGCGGCACCAAAGGAGTCGCATCACTTAGCTGTGAAGCGAATTCTTTGATATTTGGCTCACACCCCAACTCTAGGATTACGGTATCCAAAGGGCTTAGAGTTTGATCTGGTTGGATTCTCGGATGCTGATTATGCTGGTGACAAAGTGGATCGCAAGTCTACATCAGGCACATGTCATTTTCTGGGACGATCACTTGTATGTTGATCTTCAAAGAAGCAGAACTGTGTATCTCTCTCCACTGCTGAATCTGAATACATTGCTGCTAGATCTTGCTGCACTCAGCTTCTGTGGATGAAGCAAACACTCAAGGACTATGGCATTCATCTGAAGCAACTGCCACTCTACTACGACAACGAAAGCGCCATCAAGATTGCCAACAACCCAGTTCAGCACTCAAAGACAAAGCACATTGAAATTCGTCATCACTTTCTCAGAGATCATGTTGTGAAGGAAGACATTGATATTATACACGTTAGCACTGAAGAACAATTGGCAGATATCTTCACCAAGCCCTTGGATGAGAAGAGATTTTGCAAATTATGGTGTGAGCTAAATATCTTGGAATCCTCAAATGTCCTGTGATCAGGCACAGATCCTAACACTTATGCATATTGATGACTTAGATGTGCAACACACGAAGTAAAGTATATCTTCAATCAATGAAGACATACATTCTAAGTGTGAATACATTAATGTGGAATTTGACTTCGGAGCGCCACGATAATTGTGCGCCATGTCTGGGTCTAATACTTCCTATATGGTGGGTAACGCCACCACCAAATGTTCTGTTTGAAGTGTTTCACTCATGGCATTACATTTGCTATGTCTTCACATTTGGTTTGGCTTCAATCTCAACATGTCTTCATGATTATCTTCACTATGTTGATTATATATATACTAGTGTTCTGTCCTCTACAGCATTCACTTATAGCTATGTCTTCTTGTTGAATCTTTTGAACTAAGTGAATGTGATCGGACCCTAACCTCTCTATGCTTTCTATCTCAAACTCTATCTCTCCAAATCATATGCATTCTATTGAAACTGTCGAATGTCTTCTCTGCGTCCTTGTCAGCAAAAGATACAGATACAAACATTAAGTCCGTTTTCAATGCTCATTCCTTCACCTGAAACCCGGAGAAGTGGGAACTACCACCCGACAATCCAGGCGTGCGTGGGACGTGGAACAACCTCCAATATGTTGCATGATGGCCATGTGTTCCTCAGATGTGAATCGCCAGGGGCACCTATGTAATAACACTAAGCCGCCCCTGTCCCTATAAATACACGCCTCACCGCAGTCATTATCTCTTCTTCCACACTCGCACGAACCCTAGCGCCACCGCTAACTCTCGACGACGCCGGCGACGAAGCGCTTCGCTGCCGCAACCTCTCCGACACCGTCCTCACGCCGACCGCGGACATCGTCCTCTCCGCCATCGCCATAGGTGTCCTCCGTCGCCAAGTTAGGGCACGGACGATCGAACTACTCGGCCTCCTCTTCCACTCCGTCTAGCAGTTCTTTGTGTGGTAAATAAAACTTCCTTTTTTACAGCCCCTTTGATCCTATAGCTTCGTCACTTTCTACCACAAGCAGTTTCTGTTCACACAAGTTGGATCTCTTACATACTGCATCTCATAATATGCCGAGTATATTCACTTATGCTTCACAAAGTAGTTAGATTCCTCACTTGTACTGATCCATGGATTTGTACAAATCTGGAACCAACTCCTTATCTATGAGTGAATGTCTTCGCACGATGAGGTCAATGTCTTCTAAACTGATTTATCTTCAAAATCTTCTGAGAATGCATATGACCTCTTCCCCTTCCATCGCACCTTAATGTTGTCACAGGTACATGTCCGTGGGAGAATCCCTTGGTTCTCATAGTCTGCATTCATTTGCAGAATTCTTACAGTATCACATAAATTCTCCCGAAGCCAGTTCCTGTCTGTCCAGCAAGCAAAAGCCTTTGAAGCCTTTGAACGTATTGAAGCCTTTCAGTTTAAAGTTCATGGCTTCAGAGAAATCAGCAAGGAAGGGTGGCAGAAAGCGTCGAGGAGAAACATCAAGAGATCTGCCCGATGACCTCTCAGAGTTGTACAAGACAGATCCTGAAGAGGATTACAATCAGCGCAAGACATGAATCCAATGGATTCGACGCTATTGGGTAGAACAGTGGTTCAAGTACAGATTTGTGACAAAGGAATATGCTGAAAAGAATGCCATCAAGCGACCATGGGGAGACATCCTCTACAAAAATCTTCACCCCAGGACCAGAGATGAAGCCATTGAACAAGGCTTCTATCCCTGCATGGTCCGTGGGCCACAACCTACAGATGCACACTCATCGTCACTACTATGGTGTCATGACGACATTCTGTTCAAGCGCAACTTCCAGTTTGCCCAGAACTCAGGAAAGCAGAACAAGAAGTCATTGGGACTAGACTTCAACCCTGGTCCTTCTGCTCCAAGGGCTGACGGCACACGAGATGCAGAACCCAATGTCTTCGGTCCTTTCTACAACCTTGAAGGTCTCATCACCCATATCTTGGTTCAAGGGACAACCGTGAATGAGCCTGCAGATGACGCTAAATTAGATGAAGCGCTTGCAGCACCGAAGCCAAAGAAACTGAAGCAGCCAAAAGCTTCCAAGCCTGCCTTTGCACCAAAAATCTCACGAGCGAAGCCATTGGCAGCTGCACCTCCTAAAGACAGTGTGCAGTCTGAAGATTTGTCACGCATCTCCAAGCCCCAGAAGGTCAAGATGCCTCTGCCACACATCGGCCAAGAGCTGACAGCTGCTGCCATTCTGCACAACGATGCCATTGATCTGTCCAGTGATGAAGATCTTGCAGATGACGCTCTTGAGCAACTCATCAAGAGCAAAGAAGAAGCAGAAATCTTCAATGATCTGCCTCTCTTTGACGTGACAATCATCCACAACTTCATTGATGAGTGGTTTGACACGCCAAACATCAGCTTCGAAGATTTGTAACTACCCATTGGCCTTAGTGTCGCCTTCCATGGCGCCATTGCTTCAGAGCTAGCTCTCGCTCAGCGCATCGTCGAACTAAAGCAAAAGATTGACTATGAAAAGGCTCAGTTCAAGAAGCATATGGCCAAGCTCAGCGTGCAAGAGGTGAAAAACTTCAAGATTATGCTGCGCGAGCTCAAAGAAGCCTTTCTCAAGAAACGCGCAGAAGCTCAGGATTCCCGGGAGCGCATGAAGAGCCTGGCTGACAAGTGTGTGCAAGGCTACAACGAGGCTGAGAAGCGCAAGGCCCTTGGGCGTCCGGGCATTGATCCCAGGATGGCTGCTAAGCAGAAGAAGAAGCCCATTGTGGCCGAACCCAACGCACCAAGGCAGGAAGCAGATCCCATTGTCTTCCCAACTAGCATAACTGGCTCGAAGCCAAAGGCCCGGTCAACCGCTTCAGAGCTGAAGAAGACAAGGACTCCTGAGGCTGAAGCCAGGAAGAGGAAACATCCTGAAGCCTCTGCTACTGCCCCCTCCAAGAAGAAGAGGAAGACCAAGAAGGAACGGGCTGCTCCCACAGAGCCCTTGATTGTTGAACCCATCTCCATGGTTCACCCTGACACTGAACCGCAAGAACGTCAACTGACTGTCCATGAGCCTGCTTTTACAGAGGCTCATGAAGCTAAAGACTTTCCAGCAGCTGATCCCGTCGCTGCTGAAGACATTGGTCACCATGACCATGTTGAAGATGATGCAGTCCTTCCTCAGCTCGAGCACCAACAGGTATCATCGCCTGTGCTAACGCACAGCGAACTCATCGGCATTGGTCGTCCTCTGACGCCAATTGCTCAGGATGCTTCATGGGCTGATCGCCCACAAGAGGAAGAAGACTTTGAGGCCCAGCCAACTCCAACTCCACAGGCGTCGCCAGCGTTACGCAGGCTTCGCAAAGGACCAAGGCCTCCAGTCTCTGAGTTTGAAGCTAAAGCTGCTGAAGACATTCCGGCTGCATCAGTCGATGAAGAAGAAGCCCCACAAGTTGCTACTCCCCAGTCCCACCAAGAAGCTGTTCTCGAGGAGAACGTGACTGTGACCGACCCTCCAGCTCATCAAGTGGAGGTCGAGAATCTTGAGGCTGCCACCACCAACACCAATGAAGCCACTGACGCTGTCATGGCTGAAGCTAATGTGGAGCCTTCACCAACCCAAGCACCAGAAGTCAGTGAAGCCACTGATCCCACTGCTTCTGTTCCTGCACCTGCTGCTGGTCCTCAGTTCGACTATCATGTTGAGCACATGCCTCAAGTACAGAAGCCAATCCCCAGATTGCCCAGGTTTCCAGGTCCTGCATCAGCACCTGGATCCTTCAATGTCAATGGCTTTAGAGCAGACAACACTTTCTTCAATAGCTCCAGGAACCCCTACTCAAGGGAAAGAATATCATCTGATCGGTTCTGGAGCTATCCGCAGCGAAGCTATTACTCATGCATTCTATACAATCAAGGTCGCATCTCCCCACATAAGCGTCTTGACATTGAAGCAATAGCTGGTCTACCCTGTCTGGAAGAAGCCCTGGATTGCTTCAAGGAGGTTGGATTGCTGCCGTTTGTCACCAACCAAGAGCATTGGAATGAAGAGTTGCTGCTCCAATTCTATGCCACACTTCACATCCGTGGGTACAACAGAGATCCGAAGACTTGGGTCCTGGAGTGGATGACAGGAAACATTCATCACGAAGCCAAAGCCTTTGACATCATTGAGCTCACTGGTCTACCCACTCCTGGCGATCTCTACGAATCTGGCTGTCAACTTCACAGTGAAGCTGTGGAGAGCATCTTTCAGAAGCCTGAACCTAACATGAGTCAGATGCTCAGTATGATGAAGCCATTGCCCCAAGATGCTGCATATCCCAAAGAGTTCTTTGTTTAAGACCTTGAGTATCTGCCAAGGACTATTTATCACATCATAAGGCAAACTCTCTGGCCCATCAAAGGACACTCTCCACATGCCAAGCTAGAAGGTGCAATGAAGACTTTGGTCTTCTATATTCTTCATCGCAAATGCTTCAATGCACAGGACTTCTTCATTCGCCAACTTGCTGCATCAGGCTCTGATCTTTTTGGCTTGAAGTTCTACGCCCCATGGGTAATGCGGCTGATCAAACTTCACTCCGCTATCTCATATCAGCCATCTGCTCGCAATCATCGGATCTTTATGCCTGATGTGGATATGTCTATTGAAGCCATCTATCCTGAGCCTGCCAAGGAACCTCTAAGTCTTCAGAATGCAGAGCATCAAATTTTTTCTCAGAACATTGAAGGAGTTGAAGCAGTCACTCGTGTGTATCCTTTGGCTAGCACTACACGTGCACCACATCCTGCCCTTACTGAAGCCACCGACAGCACAACTGCCCAACGACCCAAGAAGCGCACTTGTGTTCTTAATGACTGAGAGCGTCTGGTGGCTCTTCATCAGAAACAGGATAGGAATCATGACTGGCTGAAGCGCCAAATGCAAAGCCTCCTGGTGGATGTCAACCGCATTCGCAATCTTGCCACCAAGAATGCTTTCATTGCCCATGAAACCTCTCGAAGCACATGGAAAGGGCTGACGCTGATGTGCTCTGAAGATGATCTTCAAGAGGATGGCTTCTCTGAATGCTTCAAGTTTGACTCCACACCTCCTCGAAGGGCAGTGCTGCAATGCACTCCATCTCTTGAAGACTCTGGGTTCTCTTCCTCTGCTGCAACTGTGAATGCCAGAGTGATCGAGGATGAAGACGATGCCACTTCACTGCCACCTCCTTCAGCATGCTTCGACACTGCTCCAAGTTCTTCTGCACCACCGAACACCATCAATGACCCTGCTGCTTCACCTACTCTTCATGGGAACGAGTAGATGCTCTATGTCTTCAAACCTTTTTGGTCCTTACTAACAAAAGGGGGAGAAGCATATGAGTTTGATAGTCTTCAAGCGGGTCCATATGGACGGGTGCTTTATATTTTGCTTCGTGTTTACAACTCTCGTTTTGATACATTTGGTTCTTTGAGTTGTAACACTTAAACTCAATGGTCGTCTGCTGCTTATTTGCCACTTTGTGACGCGATGATAAATTCCGCATGTGCGACGATAAATTCCGCACTTAGATCATTTTGCAGAAGTCCATTTTCCATTATGCATGTCATTATCTTCACATATCCTCACATGCATAATGAATTGTCATCATAAGTTGAAGAGGATCTCCACAAGTACAACCTGCCATGTGCATTTGCATTCCAAAAGCAAATTACTTATATGCACATCTTCAGGGGGAGCCCTTGCAACTTATGAAGACAATTCCTTATCCTTTACAATTTCACATATTATATTCCCTGTTGAAAACTTCAACTAGTTTGTCTCAATCACCAAAAAGGGGGAGATTGTAAGTGCATCTAGTGCCACCCCTAGTTGGTTTTGGAGTATTGACGACAAACCTAGTTGGGGGACTAATGTGTTTGTGAGAATTGCAGGATAACACAGGTAGAAGTCCCTCATTGATTCGGTTTTCCTACCAGAGATGACCCCTAAAAATGTATGAAGACATTGATGTCAAAGGTGGTATGTGAAGATACTCACATTGAAGACTATGACAAGAGAAGACATCGCATGAAGCCTATGGAGCTCGAATACTTAGATCTTTTGTAGTTCTGTTTCTTCTTTGTTGAGTCATAGGAACCACCGTACTGTTAAGTGGGGTCCAAGTGAACCAGTCAGAATGACTGAAGTGATGCTTAACCAAAACCTATGTCTTCGAGTGAAGACTATGAGAGCGAAACTAGTCCAGAGTCGTACAAGTCAGCTTTGCTTGTAGCCCAACTAAAGCTGCCGCATGAGTTTGAAATCTGACCATTGGACACGTGTCAGTTCCTTACTGACCCAGGGTCATTTCGGACAAATTAGGTCGGGTTGCCTAGTGGCTATAAATAGCCCACCCCCTACAACCATAAACGGTTGGCTGCTCAGAGTTAGAGCACGGCTTTTGTCGTTTGAGAGCAACCCACCTCGAAGCCTTTGAGAGAGAATTCCTTGCGAGGATAAAGCCCTAACCACCCAGAGCCAAAGAGTGTTAGGCATCACTTAAGTATTCTTGTCTGTGTGATCTGAAGACTTATTACACTTGAGGACTGTGAATCCTCCAGCCGGTTAGGCGTCGCGTTCTGAGCATCCAAGAGACATTGTGGATTGCCGGTGAATGAAGTCTGTGAAGGTTTGGGAGTCTACCTTGAAGACTTACCAGAGTGATTGGGCGACGTTTGTGTGACCTTAGCTCAAGGGGAATACGGTGAGGACTGGGTGTCCTGAGCTGCGTGTTCAGGACTAGGTGTCCGGGACTGTGTGTCCTCAGGTTTAAATACCTAGCCGCCCTAACCAGACGTACAGTTGTCACAGCAACTGGAACTGGTCCTAACAAGTCATTGTATGATTGCACTATCTTTTGTCTTCACTGAGTGACTGCGTGTTCTATTTGGCTTCATAATATCTTCCTACCTGATCCTTACTACATTGCTGCTATTAGTCATTGTGCTTTCACTCCATTGAATACTTGACTATGGCTTGCTTAGTGTAGTCTACCTTCCACTGCATGGTAATATGTTTATTTCTATCATTTGTCTTCATAACTTCCACATTTTGAAGACTTCCATAAAAATCGCCTATTCACCCCCCCCTCTAGTCGATATAACGCACTTTCACATACGCTTCATCTTTTTAATATCTTTCGTGAGTATGATGGAAAGGAAAATTGTGCTCAAGTGCTAGAGGAAGAAGTCTATAAAATGTTTGGCACTAAATCTTTGAATGATGAGCATGATTGCAATGTTGTTAGTACGAATTCTTTGAATATACATGATACTAATGATGATTGCACTAGTTATGATGAAAATGTCTCCTATAAACATGTCAATTTTTGTGGAGTGCATTGGGTTTGCAAGTACACACCAAACAGGGAAGATAGATATCGCAAGAGGCATAAGTATTTAGAAACTAAATTGTTGCAAGAAAGTCTTGATGATTGTGCTGAAAAATTCAATATTTTTCGCACCCCTTGTGAACTTTGCAATGAACATGGTCATTTAAATCTCCAATGCAAATTGTTTCATGACCGAATCGTATCCAAAATTGTGATAATTTGATTACCCTTGAGCATCATAAAGAGCTTAGTCTTCTTTTGGGGTATGAGGAAATGAAATGTATAACTGAGGGTATTCCAAAGTTTAATCTTGATAGATTTCTTGATTTTGATCTAGAGCAAAATTATATGTATTGTGCGGTGAATTGTATTGAAAATCCTTATATTGCCAATTACATAAAGAAAAGAAAGAAAATAGAAGATGAAGAGAACACTAATGAAAGGGAAGAGACTTCCCAATATCCTTCTATTATTTCTTATGATGAATCAGGTAATGAGGAGGAGCCTCCTATTCAACCAATCTCATTAATAAGGAGCTCCAAGAAGAGGATTGAACCCACACATGATGTGGTGAAGAAGAAGAAAAGAAAAAGGAAGAGAGGTAAAAAGATATCTCCCCCAAATAATGCTGCTCCTATTACTATTGTGCCTCATGAAAATATAATTGTGGAATATAATGATACTTCTTATGATCTTGAAAATCTTTTTGGCACTTCCTTGGAAGAATATGATAATTGCTATACTATTGGTGCTATCCATACTATTGATGATGAAAGTGATTATGCTTATGATACGAAAAGGCCCAAGCTTGGGGATGCTATGTTTGATGAGGATGACATGTTTGAGAATATATTTGCTGAAATTAATGTTTGTCCCAAGCTTGGGGATGCTACGTTTAATGAAGATGATATTTTTAGTCTCCCAAGTTTTGATATGCAAATTTATAATGATGATAGCATGCCTCCTACTTATGATGATTATTGTGATAATACTTATGCTATAAAAAGTAGTGATTATATTTATAAGACTTGCCATGATTATGGTTACCCCTTTTCTGAACATTACTCTTTTAATGTGGAAACAATTTATAGTATTCAAGTCTCTTATGATACTCCCACTATCCCGAATGAGAAGAATTTTGCTTATGTGGAGAGTAATAAAATTTCTATGCTTGTAGATCACGAAAAGAATGCTTTAGGTGCTGGTTATATTGTTGAATTCATTCATGATACTACTGAAAATTATTATGAGGGAGGAACATATGCTTGTAGGAATTGCAATAATATCAAGTTTCCTCTCTATGTGCTTAAAATTTTGAAGTTATCCTTGTTTTACCTTCCTATGCAAGTTGATTCTTGTTCCCACAAGTTGTTTGCTCACAAAATCCCTATGCATAGGAAGTATGTTAGACTTAAATGTGCTAGTCATATTCTTCATGATGCTCTCTTTATGTTTCAATTCTTATCCTTTATGTGAGCATCATTGAAATCATCATGCCTAGCTAGGGGCGTTAAACGATAGCGCTTGTTGGGAGGCAACCCAACTTTATTTTTGTCCCTTGCTTTTTGCTCCTGTTTAGTAATAAATAATTTATCTAGACTCTGTTATGATTGATTTTTTATGTTTTAATTAGTGTTTGTGCCAAGTAGAACCGTTGGGAAGACTTGGGAAAAGTCTTGTTGATCTTGCTGTAAAAAACAGAAACTTTAGCGCTTACGAGAATTGCTGCCATTTTTTACTGAAGAGTGGTATTCAGTTAATTATTTTTGCATATGATTAATAGATAAATTAGTAAGGACCACAAATTTATTTGAGAATTTTATGGGTCCAGAAGTATACGTTTGCTCCAGATTACTACAGACTGTTCTGTTTTTGACAGATTCTGTTTTCATCCTGTTGTTTGCTTATTTTGATGAATCTATGAGTAGTATCGGAGGATATGAACCATAGAGAAGTTGGAATACAGTAGATATTACACCAATATGAATTTATAATCAGTTAATTACAGTACCTTATGATGGTGATTTGCTTTCTTATACTAACAGAGCTTACAAGTTTTCTGTTAAGTTTTGTGTTGTGAAGTTTTCAAGTTTTGGGTAAAGATTCAATGGACTATGGAATAAGGAGTGGAAAGAGCCTAAGCTTGGGGATGCCTGATAGAGGCTAAGGTGTCCCGATGTTTCGATGAGATGGTGGCTATCGTTTTCTGTGGGAGTCGACCTTGACGATCCGACTATGAACGTGCGAGACGTCGCGCCTTAGCAATCGCTAAACCAACTTCCGAGGGTTATTGACCACGCCGGAGCACGATCAACCTGACCACGAGGGTCTGTTTCCTGCGAACAAACGAAGAACAAGCAAGAAACTGAGATTGCAATCGAGATATTGCGAATATAAGATGAAAGCTTTATTGATCAAGGTGGGGTTCTGTGACGTCTTGGTCTGGTCGTTGGACACAAACGAAGTACGCGAAGTTGCAGCTATGGCGAACTTTTAATCTAAACAAAACCCAAAGTCTAAACGATGCCATAAGGGCTATATATATGGAGGAAGAGGGGGGAATTCCGTGGCCCTTGAGGGTGGGGTCTGAAACCAACCCTAACTCTTGTTTCCCCACACATACGGACTCTAAATATAGCCTATACTTAAGTATTTCAAAATTACATGGACCTGGCCCATTAATAAGGTGACGCAGCACCTAGAATAGCCTATGGACGAATATTATGAAGTGGCATCTTGTATACTTCGTCCAAGGCTTCATGCACTCCTTATGGCGGCTTCAAAGTCCTGAAATCATCACTTGTAACTCCGTTCTTGATCCCCTTGCGCATGCCATCAACTCCATGCGTGTTCTTGCTCCAATGTTCATCCTTCTCCAAGCTAGGCCCTTCATTTGTAAGCAAAACAAATGTATCCAATTTAGGCAGCATCATAATCTCATGAACATTAGAATCATTACCAAGAAACGGAAGTACCTGGTAATTTAATTGGCGTGCGCGAGCTCTAGTAATTGGTCCAGTATATGTAACAGTAGGGGCTGTGGGTGTAACAATGGTATTGATGTCCTCATCATCCTCCCCTCCTTGAAATGAAGTCGTCCTCGACGGAAGCGCATCTTCCTCACCCAAATAAGGCTTCAAATCTGCAATGTTAAAAGTGGGACTAACCCCAAAATCTACAGGTAGCTCAAGTTTATATGCATTATCATTTATTTTCTCTAACACCTTAAAAAGGACCATCAGCACGTGGCATTAGCTTTGATTTGCGCAGATTAGGAAATCTATCTTTACGCAAATGTAACCAAACAAGATCTCCAGGTGCAAACACAACATGTTTTCTACCCTTATCTCCAGCAAGTTTATATTTAGCATTCATACGCTCAATGTTTTCCTTAGTTAACTCATGCATTTTTAAAATCAATTCAGAACGTTCTTTAGCATCAAAATTAACCTTCTCTGAAGATGGAAGAGGCAACAAATCAATAGGTGCACGAGGTAGGAAACCATACACAATTTCAAAAGGGCACATCTTAGTAATAGAATGCAATGAACGATTATAAGCAAATTCAATATGAGGCAAGCATTCTTCCCACATTTTCTTGTTATTCTTCAAAACAGCCCTAAGCATAGTAGACAATGTTCTATTGACTACTTCAGTTTGTCCATCAGTTTGGGGGTGACAAGGAGTACTAAAAAGCAGCTTAGTCCCCAACTTAGCCCATAAACATCTCCAAAAGTGGCTAAGAAATTTAGTATCACGATCTGAAACAATATTATTTGGCACACCATGTAAGCGAATAATTTCACGAAAGAACAAATCAGCAACATTAACAGCATCATCACTTTTATGACATGGTATAAAGTGTGCCATTTTCGAGAACCTATCCACGACAACAAATATGCTATCCCTCCCCTTCTTTGTTCGAGGTAAACCTAAAACAAAGTCCATAGATATATCCTCCCAAGGAACACTAGGTACAGGCAAAGGCATATATAAACCATGAGGATTGAGTCGTGACTTAGCTCTTTGACATGTAGTGCAGCGAGAAACAAAACGCTCAACATCCCGTCTCATCTTTGGCCAAAAGAAATGTGTAGCAAGTATATCCTCCGTCTTCTTGATGCCAAAGTGTCCCATTAATCCTCCTCCATGCGCCTCCTGCAACAACAAAAGACGAACGGAGCTAGCTGGAATGCATAGCTTGTTAGCACGAAACACAAATCCATCGTTAAGAACGAACTTGTTCCAAGTTCTCCCTTCCTTACAATTCTGCAATACATCTTTAAATTCAGCATCATGAACATATTGATCTTTGATGGTCTCCAAACCAAATATTTTAAAGTCAAGTTGTGAAAGCATAGTATAACGATGAGACAAGGCATCAGCAATAACATTTTCTTTACCCTTCTTGTGTTTAATGACATAAGGGAAAGTCTCAATGAATTCAACCCATTTAGCATGTCTACGGTTCAGTTTTGCTTGACTTTTAATGTGTTTCAAAGATTCATGATCAGAATGTATAACAAATTCCTTGGGCCATAAATAATGTTGCCATGTTTCTAAGGTCCGAACAAGATCATATAATTCTTTATCATAAGTAGAATAGTTCAGACTAGGCCCACTCAATTTTTCAGGAAAGTATGCAACAGGTTTTCCATCTTGTAATAACACACCTCCTAATCCAATTCCACTAGCATCACATTCAAGCTCAAAAGTCTTATTGAAATTAGGAAGTTGGAGTAAAGGAGCATGTGTCAACTTATCTTTCAATACCGTGAAGGCTTCTTCTTGTGCGGTACCCCAAACAAAAGGCACATCCTTCTTTGTAAGCTCGTTGAGAGGTGCAGCAATGGTGCTGAAATCTCTCACAAAACGCCTATAGAAACCAGCGAGGCCAAGGAAACTCCTCACTTGTGTGACCGTTTTGGGCTGCGGCCAACTCTCAATAGCTTCAATCTTGGCTTTATCAACTTCAATTCCCTGTGGAGTAACAACATAGCCAAGAAAAGATACTCGGTCGGTGCAAAAGGTGCATTTTCCAAGGTTTCCAAACAAACGTGCATCACGTAGAGCAATAAAAACAGCACGTAAATGTTCCAAATGTTCCTCCAAAGATCTGCTATAAATCAATATGTCATCAAAGTAAACTACCACAAATCGTCCAATGAAAGCACGTAAAACTTCGTTCATTAACCTCATGAAAGTACTAGGTGCATTAGTTAACCCAAAAGGCATGACTAACCACTCATATAATCCAAACTTAGTTTTAAATGTTGTTTTCCATTCATCTCCCAATTTCATACGAATTTGATGGTATCCACTACGCAAATCAACTTTGGAGAATATTGTAGAGCCACTCAATTCATCAAGCATATCATCTAACCTAGGAATAGGATGACGATAACGAATAGTAATATTATTAATGCCTCTACAATCAACGCACATACGCGACGTACCATCCTTTTTCGGCACTAAAATGATAGGAACAGCACAAGGACTAAGGGATTCGCGTATATAACCTTTGTCGAGCAGTTCTTGTACTTGACGCATAATCTCCTTTGTCTCCTCTGGATTGGTACGGTATGGTGCACGGTTGGGTAGCGAAGCACCGGGAATTAAGTCAATTTGATGCTCAATCCCTCGAATAGGTGGTAATCCCGGTGGCACGTCTTGTGGAAAGACGTCAGCAAACTCCTGCAAAATGTTAGTGACAGCAGGGGGCAAAGAGGAAGGCACGTCCTCGAATGAAAATAATGCCTCTTTGCACACAAAAGCATAGCAAACAGATTTGCTAAAATCTAGCTCATCAATATCAGATTTGGTGGCAAGTAAACATGCACTTTTCAATTTAATTTCAGAAACAATAGTAGATGGTTTATTATTAGGCTTCATTTGGTGCTCAAATTCTTTTGCCACAATCTGATTTTCACTCTTATTTGTCTCCTGTTTTGCTTTATTAGCTCTATTAATATCATCTTTCAAAATGGAATCAGGAGTCATAGGAAGCAAAGTAATATTTTTATCGTTATGAACAAGAGTATACTGATTGTTTCTACCATGGTGTACAGAATTTTTATCAAATTGCCATGGTCTACCAAGTAATAAGGAACATGCTTGCATAGGTACCACATCACAATCAACATAATCAGCATATGTAGAGATACTAAAATGCACACGAACAGTACGTGTTACCTTAATCTTGCCGCTGTTGTTGAACCATTGGATGTAGTAAGGATGTGGATGTGGTCTTGTGGTGAGAGATAGCTTCTCCACCATCTCCATGCTAGCCAAGTTATTGCAGCTCCCTCCATCTATGATCACGCGAACAGAATGTTCCTTCACAACTCCCTTTGTATGGAAAAATTATGCCTCTGATTTTGCTCAGCTTGTGTAACCTGCACACTCAAAACACGTTGAGCAACTAAACATTCATACCTATCAGCATCTTCAGGAGCTATGTATTGCGTCTCATGATCAGAATCGTCTCCACCGTGTTCGTCATGTGTAATAAGAGCCAAAGTCTCCTCATCATAGTCACTAGCGGACTCATACCCACCATCCTCAGTAACAATCATCACACGCTTAGATGGGCATTCTCTCGCATAATGACCTCCACCCTTGCAACGTCGACAAATAATATCATGTGTTTGCCCTGTTGATGCCATGGGTGAAGAAGAGCTCTTTGCAGGCCCAGAAGGTGTGCTCTTGGCAGATAGTGGTGATTGTGCCTGCTTTATTGTATCACGGTTGGAGGTGGCAGCCGACGGAGGCGCCGGTGTAGCAGAACGTGTGGAAGTAGATGATGCACGTGGTGTCCATGATGAAGGTCGACCTGCAGAAAAGTTAGTCCGCGCCAATGCCTGTCGATCCTGCACTTCACGTTCAGCTTTACAAGCAAGATGGAATAAACGAGTGATATTAGTATACTCCTTATACTCTAGAATCGTCTGAATCTCTCTATTTAATACACCCATAAAACGTGCAAGCATAGCTTCATTCTCCTCAACAATACCACATCTAATCATGCCAGTTTGTAATTCCTGATGATATTCTTCTACAGAATTTTTTCCCTGTCTTAAGCGCTGCAATTTTTGAAGTAATTCATGTTGATAATATGGTGGAACCCAACGAGTATGCATAGCAGTTTTCAAAGCAGCCCAAGTAGCCGAAATAGGATATAATCTACAATGCTCAGACCACCAAACACATGCAAAACTAGTGAAAGCACAAACAGCAGCAGGAACACGTCTCTCCTCGGGATATTGTAAACATGTAAATCGTTGTTCAGTTTCTAACTCCCAAGTAAGATATATATCAGGAACATATCTACCCTCAAATGGTGGAATATTCAATTTTAGTTTAGGGAGATGGTCATGATCTCGTACCTGAGGGTGAGCCCTACCATTGCCATTATTTGCATGTGGACGACCTCGTGGTTGCTGTGCTGGTGGTGGCACGTAGTTCTGATTTTGATCAACCTCATCCTCATAATCTCCCAGATAATCATCCTCCTCCACATCAGCAGTAGGAGTCACAGAAGTATCAACAACAGCACCAGCAGTTTGGCCCGACTGAAGAGGGACACGGCTCGCTCGGCGGAGGGCTGTTTCCCGACGTGGAGGTAGTCGGTGTTGTTGCTGTTGTTGCAGAGGTGCGGCAGGAGCAGCCGGTGGTGGTGGTGGAAAACGCGAAAGCAATTCAGCAAACTTGTTATCGAGCTTTGTTTCAAATGTCTTCTCCATGCAATCTATCTTCTCCATGGCCTCTTCAAATCTGTTTATCACATCTTGCACCTGTCCACTCATCATTTGCTGAAATGTATCATGAAGCTCCTTGTTCGTCAAGTTCTCCCAGTCAGTCTCGTCGGCTTGTGATCCTGGCATGGTTAGCAGCAATAGAAACACACAAGAATATGATCCTACAGACTACTAACAAGTGGTGGTGGCGGCGGGTGTCACAAATCCGTCAAGCAAATCTCAAATTCTTACCAGTTCTTACCCAGCAGCAGGCGGTGATCGGCAATCGTTGTAGTCAAAACTCTCAAAAGCTTGGATAGAGCGATTGCCAGGGAGAGTCAAACGCACGACGTAGATGTATGTGGAGCTGGGAAGGCTTATAGTATGGTAGCAAAAAGGGTCAGCAATAATCAATTCAGAGATGCAAAGTTGAATAAACGCTCAACGACGGTACTGTGCTGGTCCTAGGCTAGACCGTGCTAGAGACGCGAGCCTAGAACACTAACAAAATCACGGCGCTGCACGTAAATAAGGGAAAAGCACACTCTGGAACTCTCTTTTTTCGCTCTTTTTTTGCGCACTTTTTTTTGCGCTCCTCTTTTTTTTTGCGAAAAATCACTATAATGGCGAGTGGCTCAAAACTCTTCCCTCGTCAAACTGATAGGATGGGCACGATTTTTTTTTCACTTTTTTTTGAAATCAAGGCAGCGACGACGAAAAAGTGCGACAAAAAATCACTATGATGGCACGTGGCTCAAAAGACTCAGAAAAGCCTAAAAATAGGATAGGGAAAAAAATTGCCCGTGAAAATTTTGGCCTAAAAACTGCCCGGGGGTCTCCAGACTTTTTTTTTGAGACCTACGCAGGCAAGGAAACACGAATCGGAATTTAGATTGATCTCAAGAACAAACCTAATATGAGAAGAACTCGGATTGGTGGTGGATATATGGTTGTGGTATATGGCAGCGGTGGTGGTATATGGTAGCGGTGGTGGTATATGGATAGAGATTGGTGGTGGTATATGGATACGGATTGGTGGTGGTATATGGATATGGATTCAGAGCGGTGGCGGATAAGCAAAAGTGGTAGATGGGCGATGATGGTGGTGCGGCGGCGGCGTGACAACTTATGACCAGAACTCGAAACTCTAAAAGACTAGACTCTAAGACCAGCAACTTGACACGACGATGCAACCGCAAATTCAACAAAGCAAAAACCCTAAAAAGATTATGCAAAGGCTCAGATTGGTTCGAATATGATGAACTAACCCTAATTTTTTTGTGTGGCTTTTTCGTGGACTGTAGGTATGAAGAACAGACTCGATCTAATCTACGAAAAACTATAAAATCTCACCGATCAACCTGGAAATCTGATACCACTTGATAGAGGCTAAGGTGTCCCGATGTTTCGATGAGATGGTGGCTATCGTTTTCTGTGGGAGTCGACCTTGACGATCCGACTACGAACGTGCGAGACGTCGCACCTTAGCAATCGCTAAACCAACTTCCGAGGGTTATTGACCACGCCGGAGCACGATCAATCTGACCACGAGGGTCTGTTTCCTGCGAACAAACGAAGAACAAGCAAGAAACTGAGATTGCAATCGGGATATTGCGAATATAAGATGAAAGCTTTATTGATCAAGGTGGGGTTCTGTGACGTCTTGGTCTGGTCGTTGGACACAAACGAAGTACGCGAAGTTGCAGCTATGGCGAACTTTTAATCTAAACAAAACCTAAAGTCTAAACGATGCCCTAAGGGTTGTATATATGGAGGAAGAGGGGGGAATTTCGTGGCCCTTGAGGGTGGGGTCCGAAACCAACCCTAACTCTTGTTTCCCCACACATACGGACTCTAAAAATAGCCTATACTTAAGTATTTCGAAATTACATGGGCCTGGCCCATTAATAAGGTGACGCAGCACCTAGAATAGCCTATGGACGAATATTATGAAGTGGCATCTTGTATACTTCGTCCAAGGCTTCATGCACTCCTTATGGCGGCTTCAAAGTCCTGAAATCATCACTTGTAACTCCGTTCTTGATCCCCTTGCGCATGCCATCAACTCCATGCGTGTTCTTGCTCCAATGTTCATCCTTCTCCAAGCTAGGCCCTTCATTTGTAAGCAAAACAAATGTATCCAATTTAGGCAGCATCATAATCTCATGAACTGTAACACCCCGGATGTAACTTTCCCAATTTGTACTCCAACTCTTGCCGTTTCCGGCGTTAAGTTATATTTATTTCTCGGGTTCGGGTCTTTGTCTCCGTGTGTTGTTTTCGTTTTCATGCATCTCATATCATGTCATCATGTGCATTGTATTTGCATACGTGTTCATCTCATGCATCCGAGCTTTTTCCCCGTTGTCCATTTTGCATTCCGGCGCTTCGTTCTCCTCCGGTGGTCATTTCTAGCTTTCTTTCGTGTGTGGGGATTAAACATTTCCGGATTGAGCCGAGACTTGCCATGCGGCCTTAGTTTACTACCGGTAGACCTCCTGTCAAGTTTCGTATCATTTGGACTTCGTTTGATACTCCAACGGTTAACCGAGGGACCAAAAAGGCCTCGTGTGTGTTGCAGCCCAACACCCCTCAAATTTGGCCCAAAACCCACCAAACTCTGCTCCATGTCCTAGAGCGTTCGATCACGATCGCGTGGCTGAAAACCGCACCTCATTTGGACTCTCCTAGCTCCACTTATGCCTATAAATAGCCCCCCGTTTCGGATCTCGGATCTCCCCCCGTCCTAACCTAAAAAAAACAGATCTCCCCCGCGCGCCGGACAACGTCCGCCGGCGCCGGACGTGTCCGACCTCCGCCGCCAGCGCCACGCGGCGCCACCTCATTCGCCCGCGCCCCCAGGTCCACATCGCCAC
>NC_041386.1:81500591-81509974 GCF_002162155.2 Triticum dicoccoides | reverse complement strand
GCCGGTGCCGCGCCGCCGCCGCGCGCCAACGCCGGCCGGAGCCCCTCGCCGACCCCGCCGCTCGCCGCCCGCGCCCGGCGCCGCCTCCTCCGCCGGATCCGGCCGGGCCCCGCCGTCCTCTTCCTCCTCCTCCCACGTCGGCCTTCTTTCCCGTCAAGTCCGGCGAGCTGCTACAGTAACTCTGGCGTGCATCGGGAAGCGTGCGGATCTGGATCCAGCTCTGAGAAATTCATCTCGGTTGACTTTTTCGTCCCTAACCCTAGTTTTTTATGCATACTTTGACCTGCCGTAACTTTGCATCTGCAGCTCCGATTTGGACATATAGTATATCAAAATGTTCGCCTTGACGAGTATATCATTGCGTTCCATTGCATCATTTTCATTTGATCTCATCTTGATGCCCGAAATGCTGTTAGAAGGAGGCTTCGTGAGTTAATTGTCAGATCTGCTAGTTCATCTTAGACTTTTGTCATTTTTGCCAGGATTAATGTGTGCATGCTATGCCTGTGAGTCCTTCATATGTTTTGTTAAGCATTTTGTCTTCTTTCCAGAGGTACAACCCATGCATTTTTAGGATGTGTGTGGTGACTTGTGCAAGCTTGCAAAGTGAGGCACCCGGTAAATCTGTTTTCAGGGACTTAGTAGTTTTCATGTTTTGAGGATGATCAGTAAGGGAATTTTGTTAATCATGTTATGCTATATCCATCCATGTCTTTGTTTGCAATTTTTGAGCAGCCTAGCTTGAGTCAATCGAGCTCTACTTTTGCTTCGTGGTGAGTCTGGGTAGATCGTCAACTCGTTTGCGATTTTGCCGATGCTATTGTAGTTGATCCGTGCATGCCATGCCATTGATCTTGCCATGTCTAGCTAGCATTTTGTGCCTTCTTAATGGATGTATGCCTGCCTTGCCATGACTTGCACCGTGGTGAGTGCATCGAGCTTTTTTACATGCCTTCATTAGTTATATTTCAGCATGTCTTAGTTTTCACTAAGTCTGAAAACTGATTGTGTTTTAGCTATGTTCATGTGCCCGTTAATATATTTTGTGAACCCTTTTGGCCCTAGGTCACTTTGGCTCTTTTGTTAAGCTTGTTGAGTAGCTCCATTCCATGTTCTTACTTGTCTTAATCAGGTCATGTATCATGTTGTTTTGCAGCTCCGAAGAGAGCATCGTGGTCTGAAATTTCAGACAAGTGTTAATTTCACTAAGTCTGGAATCTGTTTTGCATTTGCGTTTTTGCCATGCTTGTTTGAACCTCATAATGGATGAATTGGCCGTGGCTCAGTGCTAGTCTTTTGTTAAGCATCTTGTGTGCATCCCTGCCATGTATTGTTTTTGTCATGTTTGGTGGCTGTAGCATGTTCATTTCGCTGCATTTAGATGCCTACTTGCTGTAAATCACAGACCGGTGCCATTCTTAAAACGCTTGCCATTTCTAAACCGTAACTCCGATTCCGATGATCTTTATATCGTTTTCAAGCGATTTCATCTCATCTTTCCAGTGGCACCCTTGGAATTCCAAGTGGAGGCCAGGTTCATGCATTTCCTGTCATATCTTGCATTTTGCATCCCGCATCGCATCCCGCATAGCATATCATCATTTCATCATATTGCTTGGTCTTGCACGTGGTTGATTGTATCCTTGTTGCTTGTTTGTCTTGTTGGGTAGAGCCGGGAGACGAGTTCACTTCCGAGGAGCCCGTTGAGTTTGCTTGTGAGGATCCAGTCAACTCTGACAACTGTGCATGCAAGATGATCATACCCTCGAAATCACTACTATCTTTGCTATGCTAGTTTGCTCGCTCTTGCTATGCCAATGCTACGATGCCTACCTTTTGCTTGTCAGCCTCCCAATTGCCATGTTGAAACTCTAACCCACCTTGTCCTAGCAAACCGTTGATTGGCTATGTTACCGCTTTGCTCAGCCCCTCTTATAGCGTTGCTAGTTGCAGGTGAAGATTGGAGGTCATTCCTTGTTGGAACATCTTTTATTTACTTGTTGGGATATCATTATATTGCTATGTTATCTTAATGCATCTATATACTTGGTAAAGGGTGGAAGGCTCGGCCTCTCGCCTAGTATTTTGTTCCACTCTTGCCGCCCTAGTTTCCGTCATATCGGTGTTATGTTCCCAGGTTTTTGCGTTCCTTATGCGGTTGGGTTATAATGGGAACCCCTGGATATTTCGCCTTGATTAAAGCTTTTCCAGCAATGCCCAACCTTGGTTTTACCATTTGCCACCTAGCCCTTTTCTTTCCCTTGGGTTCTGCAGACTCAAGGGTCATCTTATTTTAACCCCCCCCCCCCGGGCCAGTGCTCCTCTGAGTGTTGGTCCACCTGTCAGCTACCGGTGGCCACCAGGGGCAACTCTAGGCTGGCCTACCCGTACCTAAGACAATCTGAGTGTGCCCTGAGAAAGAGATATGTGCAGCTCCTATCGGGATTTGTCGGCACATTCGGGCGGCGTTGCTGGTCTTGTTTTAACCTGTCGAAGTGTCTTGAGTTACCGAGATACCGAGTCTGATCGGAACGTCTTGGAAGGAGGTCTATTCCTTCGTTGACCGTGAGAGCTTGTCATGGGCTAAGTTGGGACTCCCCTGCAGGGATTGAACTTTCGAAAGTCGTGCCCGCGGTTATGGGCAGATGGGAATTTGTTAATGTCCGGTTGTAGATAACTTAAACCTTAATTAATTAAAATGAATCAACTGAGTGTGTTGCCATGATGGCCTCTTCTCGGCGGAGTCCGGGAAGTGGACACGGTGTTGGAGTTATGTTTGCGCAGGTTGTGCCTCTAGATTTTCCCTCGTGCTTTGCCTCCTCTTCTCGCTCCCTTTTGCGTATAAGTTAGCTACCACATATGCTAGTCGCTTGCTACAGCTCCACATATATTTGCCTTATCTATTCCTATAAGCTTAAATAGTCTTGATCGCGAGGGTGCGAGATTGATGAGTCCCTGTGGCTCACAGATACTATAACTCCAGATGCAGGTCCAGGTGAATCCGCTCCAGGTGACGAGTACGAGCTCAAGTGGGAGTTCGACAAGGACTCTCAGTGTTATTATGTTTCCTTTCCCGATGATCAGTAGTGGTGCCTAGTTGGGGTTCAATTCAGGGCCTTGTCGCATGTTGGGGTTTTTCTTCTATTTTGGCGCCGTAGTCGGGCCATGAGTGTTTGTTTGATGGATGTTATTTATGTACTCTGATGTGACGTGGCGAGTGTAAGCCAACTATGTATCTCCCCCTTTTATTATGTATTACATGGGATGTTGTAATGATTGCCTGACTTGCGACATTGCTTTCAATGCGGTTATGTCTCTAAGTCGTGCCTCGACACGTGGGAGATATAGCCGCATCGAGGGCATTACAAGTTGGTAATCAGAGCCTTCCCCGACCTTAGGAGCCCCATTGCTTGATCGTTTTTAGCAGCCGAGTTGTGTCTAAAAAAATGTTTTGAGTCATTTAGGAATTATATATCGGAGAGCTTAGGAATTCTTTTTACTTCCCAGTCTCCTCATCGCTCTGGTAAGGCATCCTGATGTAGAGTTTTGACTCTTCTCTTCTCAAATTTTCACTAAATTTTTTTTAGGATCACGCGAGTATCTTGGATTTGTTCCGATGGCTTATGATGAGAACATTGTCTTGGTGCCTCCTGTCAGGGGTTTAGTGGAAGTGTCCCGGGGAGTTGAGCTCTGAGGTGTTGTCATCATAATTTTATCGTTGCAATTCTGGAATACTTGAGATATGTTCGCCGACATCGAAAATCTCTTTTATGCAGTTCATTGGTGAGATAACCTCGACGCCACCCAGTACTGGGGCGGGAGTTCGGGAGTATCGCCATAGCTTGTATAATGGATGCTTTTCGAAGGTTGAGGTAGATGGTTTCCGAAGTTTTCTTGGTTATGTGTTGAAGGATGGATACAGCTGGATGTAGGATTTGCTAGTTTGGGTGAGATATTATGCTTCCCCTGTATCCCCAACACCTGATTGCATAACCGGAAAAGTTCGGGAGTTTCATAGGTGGGAACTAGTAGCTCTAGTTCTTCTTCCACGGATATTGGTTTGAGATTGGGATTTCTTACCGATTATTCATTCTTGATCCGTACCTTGTTGATTTATTTCTCTACCTTAATTCTACGTGGCTTCTCAATTTATGGATATGTGACCATTTGAATAGGAATGCATTCGTTCATTTTGTTCGGATGTGAAGACTATATGTTGCAATTTTTCATTCCGTTGGATTCAGCTTCAATATTTATCTGTCAATGTGCTAACGGTGGTCAACCTCTTCAGGATGGCTCCCGCTAAGAGCACCAGTCAGAACCAGAATCAAGATCCGCCACCGCCTCCACCTCCTCCAGAGGCATGGCAAGCTGTGATGGCCGCAACCAATGCAAACACTCAGCTGATCATGCAAATTCTTCAAGAGCGCAATCAAGGCAGTCAAGGGAATCAAGGCAGCAATCGGAGTCACTTTGCTACACTCAACCAGTTCCTTGCTAACGGGCCAAAGACTTTCAGCAATTGTGTTGAGGCAACCGATGCTGACGATTGGCTTGTGGTGTAAGCATTTCGAGTGCAGTAACGTCAGGCCTGAGGACTTTGTCAAGTTCGCTTCCTTCCAACTCAAAGATCAAGCTGCGGAATGGTTCCAGCAGTACAAGGACTCCAGAGGTGGACGTGTTATCACTTGGGATGATTTCCGTCGAGATTTCCGAGCTCATCACATTCCGCGGAGCGTGGTTGAAAGCAAGCGTGAGGAACTCTGCAATCTGAAGCAAGGCTCTTTGTCTGTCTATGACTACAACAAATTGTTCCAGAAGCTTGCCCGCTTTGCCAAGCAAGACGTGCCTGATGAGAAGAGCATGATATATCAGTTCAGGGGTGGTCTCAGAGAAGATATTCAGCTCGCTCTTGTTCTCTTTGAGCCCTTGAGATACGATGAGTTCTACAACATGGCACTGAAGCAAGAGGCTGCTCAGTTGAGCTGTGATGCTTCCAGGAAGCGAGTCAGAGATGTTACTCCTTCTTCCTCTACTCAAGTGGCCAAGCAGCAGAAGTTTTGGCTTCCTCCTCCTTTGTTCCCTCAGCCGTATCAGCAGAAGAACAAAGGTGGCAGTGGTTCTTCCCACCCACTCAACCCAGGCTTTCAGAACAAGACTTCGTCTCAAGCTCCAAGATCGAGTGCTCCGTATCACCGTCCTCTTTCAGAGGTCACATGCAACAAGTGCCAACAGAAGGGTCACTATGCCAAAAAGTGTTTCTACCAGAGGCGTCTTCCTCCTCCTCCTCCTGTCAGATCGGCAAGTACAGCTGTGGTCAAGCATAACCCCAAGCATGCCAAGGTCAACATGGTGAATGCAGCCCAGGCAGAGGACTCGTCAGATGTGATCATGGGTAACCTTCCTGTTAACGATGTTCCTGCAAAAGTTCTTTTTGACACGGGTGCATCGCATTGTTTCATCTCGAGACCGTTTTCATCTAAGCATGCGTTGCCTTTGCAAATTTTACCTAGTCCTTTAGCAGTTGTCTCTCCCGGTAAGCGCATGCATGCTAACTCCATCGTTCCGGATGTTACTATCACTTTGGGTGACTACAAATTTCTATCTTCTCCAACGGTTCTTGGTGACTCGGATATTGATCTTATTCTCGGAATGGATTGGCTTTCTAAGCACAAGGCTCAGCTTGATTGTGCAGCCAGGCAGATTCAATTGACTCATTCGTCTGAGGATGTAATTGTCTTTGCCACTCGGGATAATACTATTCGTCTGTTTTCTCTCAATGAGAAGGGTGAATTGGATGCCATCTCTCAAATTCCAGTCGTTTGCGAATATCAAGACGTCTTTCCAGAAGAGCTCCCAGGAATGCCTCCGCACCGGCCAGTTGAATTCGTTATTGAGCTTGAGCCTGGCACGGAACCTGTGTGCAAACGTCCTTACAAGCTCGGACCTGAAGAGTTGAAGGAGCTGAAGAAGCAACTTGATGAGCAAGAAAGAATGGGTCTCATCCGGCCTAGTACTTCTCCGTGGGGTTGTGGTGTTCTTTTTGTGAAGAAGAAGGATGGAACGGACCGACTTTGTGTTGATTACCATCCAGTGAACAAGAAGACCATCAAGAACAAATACCCACTTCCCAACATCAATGAGCTGTTCGAACAACTCAAAGGTGCCCAAGTATTCTCCAAGCTTGATCTCCGTATGGGTTATCACCAGGTTCGCATTCGTGAAGAAGATATTCCCAAGACAGCATTCAGAACAAGCTTTGGTTCATATGAATACACTGTCATGTCTTTTGGCCTCGCCAACGCTCCTCCGACGTTCTCTCGCATGATGAACTTTATCTTCAACGCCTACCCCAATGACTTTGTTTTGGTCTATCTTGACGACATTCTGGTTTTCTCGAAGAAC
The DNA here is from genome assembly GCF_002162155.2 of Triticum dicoccoides. NCBI lineage: Eukaryota > Viridiplantae > Streptophyta > Magnoliopsida > Poales > Poaceae > Triticum > Triticum dicoccoides. The sequence continues at coordinate 81,503,569 of NC_041386.1, read as the reverse complement.
AAGAAAGATCATGCCAAGCACTTGCGTTTGGTTCTCGATAAACTCAGGGAACATCAGTTCTACGCCAAGTTCTCGAAGTGTGAATTTTGGCTCGATGAGGTTCTTTATCTTGGTCATATCATCTCTGCCAAGGGCATTTCCGTGAATCCCGAGAAGGTATCCGCAATTGTGAATTGGGAACCTCCTCAGAACGTGAAGCAACTCCGCAGTTTCCTCGGTCTCGCAAGCTATTGCCGAAGATTCGTTGAAAACTTTTCTAAGATCGCGAAGCCTCTCTCTAATCTTCTTCAGAAGCACGTCAAGTATGTTTGGTCTCCAGAGTGTGATATTGCTTTCAACACTTTGAAAGAGAAGTTGATCACTGCTCCAGTTTTGACTCCGCCTGATGAATCCAAGCCGTACAAGGTCTTTTGTGATGCCTCTCTCCAAGGTCTTGGCGTAGTTTTGATGCAAGAGAAGAAAGTTGTTGCTTATACATCTTGCCAGTTGAAGCCTAATGAGAAGAACTACCCCACTCACGATCTCGAGTTGGCGGCAGTTGTGCATGCTCTTTTGACTTGGAGACATCTTCTATTGGGAAGAAAAGTGGACATTTTCACTGATCACAAGAGTCTCAAGTACATCTTCACTCAGCCTAATCTCAACCTAAGGCAAACTCGATGGGTCGAAATGATTCAAGAGTATAATCCGAGTATTGAGTATACTCCAGGCAAGGCCAATGTGATTCCTGACGCTTTGAGTAGAAAAGCCTACTGCAACAGTCTGATTCTCAAGCCTTATCAACCCGAGCTTTGTGAAGCTTTCCGCAAACTTAATCTGCAAGTTGTTCCTCAAGGTTTCCTCGCCAACCTTCAAGTCTCTCCTACCTTAGAAGACCAGATTCACCAAGCCCAGCTTCTTGATGCTATGGTGAAAAAGGTGAAGATTGGGATTGCCAAGAGTCAGTCCAAGTACAAGTGCTACCGCCTTGATGACAAGGACACTCTCTTCTTTGAGGATCGTATTGTTGTTCCCAAAGGTGAACTTCGTAAAGAGATCATGAACGAGGCTCACAATTCTCTCCTCTCCATCCACCCTGGGAGCACGAAGATGTATCAGGATCTCAAGCAAGCTTATTGGTGGACTCGAATGAAGCGCGAGATCGCTCAATTCGTGAACGAATGTGATGTCTGCAGAAGAGTGAAGGCAGAACACCAAAGGCCAGCTGGTCTCCTCCAACCTCTTGCCATTCCAGAATGGAAGTTTGACCACATTGAAATGGACTCCGTGACTGGGTTTCCAAAGTCCAAGCGTGGCAATGATGCTATATTTGTTGTCATCGACAAGCTCACCAAAGTGGCTCATTTTCTGCCTATCAAGGAGTCGATCACTGCAGCTCAATTGGCGGAACTCTATACCTCTCGCATTGCCTCTCTGCACGGTATTCCTCAAGTGATCTCTTCAGACCGTGGCAGCATCTTTACCTCGAAGTTTTGGGATTCTTTTCAGAAGGCCATGGGCACCAACATCCGCTTCAGCACAGCTTTCCATCCTCAAACAAGCGGTCAAGTTGAGCGTGTCAACCAGATTCTTGAAGATATGCTCAGGGCTTGTGTAATCTCCTTCGGCATGAAGTGGGAGGATTGTCTTCCTTATGCTGAATTCTCCTATAACAACAGTTTTCAAGCAAGTTCGGGCAAGGCCCCTTTTGAAATTCTGTATGGCAGGAAGTGTCGTACCCCTCTCAACTGGTCTGAAACCGGTGAACGTCAGCTGCTGGGTAATGACTTAATCACAGAAGCAGAAGAAATGTGCAAAGTCATTCGTGATAACCTCAAAGCAGCCCAATCCCGCCAGAAGAGCTACTATGATAGTAAGCACCGTGATTTGGCCTTCGAGATCGGAGATCATGTTTACCTCCGTGTCTCTCCTATGAAAGGTACTCGTCGCTTCGGTATCAAAGGGAAGCTTGCCCCTAGATACGTGGGACCTTTCAAGATTGTCAGCAAGATAGGCGACCTCGCCTATCAACTCGAGCTTCCTTCAAACTTTGCAAATGTTCATGATGTGTTCCACGTCTCTCAGCTTCGAAAGTGCTTCAAGACTCCTGACCGCACCGTCAACTTCGAGGACATTGAGCTCCAAGAAAATCTCTCTTATCGTGAGCACCCAGTTGCTATTCTTGAAGAGACTGAACGCAAGACTCGCAACAAGTCAATCAAATTCCTCAAAGTCAAGTGGTCTCACCATTCCGACCGTGAAGCTACCTGGGAACGCGAGGATCACCTCCGTTCTGAGTACCCAGAGTTCTTTTAGTCCTAGATCTCGGGACGAGATCTTTTCGTAGTGGTGGAGTGTTGTAACACCCCGGATGTAACTTTCCCAATTTGTACTCCAACTCTTGCCGTTTCCGGCGTTAAGTTATATTTATTTCTCGGGTTCGAGTCTTTGTCTCCGTGTGTTTTTTTCGTTTTCATGCATCTCATATCATGTCATCATGTGCATTGTATTTGCATACGTGTTCATCTCATGCATCCGAGCTTTTTCCCCGTTGTCCATTTTGCATTCCGGCGCTTCGTTCTCCTCCGGTGGTCATTTCTAGCTTTCTTTCGTGTGTGGGGATTAAACATTTCCGGATTGAGCCGAGACTTGCCATGCGGCCTTAGTTTACTACCGGTAGACCTCCTGTCAAGTTTCGTATCATTTGGACTTCGTTTGATACTCCAACGGTTAACCGAGGGACCGAAAAGGCCTCGTGTGTGTTGCAGTCCAACACCCCTCAAATTTGGCCCAAAACCCACCAAACTCTGCTCCATGTCCTAGAGCGTTCGATCACGATCGCGTGGCCGAAAACCGCACCTCATTTGGACTCTCCTAGCTCCACTTATGCCTATAAATAGCCCCCCCCCCCCGTTTCGGATCTCGGATCTCCCCCCGTCCTAACCTAAAAAAAACAGATCTCCCCCGCGCGCCGGACAACGTCCGCCGGCGCCGGACGT
>NC_041386.1:81419506-81499818 GCF_002162155.2 Triticum dicoccoides | reverse complement strand
CGACCCCGCCGCTCGCCGCCCGCGCCCGGCGCCGCCTCCTCCGCCGGATCCGGCCGGGCCCCGCCGTCCTCTTCCTCCTCCTCCCACGCCGGCCTTCTTCCCCGTCAAGTCCGGCGAGCTGCTACAGTAACTCCGGCGTGCATCGGGAAGCGTGCGGATCTGGATCCAGCTCTGAGAAATTCATCTCGGTTGAGTTTTTCGTCCCTAACCCTAGTTTTTATGCATAATTTGACCTGCCGTAACTTTGTATCCGTAGCTCCGATTTGGACATATAGTATATCAAAATGTTCACCTCGACGAGTACATAATTTCGTTCAATTGCATCATTTTCATTTGAGCTCATCTTGATGCCCGAAATGCTGTTAGAAGGAGGCTTCGTGAGTTAATTGTCAGATCTGCTAGTTCATCTTAGACTTTTGTCATTTTTGCCATGATTAATGTGTGCATGCTATGCCTGTGAGTCCTTCATATGTTTTGTTAAGCATTTTGTCTTCTTTCCAGAGGTGCAACCCATGAATTTTTAGGATGTGTGTGGTGACTTGTACAAGCTTGCAAAGTGAGGCACCCGGTAAATCTGTTTTCAGGGACTTAGTAGTTTTCACTAAGTCTGGGATTATTTAGTTCATGATGCCATATGTTCAGCTTGTTTTCTAGAGATCCGTGCCTCTTTTGAGGATGATCGGTAAGGTTGTTTTGTTAATCATGTTATGCTCTATCCATCCATGTCTTTGTTTGCAATTTTTGAGTAGCCTAGCTTGAGTCAATCGAGCTCTACGTTTGCTTCGTGGTGAGTCTGGGCAGATCGTCAACTCGTTTGCGATTTTGCCGATGCTATTGTAGTTGATCCGTGCATGCCATGCCATTGATCTTGCCATGTCTAGCTAGCATTTTGTGCCTTCTTAATGGATGTATGCCTGCCTTGCCATGACTTGCACCGTGATGAGTGCATCGAGCTCGTTTACATGCCTTCATGAGTTATATTTCAGCATGTCTCAGTTTTCACTTAAGTCTGAAAACTGATTGTGTTTTAGCTATGTTCGTGTGCCCGTTAATATATTTTGTGAACCCTTTTGGCCCTAGGTCACTTTGGCTCTTTTGTTAAGCTTGTTGAGTAGCTCCATGCCATGTTCTTACTTGTCTTAATCAGGGCATGTATCATGTTATTTTGCTGCTCCGAAGAGAGCATCGTGATCTGAAATTTCAGACAAGTGTTAATTTCACTAAGTCTGGAATCTGTTTTGCATTTGCGTTTTTGCCATGCTTGTTTGAACCTCATAATGGATGAATTGGTCGTGGCTCAGTGCTAGTCTTTTGTTAAGCATCTTGTGTGCATCCCTGCCATGTATTTTGTTGTCATGTTTGGTGGCTGTAGCATGTTCATTCCGCTACATTTAGATGCCTACTTGCTGTAAATCGCAGACCGGTACCATTCTTAAAACGCTTGCCATTTCCAAACCGTAACTCCGATTCCGATGATCTTTATATCGTTTTCAAGCGATTTCATCTCATCTTTCCAGTGGCACCCTTGGAATTCCAAGTAGAGGCCAGTTTCATGCATTTCCTGTCATATCTTGCATTTTGCATCCCGCATCGCATCCCGCATAGCATATCATCATTTCATCATATTGCTTGGTCTTGCACGTGGTTGATTGTATCCTTGTTGCTTGTTTGTCTTGTTGGGTAGAGCCGGGAGACAAGTTCACTTTTGAGGAGCCCGTTGAGTTTGCTTGTGAGGATCCAGTCAACTCTGACAACTGTGCAGGCAAGATGATCATACCCTCGAAATCACTACTATCTTTGCTATGCTAGTTTGCTCGCTCTTGCTATGCCAATGCTACGATGCCTACCTTTTGCTTGTCAGCCTCCCAATTGCCATGTTGAAACTCTAACCCACCTTGTCCTAGCAAACCGTTGATTGGCTATGTTACCGCTTTGCTCAGCCCCTCTTATAGCGTTGCTAGTTGCAGGTGAAGATTGGAGGCCGTTCCTTGTTGGAACATCTTTTATTTACTTGTTGGGATATCATTATATTGCTATGTTATCTTAATGCATCTATATACTTGGTAAAGGGTGGAAGGCTCAGCCTCTCGCCTAGTGTTTTGTTCCACTCTTGCCACCCTAGTTTCCATCATATCGGTGTTATGTTCCCGGGTTTTTGCGTTCCTTACGCGGTTGGGTTATAATGGGAACCCCTGGATATTTCGCCTTGATTAAAGCTTTTCCAGCAATGCCCAACCTTGGTTTTACCATTTGCAACCTAGCCCTTTTCTTTCCCTTGGGTTCTGCAGACTCAAGGGTCATCTTATTTTAACCCCCCCGGGCCAGTGCTCCTCTGAGTGTTGGTCCACCTGTCAGCTGCCGGTGGCCACCAGGAGCAACTCTGGGCTGGCCTACCCGTACCTAAGACAATCTGAGTGTGCCCTGAGAAAGAGATATGTGCAGCTCCTATCGGGATTTGTCGGCACATTCGGGCAGCGTTGTTGGTCTTGTTTTAACCTGTCGAAGTGTCTTGAGTTACCGAGATACCGAGTCTGATCGGGACGTCTTGGGAGGAGGTCTATTCCTTCGTTGACCGTGAGAGCTTGTCATGGGCTAAGTTGGGACTCCCCTGCAGGGATTGAACTTTCGAAAGCCGTGCCCGTGGTTATGGGCAGATGGGAATTTGTTAATGTCCGGTTGTAGATAACTTAAACCTTAATTAATTAAAATGAATCAACTGAGTGTGTTGCCATGATGGCCTCTTCTCGGCGGAGTCCGGGAAGTGGACACGGTGTTGGAGTTATGTTTGCGCAGGTTGTGCCTCTAGATTTTCGCTCGTGCTTTGCCTCCTCTTCTCGCTCCCTTTTGCGTATAAGTTAGCTACCACATATGCTAGTGGCTTGCTGCAGCTCCACATATATTTGCCTTATCTATTCCTATAAGCTTAAATAGTCTTGATCGCGAGGGTGCGAGATTGCTGAGTCCCTGTGGCTCACAGATACTATAACTCCAGATGCAGGTCCAGGTGAATCCGCTCCAGGTGACGAGTACGAGCTCAAGTGGGAGTTCGACGAGGACTCTCAGCGTTATTATGTTTCCTTTCCCGATGATCAGTAGTGGTGCCTAGTTGGGGTTCGATTCAGGGCCTTGTCACATGTTGGGGTTTTTCTTCTATTTTGGCGCCGTAGTCGGGCCATGAGTGTTTGTTTGATGGATGTTATTTATGTACTCTGATGTGACGTGGCGAGTGTAAGCCAACTATGTATCTCCCCCTTTTATTATGTATTACATGGGATGTTGTAATGATTGCCTAACTTGCGACATTGCTTTCAATGCGGTTATGTCTCTAAGTCGTGCCTCGACACGTGGGAGCTATAGCCGCATCGAGGGCGTTACATGAACATTAGAATCATTACCAAGAAATAAAAGTACCTGGTAATTTAATTGGCGTGCGCGAGCTCTAGTAATTGGTCCAGTATATGTAACAGTAGGGGCTGTGGGTGTAACAATGGTATTGATGTCCTCATCAATGCCCAAGGCACCCCCAAGGTAATATTCAAGGACAACCAAGAGCCTAAGCTTGGGGATGCCCCAGAAGGCATCCCCTCTTTCGTCTTCATTCATCGGTAACTTTACTTGGAGCTATATTTTTATTCGCCACATGATATGTGTTTTGCTTGGAGCGTCATTTTATTTTATTTAGTTTTTCTTGCTGTTTGAATAAAGTATCAAGATCTGAAATTCTTAAAAGTTAGAGAGTCTTCACATAGTTGCATAATTATTCGAACTCTCATTGGTCTTCACTTATATCTTTCGGAGTAGTTTGTCATTTGCTCTAGTGCTTCACTTATATCTTTTTAGAGCACGGTGGTGGTTTTATTCTATAGAAATAGATGAACTCTCATGCTTCACTTATATTATTTTGAGAGTCCTAAACAGCATGGTAATTTGCTTTGCTTATGAATTTAGTCCTAATATGATGGGCATCTAAGAGGGATATAATAAAAACTTTCATATAAAGTGCATTGAATACTATGAGAAGTTTGATACTTGATGATTGTTTTGAGATATGAGGATGGTAATATTAGAGTCATGCTAGTTGAGTAGTTGTGAATTTGAGAAATACTTGTGTTGAAGTTTGTGATTCCCGTAGCATGCACGTATGGTGAATCGTTATGTGATGAAGTCGGAGCATGATTTATTTATTGATTGTCTTCCTTATGAGTGGCGGTCGGGGACGAGCGATGGTCTTTTCCTACCAATCTATCCCCCTAGGAGCATGTGCATAGTACTTTGTTTCCATAACTAATAGATTTTTGCAATAAGTATGTGAGTTCTCTATGACTAATGTTGAGTCCATGGATTATACACACTCTCACCCTTCCACCATTGCTAGCCTCTCCAATACCGCGCACCTTTCGCCGGTATCATACACCTACCATATCCTTCCTCAAAACAGCCACCATACCTACCTATTATGGCATTTCCATAGCCATTCCGAGATATATTGCCATGCAACTTTCCACCGTTCCATTTGTTATGACACGCTTCATCATTGTCATATTGCTTGCATGATCATGTAGTTGACATCGTATTTGTGGCAAAGCCACCGTTCATAATTCTTTCATACATGTCACTCATGCATCATTGCACATCCCGGTACACAGCCGGAGGCATTCATATAGAGTTATATTTTGTTCTACGAATCGAGTTGTAATTCTTAAGTTGTAAGTAAATAAAAGTGTGATGATCATCATTGTTAGAGCATTGTCCCAGTGAGGAAAGGATGATGGAGACCATGATTCCCCCACAAGTCGGGATGAGACTCCGGACGAAAATAAAATAAATAAAAGAGGCCAAAGAAGCCCAAATAAAAAAAAGAAAAAGAGAAAAGAGGCCATAAAAAAGAGAGAAGGCCCAAAAAATGAGAGAAAAGGAGAGAAGGGGCAATGCTACTATCCTTTTACCACACTTGTGCTTCAAAGTAGCACCATGATCTTCATGATAGAGAGTCTCCTATGTTGTCACTTTCATATACTAGTGGGAATCTTTCATTATAGAACTTGGCTTGTATATTCCAATGATGGGCTTCCTCAAAATGCCCTAATTCTTCATGAGAAAGCGAGTTGGATGCACACCCACTAGTTTCTTTTGTTGAGCTTTCATACACTTATAGCTCTAGTGCATCTGTTGCATGGCAATCCCTACTCACTCACATTGATATCTATTGATGGGCATCTCCATAGCCCGTTGATACGCCTAGTTGATGTGAGACTATCTTCCCCTTTTTGTCTTCTCCACAACCACCATTCTATTCCAGCTATAGTGATATATCCATGGCTCACGCTCATGTATTGCGTGAAGATTGAAAATTTTTGAGAACATCAAAAGTATGAAACAATTGCTTGGCTTGTCATCGGGGTTGTGCATGATTTAAATATTTTGTGTGGTGAAGATGGAGCATAGCCAGACTATATGATTTTGTAGGGATAACTTTCTTTGGGCATGTTGTTTTGAGAAGACATGATTACTTTGTTGGTATGCATGAAGTATTATTATTTTATGTCAATATTAAACTTTTGTCTTGAATCTTATGGATCTGAATATTCATACCACAATTAAGAAGAATTACATTGAAATTATGCCAAGTAGCACTCCGCATCAAAAATTCTGTTTATCATTTACCTACTCGAGGACGAGCAGGAATTAAGCTTGGGGATGCTTGATACGTCTCCAACGTATCTATAATTTTTGATTGCTCCATGCTATATTATCTACTGTTTTGGATGTTTATGGGCTTTATTATACACTTTTATATCATTTTTGGGACTAACCTATTAACCCAGAGTCCAGTGCCAGTTTCTGTTTTTACCTTGTTTTAGGGTTTTGAAGAAAAGGAAAACCAAACGGAGTCCAATTGACCTGAAACTTCACGGAACTCATTTTTGGAAGGAAAGAAGCCCAGAAGACTTGGAGTGCATGTCAGGGGATCTACGAGGAGGCCACGAGGCAGGGGGCGCGCCCACCCCTTGGGCACGCCCTCCACCCTCGTGGGCCCCTGGTGGCCCCCCTGACGTATCTCTTTCACCCATATATACCCACGTGCCCTAAAACTATCGAGAACAGACAATAGATCGGGAGTTCCGCCGCCAGAAGCCTCCGTAGCCACCGAAAGCCAATCTAGACCCATTCTGGCACCCTGCCGGAGGGGGCAATCCATCTCCGGTGGCCATCTTCATCATCCCGGTGCTCTCCATGACGAGGAGGGAGTAGTTCTCCCTCGGGGCTGAGGGTATGTACCAGTAGCTATGTGTTTGATCTCTCTCTCTCTCGTGTTCTTGAGGTGATACGATCTTGATGTATCGCGAGCTTTGCTATTATAGTTGAATCTTATGATGTTTTCTCCCCCCTCTACTCTCTTGTAATGGATTGAGTTTCCCCTTTGAAGTTATCTTATCGGATTGAGTCTTTAAAGATTTGAGAACACTTGATGTGTGTCTTGCCGTGCGTATCTGTGGTGACAATGGGATATCACGTGATTCACTTGATGTATGTTTTGGTGATCAACTTGCGGGTTCCGCCCATGAACCTATGCATAGGGGTTGGCACACGTTTTAGTCGTGATTCTCCGGTAGAAACTTTGGGGCACTCTTTGAGGTTCTATGTGTTGGTTGAATAGATGAATCTGAGATTGTGTGGTGCATATCGTATAATCATACCCACGGATACTTGAGGTGACATTGGAGTATCTAGGTGACATTAGGGTTTTGGTTGATTTGTGTCTTAAGGTGTTATTCTAGTACGAACTCTAGGGCTGTTTGTGACACTTATAGGAATAGCCCAACGGATTGATTGGAAAGAATAACTTTGAGGTGGTTTCGTACCCTACCATAATCTCTTCGTTTGTTCTCCGCTATTAGTGACTTTGGAATGACTCTTTATTGCATGTTGAGGGATAGTTATGTGATCCAATTATGTTATTATTGTTGAGAGGACTTGCACTAGTGAAAGTATGAACCCTAGGCCTTGTTTCCTAGCATTGCAATACCGTTTACGCTCACTTTTATCATCAGTTACCTTGCTGTTTTTATAATTCCAGATTACAAATACTCATATCTACTATCCATATACCACTTGTATTACCATCTATTCGCCGAACTAGTGCACCTATACAATTTACCATTGTATTGGGTGTGTTGGGGACACAAGAGACCCTTTGTTATTTGGTTGTAGGGTTGCTTGAGAGAGACCATCTTCATCCTACACCTCCTACGGATTGATAAACCTTAGGTCATCCACTTGAGGGAAATTTGCTACTGTCCTACAAACCTCTGCACTTGGAGGCCCAACAACGTCTACAAGAAGAAGGCTGTGTAGTAGACATCAGGCCACTGCCCAGTGCCCCCCCCCCCACGCCGAGAACATTACTTAAAAAAGATTAAAAATAATAATTAAATAGTAATTAAAAATAATAATTAAATTGTTAATTAATTAATTAAAGAATTAATTAACTTAATTAACAATGTTTAGTTAACTAATTAACTCTAATTAACCTGCTAATTAAATGTTAACAAATAGTTAGTCTTCAGCCTATGACATGTGGGACCCACACATAAGTTTGACCCAGTCAACGGTCACAGTTGACCGCTGACGTCATGCTGCCATCATGATGACGTCAGCTGGCACTATTCTGGATAATGTTGAATTAAAATAATTAATTAAATCCTAAAAATGATTTAAATATTTTAAAATCAATATAAAATAAATCGTAGCTCGGATGTAAAAACTTTGTACATGAAAGTTGCTCAGAACGACGAGACGAATCCGGATACGCAGCCCGTTCGTCTGCCACACATCCCTAGCATAGCGAACATGCAACTTTCCCCTCCGATTCATCTGTCCAAAAACGCGAAACACCGGGGATATTTTCCCGGATGTTTCCCCCCTTCACCGGTATCACCTCATACCGTGTTAGGGCACCCCTAGCACCGCTACCTGTCATGTCATGCATCGCTATGCATCTGTTTGCTTATTATTTATTGTTTCTCAACCCTCTTCTCTCGCTAGACACCGAGACTGACGCTGCTGCTGGTGCCCCGATCGACTACGGTGTTGACGACCCCTCTTTCTTGCCAGAGCAACCAGGCAAGCCCCCCCCCCCTTGATCACCAGATATCGCCTACTCTCTTTCTACTGCTTGCATTAGAGTAGTGTAGCATGTTACTGCTTTCCATTAATCCTATTCTGATGCATAGCCTGTCATTGTTGCTACAACTATTGATACCTTACCTGCAATCCTAAATGCTTAGTATAGGAAGCTAGATTATCATCAGTGGCCCTACATTCTTGTCAGTCTGCCATGCTATACTATCGGGCCATGATCACGTCGGGTGTTGATCACGGGTATATACTATACATATTACACATGATACATGTGGTGACTAAAGTCGGGTCGGCTCGTAGAGTACCCGCAAGTGATTCCGATGTGGGGGCTGAAGGGGCAGGTGGTTCCATCCAGGTAGTGGTGGGCCTGGGTTCCCGATGGCCCCTGACTGTTACTTTATGGCAGAGCGGCAGGGCAGGTTGAGACCACCTAGGAGAGAGGTTGGCCTGGCCCTGGTCGGCGTTCACGGATACTTCAATTAACATGCTTAATGAGATCTTGGTATTTGATCTGAGTCTGGCCACTGGCCTATACGCACTAACCAACTACGTGGGAACAGTTATGGGCACTCGACGTCGTGGTATCAGCCGAAGCCTTCATGACATCAGCGACTGAGCGGCGCGCGCCGGGTTGGACTGTGTAACGCAACTTCCTTTGTAATGGAGGTTGCTAGGTCTACTCTCTGGCCGCCCTTGCAACGTGCAGGTGTGCAATGGGCGATGGGCCCAGACCCCTGTGCCATACAATTTAGACCGGCGTGCTGACCTCTCTGTTGTTCCTAGGTAGGGTTGCGACGTGTTGATCTTCCGAGGCTGGGCATGACCCAGGGAAGTGTGTCCGGACAAAGGGGATCGAGCGTGTTGGGAAATGTGGTGCACCCCTGCAGGGAAGTTAATCTATTTGAATAGCTGTGATCTTCGGTAACAGGACGACTTGGAGTTGTACCTTGACCTTATGACAACTAGAACTGGGTACTTAATAAAATACACCCTTCCAAGTGCCAGATACAACCGGTGATCGCTCTCTCACAGGGCGACGAGGGGGGATCATCGATTAGGATTATGCTATGTGATGTTACTTGGTGAACTTACCATCTACTCTCTTCTTCTGCTGCAAGATGGAGGTTGCCAGAAGCGTAGACTTCGATAGGACTAGCTACCCCCCCCCTTATTCCGGCATTCTGCAGTTCAGTCCACATATGATACCCCCCTTTCCATTTAATACCAATGCATACATATGTAGTGTAGCTCCTTGCTTGTGAGTACTTTGGATGAGTACTCACGGTTGCTTTGCTCCCCCCTTTTCCCCCTTTCTATACCCGATTGTTGCGACCAGACGATGGAGTCCAGAAGCCAGATGCCACCGTCGACGACTCCTCCTCCTACACAGGAGGTGCCTACTACTACGCGCAGGCTGCTGACAACGACCAGGAGTAGTTTAGGAGGATCCCAGGCAGGAGGCCTGCACCTCTTTTGATTTGTAACCCAATTTGTGCTAGCCTTCTTAAGGCAAACTTGTTTAACTTATGTCTGTACTCAGATATTGTTGCTTCCGCTGACTCGTCTATGATCGAGCTCTTGTATTTGAGCCCTCGAGGCCCCTGGCTTGTAATATGATGCTTGTATGACTTATTTTATTTGTAGAGTTGTGTTGTGATATCTTCCCGTGAGTCCCTGATCTTGATCGTACACGCTTGCGTGTATGATTAGTGTACGGTTAAATCGGGGGCGTCACAGGTCCCACATAATTTCCTTTTGGCCTTAAGCCTATCAAGAGGTGTAGCTATGGTGTGAATACAACCAAGCCCCCTAGTGATTTCCCTTTTGGCTTTAAGCTGATCAAGAGGTGTAGCTATGGTTCGAATACGACCAAGCCCCCAAGTGACCAATAAGATAAGCCCATAAGGCAAGATACCCATGTTTGAACTGTGTATCAGGGCAGGTTCTCTTTGGCAACTTTTATTTTTTCTGAGAACTCGAACTTTGTGAGAGACAATTCTTCTTGAACCAGAATTTTAAACCGGATTTGAGAGCTTCAGAGCTTTGCGGGAGACAGATTTTCCTTAAACCGGATTTGAACCAGATACTAAGGGCTTTAGTGCTGTGTGGGTAACGGGATTTCCCTTAAACCGGACTACAAACCGGAAGCATCATTGTGAGCCGGAATATTTCGGACGGCCTTTAAATTTTTCATCAATATAACAGTAGCCTCCGGGACCGGGTTATCTTTCCCTTCAACGTCTTTGGGCACTTGAATTTGCTGAAACTGGCAAGACTTGCTGAATCATATCATCGTAGCCCCCGAGTCTTAAGATGACTCAAGGAGTTGTCTTGAGATTCTCCGTACTTGACCATAGCGGAAGGTATATATCATTGGTGTTGATAACACAATGTGAATCCACAGAAGGTTGAGGTGACTGCGGCGGGTTATAAATGATCCCGTATGAGCCGTGTCAGCAACTCGGCCAATGGTTCCTTCCAACTAGTGATTTGAAGTTAACCAAAACTGTAGTGGCGGCGACTTGTGCGCCTGCCCGTTGAACCACCCAGTGCAGACGGCAATTGATAGTATATGATAATTTGCCTCCATTTTGTTGAAAGAAAACCGGGCTACCCAAGCCGTAATTTGTTCATACTCAATAAACAGCTCATGCACACAGGTGCGGCCCGGTATGTTGATCTAGACCAGGCCGCAAGAGACGGACAACAAGGACGACCGCAACATCAGAGGCAGCTCGGATAGATGAGTCAGCCACGGCATTGTAAGCCGGTGCAGTCTGGTGAACCGGCCATGGGGGCGAATGGGTAATTTATCTGCGGTGTTGTAAATCGGGGCAGACGGGTGAAATGGCCTTGACGTGGTAAGCCGATGCGGACGGCCGGGTTAATTGCTGATTCGTGGTAAGCCGCGCAGACGGCGAGTCAATCTTTAGGCATGGTCCCAATGAGTTGATGTAGATCGAGCTGCATGGGCAGCGGCTGACGCACACCAGTTCAACAGCAAATAGGGACGAATGCCAGCGCAGGATCATGCTGGCGCGCTCCGTATCCGAGGTATGACGCCACATTTGTAATGAACAATTGTCTTGCATAAAAAATTATCGCAAACCGAAGTAGTTGTTCACACAACAATTAATATGTGCTATTAAAATAGACTTTAGGTGGATATCACCTGAGCTGTCCGGACGAAAAATGATTTATGTATGACATCCGTAGATAATCTCCAGTAATTTCAATGGCGATTTAAACCCTTTCTGGTCAGCTTGTCCATACTGGAATATCTGTATTGATCAATGTTGGAGATATCACTTACCGGGAACTTATCAGTCGATCCATGATAAGGGGTAAATCTGCCAGTTTATCGGCATATCGGCCGATTTATCGCCATATCGGATGATTTATCGGCGATTTTATCTTATCGGTCTGACAGCGGTAAGCAATAAATCGGCCGATTTATCGGCATGTCGGAAGATATCTTGAACAGTGGTATTGATGCTTCTGGTGTAACACTAGCTCCACTTATTTTTCTTTTTTTGCCGACAGGCTCCGCTCGTGTCCATTGGACAGTGCCAAAACCAGTGTTGCATTGTAGGTGACTCCTTGTCATGCTTTGGCTTTAATCTTCTTCCTGGAGTATGATGGCCCCCGTTGGAAATCATGCCAAAGCCTGATGATAATTGTACTAATACATTTAGTTTATTTGTGGGACCATGTCTGATCTTGGAGAACTCACGGGGCTGCAGCCTCTTTCTTTTCTTTCTCAACTCCCTAGTCCATTCCCTTGTTTCCTTCTTCAGAAAATAGTTAGCAGCTTTCAGGTGAGCATGCAAGGGCACAGCCGGAGGTGCAGCATAGCAGGTTGAGGTGCTATGCAGGCAAAAGAGGTGACTCGCACGGGCAGCCGACGGGTTGGTACAACGATTTTGAAGGTAGTGATGAGTTGGCTCCACGGTAATGAAATGGCTCAGAGGTAAAGACAGCTCGACGTGCAATGACTCATGGCGCAGTGGAAAGGCATCCAGGCAGCGGCTCATGGCGCAGCAGAAGAAGCGGTCGACGAGCTGCTCTGCGGTAACTTGAGGCTGTGGCGGCGGGTCGCACGGGAGCCCAGCAGGTAACCGGTGACGAGCAACCTAACAGCCAGCAGAAACGGAGCCAGCAGGCCGGAACACCATGAAGGGGAAAATTAATCCACACAGCTCAAAGCGGAAACAACATCAGGCGTAGGCGCGGCATCATAATCCACCCGGATGACTTGTGCGGCCGCTCGGGCGACAGGCACGCGAGCGCTGAGATAAGGCCAAGGCGGGCCACAACCCAGCGAGGAAGCAGGGGCTTGACCTGGCGTTGGCTCGTAAAATTTGATGGACGTGATCCGCAATGTAGCCGGAGACGCGGCAGAGGCGGAGGCGCCTTGAATCAGGGCGGCTCGCAGGCAGCGCGAGGCCAAGCCGGAGACTGGGAGAGCCGGTCGCGGCGGAGTGTGGACGGTGCAGGGAGCCCTGGCGGTAGCGATGAGCCATGGCGGGGGCGCCGGCTTGAGGCAGCAACGACCCAGAGATGATGCTCGAAAATTCCTTGGCGAAGCGAGGCAAAGCCGGCTGGGGGCCGGAACGGCGGCAGAGACGGGCACCTCTAGGCGAGGACGCGGGCGCAGGCGATGGGCGAGTCCGGGTCGTGGCCGGATCTGTTTCCGGGTCGTGGGCTGTTTTCCCCTTCTTTCTTTTTTTCTTTTCATTGATTCCATTGATCCCGATTCGTCAGTAGCGTATGATGACCAGGCCAGGGTCAAGCCCTCGATTCCTTTTACTTGAACTCGGTTTCGTTGCAGATCGGATCGAACCGATGACTTATATTTTCCTTCAGCAGATACGCATCTGGTCGTGTGCGCTAGCGTATAAACGCAACCTCAAATTTCTCTTGATCTAAAATCTTGTATGTCTCGCTTTGACTGATCGTCAATGACGTTTATATTCTGCGCCAATCCTTTTGCATCCGGCACATCACGAGCTTCTCGATCTCTGAAGAAATCCCTTCAAGAACTCGTCACCACCATGCGCAAGCCCCATGGTGGGCGCCAACTGTCGTGGAATTGTCATGGCAGATGTCCTAGTGTGAGGACTTAGTCATGAGGCCAACGCAACTATGTGGTAGCTTGAGAGGGGTTGAGTGGAATCGAGAGACGCAACGCAAGACAAGGATTTAGACAGCTTCGGGCCCCGGGAAACATCATCTGGTAACAACCCTACGAGTTGTTTGTGGCTAGGTCTTATTATCATCACGAGGGAGTCACCGTAAACCGGCTCTCCCAGTTATGTCTAGCCCTAAGATTGTCTCCTATTGCTTGTCCCTCTTTGGGGAGCCCTGCCCCTCCTTATATATGTTGAAGGGGCGGGTTACATGTGGAGTCCTATTAGGATCAGGACTAGTCTACCTTATAATACAAATCGGATACAAGTCCAGGTCTTAACTCCTTGTAAGACAAATATTCCTGACGCCTTTCCTCTTAAACCGGGCCACCATAACATGAGTCGGCCTTCTGGGCCTTGGGCCTTGTCATCCATCTGTCCCGCCCGCCGGGTTACCAGTGAATCATAATGTTCAGTCAGGTTGCTTGTAAACCGTCTGGTCAGTGCGGGTCACCAGTGAATCGCCAAGTTCGGCCGGGTTACGCCGCAGGGTATATCCCCGACATAGAGCGTGGGCATATCTTTTGTAGAAAGATTTAAACTCTCGTGCTTCACTTATATCTATTTAGAGAGATGACATGAATTGGTCATTCACATGGTTAGTCATAAAATCCTACATAAAACTTGTAGATCACTGAATATGGTATGTTTGATTCCTTGCAATAGTTTTACGATATAAAGATGGTGATATTAGAGTCATGCTTGTGGGTAATTGTGGATTAGTAGAAATACTTGTGCTGAGGTTTGCGATTCCCGTAGCATGCACGTATGGTGAACCGTTATGTGATGAAGTCGGAGCATGATTTATTTATTGATTGTCTTCCTTATGAGTGGCGGTCGGGGACGAGCGATGGTCTTTTCCTACCAATCTACCCCCTAGGAGCATGCGCGTAGTACTTTGTTTCGATGACTAATAGATTTCTGCAATAAGTATGTGAGTTCTTTATGACTAATGTTGAGTCCATGGATTATACGCATTCTTACCCTTCCACCATTGCTAGCCTCTCTAGTATCGCGCAACTTTGCCAGTACCTTAAACCCACCATATACCTTCCTCAAAACAGCCACCATACCTACCTATTATGGCATTTCCATAGCCATTCTGAGATATATTTCCATGCAACTTCCATCATCATCATATACATGACTTGAGCATTCATTGTCATATTGCTTTGCATGATCGTAAGATAGCTAGCATGATATTTTCATGGCTTGTCCGTTTTTTGATGTCATTGCTATGCTAGATCATTGCACATCCCGGTACACCGCCGAAGGCATTCATATAGAGTCATATCTTTGTTCTAGTATCGAGTTGTAATATTGAGTTGTAAGTAAATAAAAATGTGATGATCATCATTATTAGAGCATTGTCCCAGTGAGGAAAGGATGATGGAGACTATGATTCCCCCACAAGTCGGGATGAGACTCAGGACAAAAAAAAGAGAAAGGCCAAAAAAAGAGAAGGCCCAAAAAAACAAAAACAAAAAATGAGAGAAAAAGAGAGAAGGGGCAATGTTACTATCCTTTTACCACACTTGTGCTTCAGAGTAGCACCATGTTCTTCATATAGAGAGTCTCTGGAGTTATCACTTTCATATACTAGTGGGTTTTCATTATAGAACTTGGCTTGTATATTCCGATGATGGGCTTCCTCAAACGCCCGAGGTCTTCATGAGCAAGCAAGTTGGATGCACACCCACTTAGTTTCGGTTTGAGCTTTCATACACTTATAGCTCTAGTGCATCTGTTGCATGGCAATCCCTACTCACTCACATTGATATCTATTGATGGGCATCTCCATAGCCCGTTGATACGCCTAGTTGATGTGAGACTATCTTCTCCTTTTTGTCTTCTCCACAACCACCATTCTATTCCACCTATAGTGTTATGTCCATGGCTCACGCTCATGTATTGCGTGAAAGTTGAAAAGGTTTGAGAACATCAAAAGTATGAAACAATTGCTTGTCTTGTCATCTGGGTTGTGCATGATGTGAATATTTTGTGTGGTGAAGATGGAGCATAGCTAGACTATATGATTTTGTAGGGATAACTTTTTGGCCATGTTATTTTGAAAAGACATGATTGCTTTATTAGTAGGCTTGAAGTATTATTATTTTTATGTCAAATGATAGACTATTGCTTTGAATCACTCGTGTCTTAATATTCATGCCATGATTAGATACATGATCAAGATTATGCTAGGTAGCATTCCACATCAAAAATTATCTTTTTTATCATTTACCTACTCGAGGACGAGCAGGAATTAAGCTTGGGGATGTTGATACGTC
Source organism: Triticum dicoccoides (assembly GCF_002162155.2). Lineage (NCBI taxonomy): Eukaryota > Viridiplantae > Streptophyta > Magnoliopsida > Poales > Poaceae > Triticum > Triticum dicoccoides. Next base: position 81,484,199 of record NC_041386.1, on the reverse strand, counting down.
TCCGTCGTATCTATAATTTTTGATTGTTCCATGCCAATATTATTCAACTTTCATATACTTTTGGCAACTTTTTATACTATTTTTGGGACTAACATATTGATCCAGTGCCAGTTCCTGTTTGTTGCATGTTTTTTTGTTTCACAGAATGTCCATATCAAACAGAGTCCAAACGGGATAAAAACTGACGGAGAATTTTTTTGGAATATATGTGATTTTTGGGAAGAAAAATCCACGCGAGACGATGCCCGAGGGGGCCACGAGGCAGGGGGCGCGCCCCTGACCCTCGTGGCCACCCTATAAGTCGGTTGATGTCCTTCTTTCGCCGCAAGAAAGTTAATATTCGGATAGAGATCGCGTTAAAATTTCAGCCCAATCGAAGTTACGGATCTCCGGGAATATAAGAAACTGTGAAAGGGCAGAATCTGAGAACGCAGAAACAAAGAGAGACAGGGAGACAGATCCAATCTCGAAGGGGCTCTCGCCCCTCCCACGCCATGAAGGCCCTTCTCCCATCTAGGGAGGAGGTCAAGGAAGAAGAAGATGAAGGGGACCCCTCTCCCCTTCTCTTCCGGTGGCGCCGGAACGCTGCCGTGGCCATCATCATCACCGCAATCTTCACCAACAACTTCACCGCCATCATCACCAACTCTTCCCCCCTCTATGCAGCGGTGTAACCTCTCTCTTACCCGCTGTAATCTCTACTTAAACATGCTGCTCAACGCTATATATTATTTCCCAATGATGTATGGCTATCCTATGATGTTTGAGTAGATCCGTTTTGTCTTATGGGCTATTTGATGATCAAGATTGGTTTGAGCTGCATGTTTTATTATTGGTGCTGTCCTATGGTGTTCTCCGTGTCGTGCAAGAGTGAGGGATCCCTGCTGTAGGGTGTTGCAGTACATTCATGATTCGTTTATAGTGGGCTGCGTGAGTGACTGAAACACAAACCCGAGTAAGGGGGTTGTTGCGTATGGGATAAAGAGGACTTGATGCTTTAATGCTATGCTTGGGTTTTACCTTAATGATCTTTAGTAGTTGCGGATGCTTGCTAGAGTTCCAATCATAAGTGCATATGATCCAAGTAGAGAAAGTGTGTTAGCATATGCCTCTCCCTCATATAAAATTGCAATAATGATTATCGGTCTAGTTATCGATTGCCTAGGGACAAATAACTTTCTCGTAACAAAAAGCTCTTTACTAAAACTAACTTAGTTGTGTCTTTACCTAAAAAGCCCCTACTTTTTATTTACGTAATCTTTATTATCTTGCAAACCTATCCAACAACACCTACAAAGTACTTCCAGTTTCATACTTGTTCTAGGTAAAGCGAACGTCAAGCGTGCGTAGAGTTGTATCGGTGGTCGATATAACTTGAAGGAATGTTTGTTCTACTTTAGCTCCTCGTTGGGTTCGACACACTTACTTATCAAAAGAGGCTACAATTGATCCCCTATACTTGTGGGTTATCACTACTTCAGAATTTTCAATAATTTATGTCGGTGTACAAAAAGAGGGGTACGCTTTTTGTACCCCTATAACTGTGCACGGGCAGTCTGAGCCACGGGCACCACCACACTGAGCAAGGCAAGGGAGGTGAGCCAAGGTAAGGCCGAAGCTCAGGAGAAGCAGAACGACGCCAAGACCAAGACCACAAAGAGCAAAGGGGACGAAGCGGACCGCCCCGGCAAGATCCTTGTCGGGAGGCGGTTTTAGCAAACCCGGCAAGACCCTTGCCGTGGCAGCTCGCCCCATACCTACGGAGTGAGTCACCCTTGAGTCCACTGCCCCCATGGGGCAAGGGTTCGGGAGACATCCCCGTGGTGGCTTGCAGATCTTTGTGAAGACATTCAAGATCAGATACACCCTTTAGAAGATGATGATCCTTGGCGGGATCCCAGCCAAGGAGGACCACAAGGCCCCCGGCAAGAGCCTTGCCGGGGATGACAGCAGGCGCCACGGCAAGACCCTTGTCGGGGCCCGGGCAAGGCCCTTGCCAAGAACACCCGTAGGGCCACCATCAGGCCCACGCCAGTCAAACCTCCACCACCGTTCGCATGCAGCTGCCGACCCAACCAGCTGGGCAGGCACCTGCGTGGCGGCATGCAGATCTTCGTGGAGATCCACCACTACGCCACCTCAGCTGCCTGCCTGCCTACATGGCACCGCGAGCGCCGCTGGCCAGGGCGCGTGTCGACGCGAGAGGGAGCGGCGATGGACGAGACAGGGCTCTCCCCCGTCCCCGATAAAGCAAGGACACCTAGGCAAGACGCATTAAATACACCTTGTCATGTAATGCGAGGGATAACCTCACATCACTGTTCCCTTTCCACCTCCTGTGTGCTACTGTGGCAACCCCTTTCCTATAAAAGGAGGCCCGAGGCGACCAGGAGGATGATTCGGCTTTTTGGAGCTCCTCACGCGCCATAGCCAGCTCAAGAACACAGATATACAATCCACCAAAGCAGGAGTAGGGTTTTACGCATCCACGCCGCCCGAACCTGGATAAACGAACCTTGTGCTATCTGTTTGATCCGCTCTTCTCACGACCCCGCGCCCCGCAACCGTAGTAGGGATTCTTGTGATCCCATAGGTGTCGTTCCCACCGACATCTTTGGCGTGCCAGGTAGGGGGCGCAATTGTGAGAATCGGCTCTAGCAGTTAGCCCGGCACTCCTTCATCTTCATGACCCTTGAAGAAGAAAGGAGGCCAGAAGATCGACACTCGAGCGATCGCCAACAGAAGCTAAGTTGCATTGAACCCTTATTTGTGCTACCCTTCTTATTTGAGGTTATTCCCCCCCCCCCGGAGATATTTGCTTTGTATGAGAAACCTGCAGGCCAGGGGGCTCTACCACGATCGGCAACGCCCTTGCCCTGTTTCGAGTCCGCTCAACAGCTCAAGCGGCTGCGTCGAGAATGGCAGAGTAGCCTTCCGTGATCAGCAACGCCCCTGATTCTGACTCGAGTCAAGCTCGACAGTTCGAGCAGCCGCGTTCAGAACAGAAAGGTGGCTCGTCCGGCAGCATGCGTACCTGGCTGTCCATGGGGATCCGTCCCCAAAACACCACTAGGGGCTTCCGCGCCGGCAAGCCTTCCCGATTGACATAGGGCACGCATACAAAGAGGAATTGAACGGGGAAATAACATGCATGAAAATTAAAAGTACTGCAAAGTTATATTACATCACATCATTGCTGCGGTTCTAACTAAAGATGAAATTTGTCTTGGTCGGGAACCCACAACGGTGAAGAAGAACGGGATGCCTAATCCCGGAGCTGGCCTTCCACCCTCTTGATTTCGTCGATGCAGTCGGTGATGGGCTTGATGCGCTCCTTGAGCATCGTGAGGTCAGCACCATCCAGCAAGCTCTTCATCGCGGTCGCGAAGTCAAGATCGGGATTCGAGTACGCCATCTTGGTGAGGACCTTGGTCACGACCCTCCGGCAAAGTCGTCGGGCCTCCTCGGCCAGCGTGGCCGTCCTGTTGGAGTGAATATAAGCCAAGGCTCCGAGGACGCCCTCGAAGAACAGGGTCAACTTGGTGTTGACGGTCCCGCTGCACTCAGGGGCGTACCTCACGTGTGGCATCCCCATGGTGGCAAACTGCGAGGTGACCCTGCCGGCGACCTCCTCCAGACGGCTGATCCATCTGTTCTCGCCCGCCACATAATCCTAGTGGGAGGCGGCCTCGTTCACCCGCAGCTGCTTCCCCTCCTCCAGGCTCCTGGTCAAGGTCTCCTCCCGAGCCCTGCTCTCCGACAGCATCTTCTCGAGATCCTCCAGCTTCAGCTTGAGGTCTCTGACGGAGTTCTGCGCTTCAGAGAGCTCCCCAGCCCTGCTGATGACCGCTCCTTGCGCCTCCACCAAGGCGCTGTTGAGCGTGCTCTTCTCGTTGGACAGCTTGAGGGCCTGCTCCTTCAGCTCGTCCTGTGCCACCTCCAACTCCCTTACCTTGCTGGCATGGGCCAGAGCCTGGGCATCGAGTGCCTCCTTGTGCCTCTGCTCCAGCTCGCGAGTCCGCCGCACGTCAAGGGACTCGAGCTCCTCATCCTTGCCACGGAGCGTTGCGGCAAGCTTCGCCTCACGCGCGGTGAGGTCCTCTTCCTGGGAATCCAGTGCGGCTTGATGCTGGTTCCGGACGGCCTCGGCCGCGGCAGCCAAGTTCGCCGCCTGTTCCTGGGCCTTCTCGATGTCAGCCATCTTCATGGTGAGCTCGACATTACGCTTGGCCAATTCCTCCTGAAGGGACCTCTGCTCCTCGCGAGTCTGGTGAAACCAGGTCTGCGTCTCAGCAACGCGCGCCTTGAAATCCACCTCCGCCTGGTCCACTGTTGACATCCTGGACTTAACCTTGTCCAGACGGACACGGTAGAAAGCCTGGAGTTTTCGGAAGTTGGCCCCCATAGCGCAGAAAAGCTGCTCTTCCAGAGATCCGCCAATGCCCGGCTCACCGACAACCTCAAGTCCGGTGGCGGCAAGCACCTCGCCGTCAAAGACTTCCCCTTCGGCGGGCGCCTGGCTTGACGCCCCTGGGAGGTGGACGAAGAGATCGTCGCCCACCTTCAGATATCTGCCGGGGCCCGAAGTTGAGGAGGAGGGAGGCTGGTCACCCACCACCTCTTCATCGGTGGAGGCCTTGCCGGCCTCACCGGCAGGTCCACCGCTGGTGCCCTCGACAGAAGCATCGCCGGTCGCCTTGGCGGCCCCCACAGCGGCATCCCCGGCGGCACCCTTGGCGGCTTCGTCAGCGGCGGCCTCGTTAGCGTCTTTGGCGGCCTCCTCGGCAGCAATCCTGCTGGCCTCCGCCGCGGCCTCCTCGGCAATATCCCCGACAACAGTGTCCACGTCCTCCATGTCTGTTGAAGGAGGGCCTAGGCAGCAACGGGAGCAATGAAGCCAAGAAAAGAATAAGGGGAAAACAGAGACGAAGGACAGGCGACTCACCAGTGCCAGGCTGTGAAGCAGAAGTCCCCTCTCCGCCAACATTTGGTGCCGTGGCAGAGCCACCAGCGCCCAAGTTCCCCTCTTCCTCCATGGGTGTGGGGACCGTGCCTGATGCCCTTGCTGGGGACGCCCCCCGCAGCGGCGTAGTCGATGGGGGTGGTGTGTTAGGAGTAGCCCTCTGTGGCTCCTCCTGCTGCCGCTCCCCTCCTGCAAACCCGGCAAGGTCATCATCATAGCATCGAGCGCCTACCACATGTCGAGTAAGAAGAGGGTGACGAACTTACGCTGGAGGCTGCGCCGGGAGCTGCTGTCCGGGCTGCTCAGCACCACAAGTGGTGTCGTTGAAGCCCCAGCCAGGGGCTGGCTGCTCGCCGAGGTCCTCACCCTCTTCACCCTCTGGGCCAACGTCTCTGTCTCCCTACGAAAGCAAAAATGGATCAAGACAAGTGACCCAATTCGAGGAAATGGAAATGACAGTAAGGAACGGAGAACTTACTCGTCATCTGTCTCCTCCTCTTCCACCAGTTTCCTTTTCCTCTCCGGGCTGAGAGGCCCGAGATCAAAAGGGAACTCCACATCATCATCCGAGTCGACGCCTGCCGGAGGAGGCGAAGGAGGCGGCGGGGTTTGTGCGCGCCTGGATGAGGAAGGGGTTGTCGCCTTCTTCTTCTCAGCGGCCCTCATCAGCCTCTTCGCTGCCGTGGCCCTCGTGTGGCGCCTGGACCCCTCCAGGGTCAATTGAGGCTGCGTAGGCCCGCCGGGCCGGACCGGATCGCTGGAGCCAGACCGCCACAGGACTCGCCCTCTTCCCCTGGCTGGTGTCGAGCCCTCCGCCACGCCCTCCTCCGACGATGACTCGTCGGCTGCGTCCTCGACAAGCGGAGCTCCGGTGTGGGCGCTGCTGACCTTCCCAGAGGCCGCCGCCCACCGGGTGAGCTTCTCTTCCTCCGCCACCGTTGCGGCCTTGTCCTCCATGCCCCCGGCACTGCCGGCCTCCATGGAAAGTTGTGCCTCCCTCACCCTAGTGGCGATGTAGTCCAGCTCTGCCTGGGTGGTGTCCATGATAAGCCACCGCTCGGCGTCGGCATTGACGTACACCTCAATCAGGGTGTCGAAGAATTGCTGCACATCCTCGTCCTTCGGCTCCTCCCAGCTCGGGACAGGGCCATGCGCATTACAGTCCGACATCATGGCGATGATCTCGGACCGACGCGAATTGTTGCACAACGGGACCACCCCCGCTGGCAGCTTGAAAAATGGCCCCTTGAGGGCCTTGCCAACCTTTGCGGCAGCCCTCGCGGCCTTGCCGGTCCGCTCGACCTCGCCATCGCGACACACATCAAGCTGGAAAAGCCGCTGGCAGAAGTGGGCATGCGCCAGCACTGTGAAGTTGCGATCGAGGCCAGGGCGGAGTCACATAATGTCAGCCGGGTTCGTAAAGAGCCAAGCTGGCCTCCCCTTGCTGTGCAACGGGGCGATCCGGCGGCGAATGAAGTCCGCCCCGATCATCTCAAGGGTGAGTCCGGCCTGGGTGAGCCGGAGAATCCTGGTGGTGGCGACAGTGAGCCTCCCATCGGCGGCGTCGACATCGCTCTAATCGCTGCCGCGGACCGGCGGCACTCCGTGGACCTTGCAGAATTCTGGCGGGTTTTCATCTTCAATCCAGCATCACCGGCCACGCCATTCCTCCCACCTCTCCTTCACGGCACTATCCGGGTACGCCCCCTTGGATCTTGGGATCCAGGTGACGCAACCGGAGACGGCTCCTCCCGGCTGGATTCGAGGGAAGAAGTAATGGCGGAAGAGCGCCGTGTTGGGCTGCACCCCGGCAAAGCCTTCGCAAAGATGCGCAAAGAAAGCCATGCACGCCACCGCATTCGGAGTAAAATCCAAGAGGCGAAAGCCGAAGGTGCGCATAACATCGCAGAAGAAATCCGAGAAAGGAGGGCATAACCCGCAAGAAAAGTAATCAATGAAGAAGGGGTACCGATTCGAGGCAGGATCAGCGCAAGCAGCAGTAATGATGCGCGTCGCCGGGTGTCCCAAATCCTCTCCCCCCGTCTTCACTCCCCATAGGGGCTTGAAGGAGGCCCGGAGCTCTTGAACATCAACTGTTGAGGGGAAGAAGCAGGCGGACTTCGTCCGGTCCCCCGACAGCACGCTCTCCAGTGGCTCCACCATCCCGGCGCCCTTAGCCACCCCCTTGCCCTTGGCGAATTTGGGAGCCATGGCGACCAAGAAGTTCAGAGGGCTGAGGAAGGGGGATGGCAAAGCAGCGGCGGCGGGTGACAGCGAAAGCTTAGGAAGGAAGGAAGAGAGAGAACGGCGGCTCTGAGATTGGAAAAGGCACAAGGGAAGAGGAGAAAGTGAGCAGCGCGCCCACGGTTATTCCTTCTTATGGGGGGAAAATGCGGGCCGCCTCCTTTCACATTAACTGTGATGTGACGCATGCCCGCGGGAAGCAACCCCACGCATGCCGCCCACGTCACACACGCCTCCCCACGCCGCGCCACGCGCGGGAAGCATGGGAAGCACAGCGCGTGAAGAAACTTACCACGGTAAAAACCGCTCTGCCTGCCCGCGCACCGTTTTTGGGCCTAGCCCAACGAGGCGATTGTGCTTACGTGTGGCCCAAGCCCGGGGGCTCCTGTCGGTGTACAAAAATAGGGGTACGCTTTTTGTACCCCTATAACTGTGCACGGGCAGTCTGAGCCACGGGCACCACCACACTGAGCAAGGCAAGGGAGGTGAGCCAAGGTAAGGCCGAAGCTCAGGAGAAGCAGAACGACGCCAAGACCAAGACCACAAAGAGCAAAGGGGACGAAGCGGACCCCCTCCCGGCAAGATCCTTGCTGGGAGGCGGGTTTAGCAAACCCGGGAAGACCCTTGCCATGGCAGCTCGCCCCACACCTACGGAGTGAGTCACCCTTGAGTCCACTGCCCCCATGGGGCAAGGATTCGGGAGACATCCCCGTGGTGGCTTGCAGATCTTTGTGAAGACATTCAAGATCAGATACACCCTTTAGAAGATGATGATCCTTGGCGGGATCCCAGCCAAGGAGAACCACAAGGCCCCCGGCAAGAGCCTTGCCGGGGATGACAGCAGGCGCCACGGCAAGACCCTTGCTGGGACCCCGGCAAGGCCCTTGCCAAGAACACCCGTAGGGCCACCATCAGGCCCACGCCAGTCAAACCTCCGTCGCCGTTCGCATGCAGCTGCCGACCCAACCAGCTGGGCAGGCACCTGCGTGGCGGCATGCATATCTTCGTGGAGACCCACCACTGCGCCACCTCAGCTGCCTGCCTGCCTACATGGCACCGCGGGCGTCGCTGGCCAGGGCGCGTGTCGACGCGAGAGGGAGCGGCGACGGACGAGACAGGGCTCTCCCCCGTCCTCGATAAAGCAAGGGCACCTGGGCAAGACACATTAAATGCGCCTTGCCATGTAATGCGAGGGATAACCTCACATCACTGTTCCCTTTCCACCTCCTGTGTGCCACTGAGGCAACCCCTTTCCTATAAAAGGAGGCCCGAGGCGACCAGGAGGAGGATTCGGCTTTTTGGAGCTCCTCACGCCCCATAGCTAGCTCAAGAACACGGATATACAATCCACCAAAGCAGGAGTAGGGTTTTACGCATCCCCGTGGCCCGAACCTGGATAAACGAACCGTGTGCTATCTGTTTGATCCGCTCTTCTCATGACCCCGCGCCCCGCAACCGTAGTAGGGATTCTTGTGATCCCATAGGTGTCGTTCCCACCGACAATTTCTTTTCTTCATGCTCTGAAAGGTTAGCACTAATAATAACAGGATATATCTTTTTCTCATCAAGATAAGCATATTTAAGAGTATCAGGTAAAGGTTTAAGCTCAAACACGGGATCACCCTTAGGTGGAGGAGGATCCCCTAGGATTTCAACAGGTAAGTTGTGTCTCAAAATAGGTCACTATTTAAAGAATACATCATCTATTTCCCTTCTTTCATTCATAAACATATCATTTTCATGATTGAGCAAATATTGTTCTAAAGGATCATTAGGAGGCACGGCAATAGAAGCAAGACCAATAATTTCATCTTTACTAGGCAATTCTTTATCATGGGGTTGTCTATGAAATTTAGCAAAATTAAACTCATGAGACATATCCCCCAAATCAATAGCAACAACATCCTTTTTGCAATCGATCTTAGCATTAACAGTATTCAAGAAGGGTCTACCAAATATAATGGGACAAAAGCTATCTTGTGGGGAACCAAGAACAAGAAAATCAGCAGGATATTTAACTTTCCCACACAAGACTTCAACATCTCTAACAATCCCAACTGGTGAAATAGTGTCTCTATTGGCAAGCTTAATTGTGACCTCAATTTCCTCTATCTCAGCATGTGGAATATCAAGCATAATTTCTTTATATAAGGAATGAGGTATTGCACTTGCACTAGGACCAATATCACATAAGCCATGATAGAAATGCTCTCCTATTTTAATAGAAATAATAGGCATGCCTACAACATGACTATGTTTATTTTTAGTATCGGGTCTAGCAATTCTAGCAGCTTCATCACAGAAGTAAATAACATGCCCATCAATACTATCGGCCAAGAGATCTTTAACCATAGCAATACTAGGTTCAACTTTAATTTGCTCAGAGGGTGTAGGCGTTCTAGTATTACTCTTACGAACCACAGTTGAAGCTTTAGCATAATCCTTTATTCTAACAGGGAAAGGTGGTTTCTCAACATAAGCAGTAGGAACAATAGGATCAACATTATAAGTGATGGTCTTTTCTTCAACTTTAATAGGTGCAACTACTTTTACTTAAATGGGAGGATTACATTTAAACCACTTCTCCTTAGGGATATCAACATGAGTAGCAAAGGATTCACAGAAAGAAGCTACTATTTCAGAGTCAAGTCCATATTCAGTGCTAAATTCACGAAAGGCATCGGTATCCATAAAAGATTTAACACAATCAAACTTTGGGGTTATACCTGACTCCTTACCTTCGTCGAGATCCCAATCTTCAGAGTTGTGTTTAATTCTCTCCAATAAATCCAATTTGAATTCAATAGTCTTCATCATAAAAGATCCAGTACAAGAAGTATCGAGCATGCATGGAGCGATCATTGAGAGAAAGCCAAGCATAAAATTTTTGAATAATAATTTCTCTTGAGAGCTCATGATTGGGGCATGAATATAACATTGACTTAAGCCTCCCCCAAGCTTGGGCGATGCTTTCTCCTTCGCGAGGCCAAAAGTTATATATATAATTACAATCACGATGAACAAGATGCATAGGATAAAACTTCTGATGAAATTCCAATTTCAATCGGTTGTAGTTCCATGATCCCATATCATCACATAGCCTAAACCATGTCAATGCCTTTCCCTTCAAATATAAAGGGAAGACCTTCTTATTGATAACATCATCGGGCATACCTGCAAGCTTAAATAATCCACAAACTTCATCCACATAGATTAGGTGCAGATCGGGATGTAAAGTTCCATCACCTGTGAAAGGATTAGCTAGCAGTTTCTCTATCATACCCGAAGGAATTTCAAAGTAAACATTTTCAGTAGGTTCAGTAGGTTGAGGAGCAACTCTTTGCTCTACTGGTCGGGGTGAAGATACCCCGAACAAGCCACTCAAAGGATTATGTTCCATAGTAACAAGTGACAGTAAATTTCAACACACTATATAAATTTTTCCTTACCAAATTCCACCTACCAAAGGCACTTCACTCCCCGGCAACGGCGCCAGAAAAGAGTCTTGATGACCCACAAGTGTAGGGGATCTATCGTATTCCTTTCGATAAGTAAGAGCGTCAAACCCAACGAGGAGCAGAAGGAAATGATAAGCAGTTTTCAGTAAGGTATTCTCTGCAAGCATTGAAATTATCGGTAACAGATAGTTTTGTGATAAGGTAATTTGTAACGGGTAACAAGTAAATAAAGTAAATAAGGTGCAGCGAGATGGCCCAGTCCTTTTTGTAGCAAAGGACAAGCCTGGACAAACCTTATATAAAGGAAAACGCTCCCTAGGACACATGGGAATTATCGTCAAGCTAGTTTTCATCACGCTCATATGATTCACGTTTGGTACTTTGATAATTTGATATGTGGGTGGACCGGTGCTTGGGTACTGCCCTTACTTGGACAAGCATCCCACTTATGATTAACCCCTATTGCAAGCATCCGCAACTACAAAAGAAGTATTAAGGTAAACCTAACCATAGCATGAAACATATGGATCCAAACCAGCCCCTTACGAAGCAACTCATAAACTAGGGTTTAAGCTTCTGTCACTCTAGCAACCCATCATCTACTTATTACTCCCACAATGCCTTCCTCTAGGCCCATACAATGGTGAAGTGTCATGTAGTCGACGTTCACATGACACCACTGGAGGAAAGACAACATACATCTCATCAAAATATCGAACGAATACCAAATTCACATGACTACTTATAGCAAGACTTCTCCCATGTCCTTAGGAACAAACATAACTACTCACAAATCATATTCATGTTCATAATCAGAGGGGTATTAAGATGCATAAAGGATCTGAACATATGATCTTCCACCGAATAAACCAACTAGCATCAACTACAAGGAGTAATCAACACTACTAGCAACCCAGAGGTACCAATCTGAGGCTTGGGGACAAAGATTGGATACAAGAGATGAACTAGGGTTTGAGATGAGATGGTGTTGGTGAAGATGTTGATGGAGATTGACCCCCTCCCAATGAGAGGATCAATGGTGATGACGATGGTGATGATTTCCCCCTCCTAGGGATGTTTCCCCGGCAGAACAGCTCCGCCGAAGCCCTAGATTGGTTCCGCCAAGGTTCTGCCTCATGGCGGCGGAGTTTTGTCCCATGAGCTTGCTTATGATTTTTTTCTCGGACGGAAGACCTTATATAGTAGAAGATGGGCACCGGAGGCCTGCCAGGGGGCCCAGGAGGCAAGGGGGTGTGCCCCCACCCTCGTGGACGGTGGGTGTCCCCCCTCTGGTACTTTCTTCGCCCAATATTTTTTATATACTCTGAAAATAATTCCCTTGGAGTTTCAGGACTTTTGGAGTTGCGCAGAATAGGTCTCTAATATTTGCTCCTTTTCCAACCCAGAATTCCAGCTGCCGGCATTCTCCTTCTTCATGTAAACCTTATAAAATAAGAGAGAATAGGCATACGTATTGATAACAGCCCATAATGCAATAAATATCGATATAAAAGCATGATGCAAAATGGACGTATCACCACCCACCATAAGCGAATCATGAACGTATTTCAACACCCTACAGCGGGGTTCCCGCATGTTTGCGCGACATGAAGGGTACCGTAGGACAGCACCAAAATAAAATATACAACTCAAACCAATCATGACCATCTATCAACCCATAGGACAAAATGGATCTACTCAAACATCATAGGATAGCCACATATCATTGGGAAATAATATATCGTTGAGCACAATGTTTAAGTAGAGATTACAACGGGGAAAAGAGGTGTTACACCACTGCATAGAGGGGGAGAGAGTTGGTGTTCACGGCGGCGAAGTTGTTGGTCTAGATCATCGTCATGATGATTGCCCCGGCGGTGCTCCGACACCACCGGGAGAGAGAGGGCGAGAGAGCCCCCCTCCTTCTTCTTCTTCCTTGGCCTCCCCCTAGATGGGAGGAGAGTTCCCCTCTGGTCCATGACCTCCATGGCGGTGGAGGGGTGAGAGCCCCTCCGAGATTGGATCTCTCTCTCTCTCTCTCTCTCTCTCTCTCTCTATTTTCTTCTGTTTCGCGTTCCTGTTTTCTGACCGAAAACCGTTTCTTATATTCCCGGAGATCCGTAACTCCGATTGCGCTAAGATTTTAACATGATTTTTCCGGATATAAGCTTCCTTGCGACCGAAGTAGAGCGACAACCACCTTACAAGGTGGCCACAGCCCACTACCACGCGCCTGGGGGTTGAGCCGCGCCCTGGTGTCTTGTGGGGGTTGTGGCCCTCCTTTTGCATTGATTCCACCTCCCAAAAATCACATAAATTCCAAAATAATTCTCCATAAATTTTTATTGCATTTGGACTTGTTTGATATGGATATTCTGCGAAACAAAAAACATGCAACACATAGGAACTGGCACTGGGCACTGGATCAATATGATAGTCCAATAAATCATATAAAATGTTGCCAAAAATATGTGAAAGTTTTATAATATTGGCATGGAACACTCAAAAACTATAGATATGACAAAGCCGTATCAGGGGGGCAGAGAGAAACTAGAAGAATGATTCATTTGGATCGACCTCCGCGCATACCACTTTATCGCTCGTGCAGAGCTCCTAAAACTTTCACGTGTTCCCTTTCTAAGGAGCGCTCCTTGACTAGTTTTTTAAGGGTTAAGCCACTTTATTGATCAAACTCTGCAAAAAGTGGGATAGAAATCGGGTCATGTGGCTGGCCAAGCCACACATGAAGCCCTTGAGCTAAACTAAGAGCATATTTAGCTAAACTATGAACTTCAAAATTAACTTCACGACTCTCAAAAATATAACTACAAGAGAATGAAGTTGATCTAGATTTTATTTCATTGATGATTATTCCATAAGCACCCTGGCTGCCTTTCATAATATCACCAACGACTTGTTTTGAATCTAAGGAAATAATAAAACTATGGAGTTGAAGATCTCGCGCCAAGGAAATCACTTCACGTTAGGTTGCAGCTTCCAAAGTTGCAGGGCGAAAGACCCCATAAACTATTAACGCTGAACTCCCCAAGAAGTTGCCCTGGGCATCGCGGCAGACTGCAATGACCGATCCTTCTCTTTGTGCTTTGACCCCCTGCTTCCACATGTATCTTGGAAAAAAATTGTGAGGAGCCTTGGGACATCGAACGGCACCTGCACCCGCATTAGCCGTCCCGGGGATATCATTTGTCGGCCTCTTTTCCCGCACCACATCTAAATCAGCGATGAAAGGTGTTATGAAAGCTTGTATTGCATGTGGGGTTTGGAAGACTGCCTCATGTCTAGCTTTCCACCAAGAAGACCAAATCGCCTATAAGGTTACTGCCATCAGCACATACTGATCATGTGAGAGCTTCTCCATCAAGGTGAAGAGCCAGTTCTTTGCACTTGCTTCAGTTGTTGCCACCAGGTTGCCACCGAGATCCTCATCAACAAGAGCCATATACATCTATAGACCATGCATTCAAGTAGAGAATGCCTCCATGACTAGTTGCTCTCGCTGGTAGGTGCATATACTTTGTGGGCTGGACTAGTTGTAGTTTAAGGGCATCTCCAACGCCGACCCTTAAACTTCCTGCATACTGTGACACCCTGGATTTTGCTATTGCTTTTATTTGTTTTTTATTGAATATTTATTTTGGCAAATGGGTTTTCTGTCAAATCATTTAGACTTGACACTTGGAATTATTTTTGACTTTCTTCCAAGTGAAGCCTATCATCTTAAAACCCTCCCAAAATCTCATCTCCTTCATTCCATGGATAAGTCATAATTTTTCATTATGACTTTATATCCATTTTCTCTCTAAAAATGACCTTTTTCCCTCTTTGTTCTGAAGAACCCTTCATTTTCCTTGCCCAGAAAATTCCCAAATATTCTTTGGGACATGCCTCATCTCCCCATGCAAAAATTTGCCATTGTCCTTTGTAAATTTTCAGCTAGGAAAAATGTTTTTGCTTCTGGTTAGAAATGATAGTTTGTGAAGAAGGTATATTTTTCCTTGATCCTTTGGAGCTGAAATTTCTACCACTTCTTTACCCTCCTAAGTGATGCTTAACCAAAAAAATTCAGCCTTATCCTCCAAGTAATTTGAGCACAACTTCCTGTCCAAGTTTTTATACAGAAACTTTGCAGCATGCTCTTGTCAAATCCCTTCAGCTTGGTGGCAAACCAAGAGCACTACCCAACACTGCGTTGAAGGGACTTCACGTTGGATAAGATCTGCACTCTCCAAAATTACTGTGTATGCTAGTGCACACAGTGACCACGTGGGGACGAGGTGTTCGACATGTAGAGCTCGTGGTCTGGACATCGGGGCCCTCGGCCACCGCCCGTTCTTCCTCCTCACCCCACCGCAACGTGTCCTCGTCACTCACCCACCTCTCCTTCATCCACCTTCCCTCTCCCTGCTCCTCTCTAACGCCGACAGGCGGCACGTCGAACACGGATGCAATGCTACCGTTCGGAACAGTGAGCGTGAGTGCGGCTCCTGCCCCACTTAGTGCGCTGAAGTGCGTCCACATGCATGCATAGCTTCTCTGCGCCCCTATACTTCTTCCCCAAGCTGTGCCCGAGCCCATCTCCTCCTCATTTCGCCGGCAGCTCCACCATGGCAGAGCCCAGAACTCGATCACCTCCAAACCTATATATAGACCCCTCCCTAAGCCGGTCTAGCCATCACTCTCACCTTCATTGGCCACAAATCGATTGCCTACAAGTGGGGCAAGGCCAAAAGGGCCTCCTGCCTCCGATCATTGACGTAGTTGGCCGCGGATCCCCCTCGATCATCCACTCGCTTGGGTGACATTCATCTTCTCCCATTGCCTCTGTTGAGCTCGTGGTGGTGTCTTGAGCGCGTTGGTGCAGCCAATTTGTTGGTTTGTCGCCGGAATCCCCAACTCCGACAAGCTCCACCGCCCATCATCTCTGGAGACGAACTCTGGAGACGAAGCTCGCCTCGCCATCAGTCCACCTCCTACCTCACCTTGGTACATGTGTGATCCCCACATCGTGCTGCATCCATTCCGACCATCATCGGTGGCAGCCATGGCCTCCTCGCCAGAGAACCATTCCCTCATATCTCTCTCTCTAATCCTGACAGGGGCCCCACCTGTCAGCCTCTCTCTTCCTCGCTAGAACCATTTTCTAGTGGAGGCGCCTGGGCAAAATATGCCTTCGGCGTGGCTGCTACTTCTTGAGCTTGCGTTGGTTTTTCCCATGAAAAGGAAAGGGTGATGCAACAAAGTAGAGATAAGTATTTCCCTCAGTTAAGAACCAATGTATCAATCTAGTAGGAGTCACAAGGAAGTCTCCAATCAATGCACCTGCACAAACTAATAAACACTTGCACACAACGCGAAAAAGGGGTTGTCAATCCCTTCACGGTCACGAACAAGGGTGAGATCTAATAGAGATAGGTATAAAAGATAAATAAAAAGGCAAACTAAAGTAAATATAAATAAATTGTAGCAAGGTATTTTTGGGTTTTTTGGTTTATAGATCTGAAAAATATGATGGAAAATAGACCCGGGGGCCATAGGTTTCACTAGAGGCTTCTCTCTTGAAAGAAAGCATACGATGGGCAAACAAATTATTGTCGAGCTATTGATAGAAAATCAAAAAGTTATGATGATATCCAAGGCAATGATCATGAATATGGGCATCATGTCCGTGTCAAGTAGAACGACTCTTGCCTGCATCTACTACTATTACTCCACACATCAACCGCTATCCAACATGCATCTAGAGTATTAAGTTCATAAGAACGGAGTAACGCCTTAAGTAAGATGACATGATGTAGAGGGATAAACTCAAGAAATATGATGAAAACTCCATCTTTTTACCCTTGATGGAAACAATACAATACGTGCCTCGCTACCCCTACTATGTCACTATGTGAGGACACCGCAAGGTTGAACCCAAAACTAAGCGCCTCTCCCATTGCAAGAAAAACCAATCTAGTTGTCCAAACCAAACCGATAGTTCAAAGAGAAATACAAAGATATTTGATCATGCATAAAAGAGTTTAGAAAAGACTCAAATAATATTCATAAATAATCTGATCATAAATCCACAATTCATCAGATCTCGACAAACACATGGCAAAAGAATATTACATCGGATAGAACTCCAAGAACATCGAGAACATTGTATTAAAGATCAAAGAGAGAGAAGAAGCCATCTAGCTACTAGCTATGGACCCTTAGGTCTGTGGTAAACTACTCACATTTCATCGAAAGGGCAGTAAGGTTGATGTAGATGCCCTCCGTGATCGAATCCCCCTCTGGCAGGGTGCCGAAAAAGGCCCCAAGATGGGATCTCATGGGAACAGAGGCTTGCAGCGGCGGAAAAGTATTTTTGATGGATGCCTCTGATGGTTTGGGAATATTTGGGAATTTATAGTGCAAGAATTAGGGTTAGGAGACCTCCGAGGGGCCACAAGCCCTCAGGGCATGCCTCCCCCTGGGGCGCGCCTGGCAGGCTTGTGGCCTCCTCGGGAACCTTCTGGCCCCCTCTCCAAGTCCTACGGGTGTCTTCTGGTCCAAGAAAATCATCCCGAAAGTTCTATTCCGTTTGGTCCGTTTGGTATTCATTTTCTGTAAAACTCAAAAACAAGGAAAAACAGAAACTAGCATTGGGCTTAGGTTAATAGGTTAGTCCCAAAAATAATATAAAATAGCATATTAATGCATATAAAACATCCAAGACATGTAATATAATAGCATGTAGCAATAAAAAATTATAGATACATTGGAGACGTATCAGTGGCCTCTTCTAAAATTTCTGTTTAATTCAATTTTAATTCATATTTGACCAGAACTTTGACCAACTATAAATCCTATTCTATAAGTCCAAATGAGTTGAAACTTTTTGTAACAATTTTGTCTTGAGCTAAAGTTTCTGTTTGCAAAGTTTGAGAATTTCCCTTGTTGTTTATAATTTCTGGTGCAATAAAATGCTTTATGTGACAATTTCTTTTTTGCATTTAAATTATTTTTAGAAGATCCTAGTTGTGTTGGAGAAGACCAGGAGTATTGTGACACTCTAAACTAAGGCAAGCCACAACATTCATATGCAAGGATGACATTGAAATGACAATGGTTCTATTTGAATTAGATTCATTATATGCTTCATTATTAGAAATGATTTGCTTTATAAAACTTGTTGCATTAGATTCATTACATGTTATATTGTTATTGTGAAGTAGATAATACGTCATTTTGTTATTATGTGCAGTAGAGATCATGTTATATGCTATGGTTGAGTATGATAATTAGTCACTTATATTCATGTTATCATGACCTCGTGCACCACATTGCATGATATGACTCGAATCATTTTCATTTAAGTTAAACCTGATGATAATTCAACTTGAACAACTGTTGATCGAGTCATGGTGCCACTGGATCGAGCTTACCAGTGCAACCACACTTGCCTAGATGGGGAGGCCCTAATTTGGTCTATTGTCATGCCTCTCGCCGGTACCTCCAACTACGGAAGGTTATGTGCTTGCGCTACCCTGGTCCGGTAGGCAGGCATAACCTTGTGTAACCGAGTTGTATGATACTGATGTCCCCACTTGGGACGAGTTTTTTTATTTTTGCCACAACGGTGGCCGAACACAAAGGTGGTGGATGTCAAGAGTTGGCATCGGGGCCACCCATGACATAGACCAAAGGGGGTTTGTCGAGTGGCCGGGAGACTGTCATGCAATAGATTGGTTTTGCCAGAATGTCGTTGGTCCACCTGAATGGGAGCACGAGGCCATGAGTTCTGTGGCGTCGGTACAGTGTACTAACCTCCACAGAGTGTATAATCTATCGATAGTCGCGTCCTCGATATGGACATAGTTCGTAGCAGGTCACACTATGGGTTAACAGAAATAAATAACCCACACACTTAATAACACCGAGATGGCACATGCAGAAGTTGGTGATCGTGAGAGGATCATTGTGGATGTTATTGATGTGATCGAGTGATGATCACGATGGTAAGATACTGATGGCGGTTACAAGATAACCCTGAGATGGTAAGTTGGTCTGAGGGACCATGATTAACTGATGATTCACCACGTACACAACATGAAGGATAGTATCATGTTCATGCTCATGCATTAACCTATTAAATGCCTTGTTATTGTTGTCATGTTTGCTTTGTTTGCTGTGAGTTTGCGAGTACATTCAAAGTACAAACCTGGCGTGTCATTCCAGATGTAGGAGAAGCTATGCAAGGATTTGATGTCGTGGTCCAGGTCGTGTCCCAGCACTGTCCCTGTGGAATGTAGTTCCGCCACTTCATCGTTTCACTGCCGAGTAGGAGTTTCCCTTATCGTCGAGGCCCCTGAGATGTCTACTAGATAATGTACATAAGTGCAGCCGCACTGTGTGTGCCTCTTGGCCTCGCTTGACATGTAATCTTCAAACGTATGTATCCACAAGAGATTAATAAAGCAGTAATTTTATGTACCAAGTTATTGTGTGTCGCCAAAATACTTGATCTCTGGGCTGGCAATGCAAGGTAAACCGGTAGCTCTGAGCCGGGGTGCCACACATACATCCAGACTGCGCGATTCGGATGTGTTGTGCCATTCAACGCGGGCATGTATCGATCCGCCCGTGCAGTCCGCAAGTGTTTTCCCACAAACCAGAGACAAAGTGGGGCGGGGGGCTTTGTGGGCATCCGGACTGTGATAACCCACAAGTATAGGGGATCGCAACAGTTTTCGAGGGTAGAGTATTCAACCCAAATTTATTGATTCGACACAAGGGGAGCCAAAGAATATTCTCAATATTAGCAGCTGAGTTGTCAATTCAACTACACCTGAAGGACTTAATATCTGCAGCAACGTATTTAGTAGCAAAGTAGTATGGAAGTAACAGTAATGGTGGCAAAAGTAACAGTACCAATTTTGTAACAATCGTAACAGTAGCAACGGAAAAGTAATTTAGCAAGGATCAATTTGAAACGAACTCGTAGGCAATGGATCAGTGATGGATAATTATGTCGGATGGCATTCATCATGCAACAATTATAACCTAGGGTGACACAGAACTAGCTCCAATTCATCAATATAATGTAGGCATGTATTTCGTATATAGTCATACGTGCTTATGGAAAAGAACTTGCATGACACCTTTTGTCCTACCCTCCCGTGGCAGCGGGGTCCTAGTGGAAACTAAGGGATATTAAGGCCTCCTTTTAACAGAGAACCGGAACAAACCATTAGCACTTAGTGAATACATGAACTCCTCAAACTACGGTAATCATCGGGAAGAATCCTAATTATTGTCACCTTGGGGTATGCGGATCATAACTCGTAATAGGTGTGTACAACTTGCAAGATCGGATCAAGAACACAAATATATTCATGAAAACATAATAAGTTCAGATCTGAAATCATGGCACTCGGGCTCTAGTGACAAGCATTAAGCATAGCAAAGTCATAGCAACATCAATCTCAGAACATACTGGATACTAGGGATCAAACCCTAACAAAACTAACTCGATTACATGATAAATCTCATCCAACCCATCACCGTCCAGCAAGCCAACAATGGAATTACTCACGGACGGCGGTGAGCATCAAGAAATTAGTGATGGAGGAAGGTTGGTGATGATGATGGCGACCATTTCCCCTCTCTGAAAGCCCGAACGAACTCCAGATTTGCCCTCCTGATGAAGAACAAGGGGTGACGGCGGCTCCGTGTCGTAAAACACGATGAGTCCTTCTCTCTGATTTTTTCCCCCTGAACATGAATATATAGAGTTGGAGTTGAGGTCGGTGGAGGTCCAGGGGGTCCACAAGGTAGGGGGCGCATGATACGTCTCCAACGTATCAATAATTTTTTATTGTTCCATGCTATTATATTATCTGTTTTAGATGTTTAATGCACTACAAAAAAATACACTTCCGTGATGATACGTGTTTGTCACAGTAGGTTGTGTTTTTTGTCATGCATGTACATCCATGACAAATTTATGACAGAATCAAGATAGTCATACCTGTGCTGTCGTAGAAGTGTTCCATGACATTACCAAAATTATCATCACGGAAGTGTCCACTTCCATGACGATAAATTGCGCGTCATAGGAGTGCTTTCGTCAAGGGTGACCGACACATGGCATCCACCGTATCGGAACGCCGTTAAGCTATCAGGTCGGGTTTTGGATCCGATAACCCGTTAACAGCCCCCGCCAATGGGGATTTTCCACGTGTAAAATCATCATTGGCTAGAGGAAACACGTGTCGGCTCATCGTTGGGTGTCATCCACTCACTGGACAAAAGGCGCCTATGATACGTCGACACATGGCTCGGCCCAACAATGGCCCATTCCTGTGAAAAGGCCGGCCCGTTTGACTTGGTCAAAAGCTGGCGGGTCGGCCCATGGAAAGCATGTTAACGGCCTGTTCGCATATAGCCCATTTAAAGCCCGATAACCCAAGGCACGTTACGCCCTATCCGAATTAGGCCCAGTAGCATCATCTGGGCCATCCAATATGATTCCAGCCTGTTTTCACTTCTGGCCCATGTATAGCCCATGACGTCTTTCGGCCCATATGAGGCCCTTTGTAACTCTTGGCCCATTAGCGGCCCGTGCTGAAACTGGCCCGTAATGAACAGTGTATTACTTTACACCCATTAACGACCCATGGTGAAACTGGCCCGTAATGAACAGTGTATCCCTTTATGCCCATTAACTGCCCGTTATTTCGTTGGACTGTTTCCAGCCCAAGTTAACTTTCGGCCTTCTGAGGTCCCATTTATTCTTGGGCTCATTTGCAGCATTCGGTTACTTATGGCCTGTTACTGTCATTTTCTGCTTGTGGGCCAAATTTAGCCCGTCATTACAGTCGGCCCGTTTGTGGACCATTAGTCTGTTGGGCCATTTTCATAGCATCACCAAATACGGCCTATTAACGGCTCGTTATGGTCAGCCCATAAAACGTACGATTTCCATTAAAGGCTCATCTACGGCCCATTAAAGTCCCGTACAAGACCCATAAATGAGTCGGCGACCCATGGATCCTACGAGACGTAGAAGACCCATGGATCCTACGAGACGTAGAAGGCCCATGGATCCTACGAGACGTACAAGGCCCATGGATCCTACGAGACGTAGAAGGCCCATGGATCCTACGAGACGTACAAGGCCCATGGATCCTACGAGACGTAGAAGGCCCATGGATCCGACGGCCCGTGAAGGGCCATGGTCGGGCGAGTTGGCCCCCGTTTGAACGATATAGCATATTCAAAGAATTATCCTACTCAATACTATCACCTCTAAAAAGCATACACTATACAACAAAGAGATCAAGGCATACAAAGGTAGAATAATCCTACACTATACAATAAAGAAATTACAGCCGATTATACCCACTAGGCATTATGGTTCGGCACAGGTGATAATAAAGCATACACAAACAACAAATTACATACACTGGGCAAATACAGCTCATACATCATGGACGCGCATCAACTTAACTCCATTTGAACTACAATCTCTTAAGAAAATAGGATTGGCCGGATTCAGATAGCACAAATTTTAGTCTGCAAAATCTCCAATTCCTTCATGGTTACCTCAGTGTCTTGTTTCATTTTTTTGACTCCTGCATCTAATACCTCCATGTCCAGTCTTAGCTTGTTGATTATACGTTGACAATCATGTACACGTTGTCTTGCCACCTCTAGTTGATGCTCGAGAACATCAGCACATTCCAATTCCAATCCATAATCATTCGGTAATGGCCATGCCGCACTGCTCGCAGATCTTTGTGTTGATGTCACTTCATCCTAAAATGTTTCTGTAAGTACACATGACTAGGGCAAAAATATAGTTACAACAGTGAAGCGAACAAGACACCATTTTGTACTACATGGCAAAACAGGACTAACAATAATGTTACACGTCACTTTCAAAAAAAATTGTTACACGTCATGAAGCATATGCAGGTGATATTTTAAAATTTATAAAAAAAGATAGTCTGTGCAGCCTGCATACAGAAATCCCTCTTAGCTCACCAGAGGAGCATCATGTTGGGGCCCAATCGAAAACACAAACAAGTTACAAATTTAGACAACACGTTGTGTATAAGTAAGCAAGCAGTTGGCCATTCTATGCCTCAATTAAAGTCTTAGGGAGCATAATGAACAGCATAGGGTTTCATACAAACATACTACAATAGGCAAAACTATGCAATCATTAGCATAGTATAAACAAGATTGTGAGCCTCATGTAATAATAGTTGGTTAATAGACTTCAAAGCTTCAGGCACACTTCGGCAGAGTAATTAAATGGTAAGGCCTTTAATTATGTCAACTAATAGTGATACAAGTACTGAACATCAGGCATGATTATTTGGGCATCTCATTAACTGAGGACAAATAAAGCAATTGAAAAGAGAAAATTAATCATGCCTGAAACAAACAAGGAATTGAACTGTTGAGTTGCATACAGTGACTTACCTTAGCAGGTTGAAGAGGCTCAGCGCAGATCCTACTTCTCTTGCAAGGCTCCTTCCTAACATCTTGTACTTGGAAATCCTCAATCTTATCTTCATTGCACCCCCTCTGCAAGGTGACACAAACTAGTTACTCGTCTCCTTGGAAGATAAATATGCATACTTTCCAGTCTGTGAACACAAAAGGATGAGATTATAACAAAACAACACCACATAATGAAACATGCCGCATCTCTTGCACTTGCACACAATGAAATGAGCATTTACTATGTCTACACTATGTAAAAACTAGGCATACCTTCGAACTGGATCTCCAGGTACTCTTGGAGAGCCTACTGTAGTGTATAGCCAAACCTTTATGTCACCTATGAGTTAGACAAGGCCCCACTACAGCAGCCCTTAGTGTTTAAATCATTGACAAGCTCTGTTAGAGTGTTAGGTCAAGAACAACAAGTAATCAAAGCAAACAGTCCTAGTATGGCTGGCTGATGCAAACAAGCAATTGAACAGATGTGTGAGCAAATCCTACATATCAAGAAAAGAAGCAAAGAAGGAGGCTTAAAGACCATCACTTGACTGACCAAATTTAAGGGGCATTTAAACATCATGTACAACGTATGAACTAACATAAACATTGCATATTCCAGATTCTACAATGGAATGCACATGTATTAGGTTATGCCATGTATGATGATGCCTAAATGTATAGATAGCAGGCAGGAGTGATTCATCATTGCACACATAATTGAATTGCAGGTTAAGGGCCAGTTCGATTCCGCCTTTTCAGGGCATATTGTCAAAATATGCCATAAAAGATGTAAAGAAGTCATTTTTGAGTTATGGGCTTGGCCTTAACTAATTTCGCTTTGGAGGGGGGTGTTTCGGGTAGAACCTCACTAAAAATTGAAGGAAAGGGGAATAGTGAATGTCTCTGTTGTCTGCCTATATTACACTCAAAATGCAACTGCTGACGTCTGTGTCACACCTGACCCTCAAGTAAAAACAAACACGCACGCATTCATTGCCCTGCCCGCTTGCATCTCCTCTCCCCTTTCCCTCTACCTCGATCCCCTGCCTGCAGCACTAGGGTTCCTCCAGCGAGGCGTCGCCACTGGTCCCATCTGGTCTGGTCCTCGATGATGCTATGTCCAACTAGGCTACATGGCCGGTGGGTAGGGGCAAATCTCCCTGGCTGCTCCTCCCTCTGGCGCCGCCCCTCATTCTCATGGTCTCCAGCAGCTGCTCCACTATGGTTCGTCCAACGCACTACTCTAGCGGGCGCTGCACAACTACGGTTGATGCCACACTGCGGCAGAAGGCACCTTATTCCCCCTCCCCTCCTCCCAGGCCATGGCCTTGAGGTGCTATTGAAGGATGAGCTCATCCAACAAGGTGAGGATCTCCTTTGATTTTTCGCCAAATTTTCATTCTGATCCACTATACGATGAATTGCTATGAGCTGCTTCTGCTGCTGCTATATGATGCATTGCTATGAGCTGCTCCTGCTGCTGCTATATGATGAATTGCTATGAGCTGCTGCTGCTGTATGATGAGTTGCTATGACCTGCTGCTGCTATATGATGAATTGCTATGAGCTGCTACTGTTATATGATGAGTTGCTACAAGCTGCTTCTGCTGCTGCTATATGATGAATTGCTATGAGCTCCTCCTCCCGCTGCTATATGATGAATTGCTATGAGCTGCTCCTGGTGCTGCTATATGATGAATTGCTATGAGCTGCTGCTGGTATATGATGAATTGCAGACTGCTGCTGCTGTATGATGAGTTGCTATGAGCTGCTGCTGCTATATGATGCTTTCAGGTGGTGCTGCTATACGATAATAACCAGCCACTTGGACCATCGAATTTCAATAAATAATTGTTCTTCATTTAAATGTGGGTCATGTGTTCTTCGTTTAAATTAGGCAATGGGATCTCTATGGAAAACATTGACCAAAGTAGATTGTGCCAAGTAGATGGTATCTTTGTATTTGCATTTTGAGCAAATAGCGATGGTCTGTTTTCCTATCATATTAATTACTGCACTGGGTTCAATTTGTGATGTTTGCAAGTCAAATTAATTTCCATATGGGCAGCGAAATGAAAAAATATAATGCAATCTAGACTTTCCACTGATCATACCAAAGATAAGCTGAAAACGCAATGAAAAGAACTGGTTGGCTTGTTACATGGAGCTTATATTCACAGGTGCATATTTTCTTAGGATAACTCGTAATAACTGTCCCTAAGAAACTTGGCTAATAGAACTGGCATACAAATAACATGTCACGATGATTGCAATGGATGAGTGACGTACCATAGCACACTATATAGGCTCACCACTGCCTCTCCTTTTTTGGCGATGTTCCATGAAATTGCCACATACATCTTGTAATTTTTCATTGTGTAACCCTATCTGCAAGTTGATGATGTCTACTACACAACCTTCTTCTTGTAGACGTTGTTGGGCCTCCAAGTGCAAAGGTTTGTAGGACAGTAGCAAATTTCCCTCAAGTGGATGACCTAAGGTTTATCAATCCGTAGGAGGCGTAGGATGAAGATGGTCTCTCTCGAGTAACCCTGTAACCAAATAACAAAGAGTCTCTTGTGTCCCCAATACACCCAATACAATGGTAAATTGTATAGGTGCACTAGTTCGGCGAAGAGATGGTGATACAAGTGGTATATGGATGGTAGATAAAGGTATTTGTAATCTGAAATTATAAAAACAGCAAGGTAACAAGTGATAAAAGTGAGCGTAAACGGTATTGCAATGCGTTGAAACAAGGCCTAGGGTTCATACTTTTGCTAGTGCAAGTTCCCTCAACAATAATAACATAATTGGATCATAAAACTATCCCTCAACATGCAACAAAGAGTCACTCCAAAGTCACTAATAGCGGAGAACAAACGAAGAGATTATGGTAGGGTACGAAACCACCTCAAAGTTATTCTTTCCAATCAATCCGTTGGGCTATTCCTATAAGTGTCACAAACAGCCCTAGAGTTCATACTAGAATAACACCTTAAGACACAAATCAACCAAAACCCTAATGTCACCTAGATACTCCAATGTCACCTCAAGTATCCAGGGGTATGATTATACGATATACGTCACACAATCTCAGATTCATCTATTCAACCAACACAAAGGACCTCAAAGAGTGCCCCAAAGTTTCTATCGGAGAATCACGACGAAAACATGTGCCAACCCCTATGCATAGGTTCATGGGCGGAACCCGCAAGTAGATCACCACAACATACATCAAGTGAATCACGTGATATCCCATTTTCACCACAGATATCCACGACAAGACATACATCAAGTGTTCTCAAATCTTTAAAGACTCAATCTGATAAGATTAATTCAAAGGGGAAACTCAATTCATTACAAGAGAGAAGAGGGGGAGGAGAAACATAAGATCCAACTATAATAGCAAAGCTCACGATACATCAAGATCGTGCCAAATCAAGAACACGAGAGAGAGAGAGAGAGAGAGATCAAACACATAGCTACTGGTACATACCCTCAGCCCTGAGGGGGAACTACTCCCTCCTCGTCATGGAGAGCACCGGGATGATGAAGATGGCCACCGAAGAAGGATTGCCCCCTCCGGCAGGGTGCCGGAACGGGTCTAGATTGGTTTTTGGTGGCTACGGAGGCTTCTGGCGGCGGAACTCCCGATCTATTATATGTTTTGGAAGTTTTAGGTTACGTAGGTATATATGGGTGCAGGGGGTACGTCGGACGAGCTACGGGGCCCCCATGAGGCAGGGGCGCGCCCTAGGGGGGGCCCACCCTCGTGAGCACCTCCCGTATCTCTTGACATGGAGTCCAAGTCTATCTGGTGGCTTTCGTTCCAAAAAATAACTTCTCTAGTTGATTTCGTTCCGTTTCGACTCTGTTTGATATTCCTTTTCTTCGAAACACTGAAATTGGCATAAAACATCAAATCTGGGCTGGGCCTCCGGTTAATAGGTTAGTCCCAAAAGTAATATAAAAGTGGATGATAAAGCCCAATATTGCCCAAAACAGTAGATAATATAGCATGGAGCAATCAAAAATTATAGATACGTTGGAGACGTATCAAGCATCCCCAAGCTTAATTCTTGCTCGTCCTCGAGTAGGTAAATGATAAAAAGATAATTTTTGATGTGGAATGATAGTTGGCATAATTTCAATGTAATTATTCTTACTTGTGATATGAATATTCAGATCCGAAAGATTCAAGATAAAAGTTCATATTGACATAAAAATAATAATACTTCAAGCATACTAACTTAAGCAATTATGTCTTCTCAAAATAACATGGCCAAAGAAAGCTATCCCTACAAAATCATATAGTCTGGTTATGCTCCATGTTCACCACACAACATATTTAAATCATGCACAACCTCGATGACAAGCCAAGCAATTGTTTCATACTTTTGATGTTCTCAAACTTTTTCAATCTTCACACAATACATGAGCGTGAGCCATGGACATAGCACTATAGGTGGAATAGAATGGTGGTTGTGGAGAAGACAAAAAGGAGAAGATGGTCTCACATCAACTAGGTGTATCAATGGGCTATGGAGATGCCCATCAATAGATATCAATGTGAGTGAGTAGGGATTGCCATGCAACGGATGCACTAGAGCTATAAGTGTATGAAAGCTCAACAAAAGAAACTAGTGGGTGTGCATCCAACTCGCTTGCTCATGAAGACCTAGGGCAATTTGAGGAAGCCCATCATTGGAATATACAAGCCAAGTTCTATAATGAAAAATTCCCACTAGTATATGAAAGTGACAACATATGAGACTCTCTATATGAAGAACATGGTGCTACTTTGAAGCACAATATATGAGTCTCGCTATATCATGGTGCTACTTTGAAGCACAAGTGTGGTAAAAGGATAGTAGCATTGCCCCTTTTTATTTTCTCTTTTATTTATTTATTTTTTTCATATTTTTTTGGGCCTTCCTTTTTTCTTTGGCCTTTCTCTCTCTTTTTTTGGGACAATGCTCTGTTGAATGATGATCATCACACTTCTATTTATTTACAACTCAAAGCTAGAACAAAGTATGACTCTATATGAATGCCTCCGGTGGTGTACCGGGATATGCAATGAATCAAGAGTGACATGTATGAAAGAATTATGAACGGTGGCTTTGCCACAAATACTATGTCAACTACATGATCATGCTAGCAATATGACAATGATGAATGTGTCATGATAAACTGGTGGTGGAAAGTTGCATGGCAATATATCTCGGAATGGCTATGGAAATGCCATAATAGGTAGGTATGGTGGCTGTTTTGAGGAAGGTATATGGTGGGTTTATGGTACCGGCGAAAGTTTGCGCGGTACTAGAGAGGCTAGCAATGGTGAAAGGGTGAGAGTGCATATAATCCATGGACTCAACATTAGTCATAAAGAACTCACATACTTATTGCAAAAACCTATTAGTTATCGAAACAAAGTACTACATGCATGCTCCTAGGGGGATAGATTGGTAGGAAAAGACCATCGCTCGTCCCCAACCGCCACTCATAAGGAAGGCAATCAATAAATAAATCATGCTCCGACTTCATCACATAACGGTTCACCATACGTGCATGCTACGGGAATCACAAACTTCAACACAAGTATTTCTCAAATTCACAACTACTCAACTAGCATGATGTCGGCGTTCTGGGAACGGGGGTCCCCAGACTTGCCTGCCTGCGGCCTGCGGCGTGGATCAAAGGGGGGCCTAGCACGGCCCATATTCACCAATACAAACTCAAGACCCTCGCGAGGGGCCAAGCCCCATGGGGCGGACGACGCGGAGCCTCCTCAGGCAAGGCCTCATCAGGCAGGCTCACGAGGAGGCGGAGAGATCAAGGCGGGGTACCTCGCGAGGTGCCCGTGATGCAAGCCATGACGACCCAGGGCGCCAGGCGGGTGCCAGCCCGCGCAGCGTCCTCCTTTCCTCTTTGGTGCAAAGGGGGCAAGCGCAGCCGCGGGGTACCGAGGCATCAGGCAAAGGTTGCCATTTTGGTGCAACAAGACCAAGATCAGGAGGACTACGAGACGGAGGTCACCGTGGAGCCCAAGACGGCGTCATCACCAGAGCTTTGCGCAGGCGAAGACTACTTTTGTCAGGATAGTTGATACTTGTTGTCCCCCTTCAAATTAGCCTGCCATTGTTGGCTCCCTTCCCACTCAATATTTGGGAAGAGGACCAGGGCCTCTATAAATAGGACCAGCCACCCACATGGCAAAGGAGGTCGGCCGGTTGGAAGGAGTGAGAGAGAGAGAGAGAAAGGTGGCTGAACTCCTCCCAGCAGTTCATCGCCCCAGTCAAGAGCAGACCCTCGCGAGGTTGTTCTTCCTTGTATTGTTCACCATCATCAGCCCAAGAGGCAATCCACCACACCACACACTGGAGTAGGGTATTACACCACAACGGTGGCCCGAACCAGTATAAACCCTGTGTCTCTTGTGTTGTTCTTTCGATAGTTTCGATCCTGGGCGTGGCGGAGGGGAGCAGGTAGGTAGGAGGCGAAATCTCCGTGCGCACCCCAGTGTTCGAACCTCAAGGGTCTGCCGGAACCCGAAATCCGACATTTGGCGCGCCAGGTAGGGGTGCGCCGGAATTCGTCCCCCACCACCCCGTTCTCCTCCGACCATCGCGCCCATGTCTGGCGCTCGTCGGGCTCGCGCAGCACGCCGGGCCGCCTTTGCTTCCCGCGTCGCCCAGACGGCCCCTGTCGGCGGGTGTCCCCGCCGTTCCCCGTCACCTGCCGTCAACGCCGCCATCGGCCCGGCGGGGGACGAGCAGCAAGCATCGTCCCGACATCTGTTCGTGCGGCAAGACGGCCGCACCGCAACTCCCTCGCTCACCCCAGCTGGTTCTTCGTCCCGCGTGCTCTGCGCGCCCATGGAGCCCCGCGACCTCTCCCCCGCCTATCGCGCTGCACCAACACCCCCAGTCATCGCGGCCCTCTTGGGTGGCTCGCAGGCGCCGCCTACATGTTACAACATCAAGCCGTTCATCCGTCGGGTCAGCGCTGCTTCCACGCGGCAGGGGGCTCCACTGGATCGGGCGGCGCCCGAGACCGGCCTGAGCTTCAGCCCGGAGGACCACCCCTCCAACTCGGCCTGCTCGGGCGCGCTCCCCATGCTATGTACCCCCACCATCTGCCAGGTGGCCGTCACCAGAACTCTCATCGATGGCGGGGCGGGCCTCAGCATGATCTCAGTCGAGGCCTTCAACCTCCTCTGCATACCCCTGGAATGGTTGTAGCCCAGCCGGCCCTTCTCAGGCATTGGGGGCAGGTCGTCCAGCTCCTTGGGGCAGATCCGGCTCCCGGTGACCTTCGGCACCTACGACAACTTCCGCACGGAGCTGGTCGACTTCGACATCGCCCCCATCCTACAACGCCATCCTCAGCTAC
Organism: Triticum dicoccoides; assembly: GCF_002162155.2. Taxonomy (NCBI): domain Eukaryota; kingdom Viridiplantae; phylum Streptophyta; class Magnoliopsida; order Poales; family Poaceae; genus Triticum; species Triticum dicoccoides. The sequence goes on along the minus strand of NC_041386.1, from coordinate 81,453,632 downwards.
CCAGCGCTGGCCCAGTTCATGGCCGCCACGCACCTAGCGTACAACCTCAAGAAGATGCCCGGGAGCAGCGGTGTCCTCACCGTGCATGGGGATACCGGTGACGCCCTGCGGGTGCTCAAGCTCGTCTTCAAGACAGCAGTGTTGGCACAGCCTGCCGACTTGGAGGCCCCCGAGCCCAAGGGGGCTGCGCCCGCCAAGAAGAAGCAGCTGTTCACCCAAGACAAGGCAGAAACCAAGCAGATACCCGTCGATGAGGACGGGTCCACCAACGCCACTTTCACCATAGGCGCCCACCTCAAACCCGAGCAGGAGGAGGCCCTGGTCGGGTTCCTGCGCGCAAACAAGAAGGTATTCGCTTGGGAGCCGGACCAGTTGGCAGGGATCCCCAGGAGTGTAATCGAGCATCACCTCAACGTGTGCCCCAACGTGCGCCCAGTGAAGCAGAAGGCCAGGCGGCAGTCCACAGAAAAGCAGGCCTTCATCGTCTAAGAGACCCGCAAATTAGAGGTTGCTGGGGTCATTCGCGAGGTTCGATAGCCAGATTGGTTGGCCAACCCTGTCGTTGTGCCGAAGAAGGGAGGGAAGGAACGCATGTGTGTCGACTTCACCAACCTCAACAAAGTGTGCCCGCAAGATCCGTTCCCGCTCCCCCGCATCGACCAGATCGTTGATTCCACTGCGGAGTGCGACCTGTTATGCTTCCTGGATGCCTTCTCTGGGTATCACCAAATCAAGATGGCGGTGGAAGACGTCGAGAAGATGGCCTTCCTAACCCCGTGTGGGGTGTATTGCTACACCTGCATGCCATTCGGGCTGCGTAACGCAGGGGCGACCTTTCAGCGGCTGATGCATATCACCTTGGGCCCGCAGCTCGGGAAGAATGTTGAAGCTTACGTCGATGACATCGTGGTAAAATCTCGGGAGGCCAGGACCTTGATACAAGACCTGGAGGAAACCTTCACGAGCCTCAATGCAGTGAACCTACGGCTCAACCCAGAGAAGTGTGTGTTTGGAGTCCCCTCGGGCAAGCTCTTGGGTTTCCTCGTGTCCCATCGAGGCATCGAGGCTAACCCATAGAAGGTCAAGGCGGTGGAAGACATGAGCCCGCCAAAGACCCTCAGAGAAATGCAGAAGCTCATGGGGCGCGTGACCGCGCTAGGGCGTTTCATCTTCAAGTTGGGGGATGAACCCTGCCCTTCTTCCAGCTAATGAAGAAAAAGGGGCCCTTCGAGTGGACTGAGGAGGCCGACAAGGCGTTCCAGGATCTCAAGAGATACCTGACCAGCCCACCGGTCATGGTGGCCCCGCGCCCTCAGGAGCCCTTGGTGCTCTACCTCGCCGCCACTCCCTACTCCGCCAGCGCAGCCTTGGTAGCAGTCAGAGAGGAGCGCTGCATCAAAACCACAGCAGCAGCCCGGGACAAGGCAGAACAGGGACAAGGAAGGCCCACAGAAACCGCCATCACGGCTGAGGAGGATCAGCCGCCACAGAGGGGCGCACCAGAGGCGAAGAGGCCCCTCTTCAAGATGGCCAGTCTCAGGAGGCCTCATTGCCTCAAGAGGTGCCACGGTCTCCGAAGGGAGCCACCAGCACTGACGCGCTCCACCTCGTTGAGCACCCAGTGTACTTCGTCAGCACAGTGTTGCGGGATGCAAGAGCACGGTACCCCATGCCTCAAAAACTCCTCCTCGCGCTACTGGTGGCTTCGCGCAAACTGTGGCACTATTTTCAAGGTCACCCCATCAGGGTCGTCTCGTCATACCCCCTAGAGAGGGTGCTCAGGAGCCCCAATTCAGCTGGGAGGGTCGCTGAGTGGAACATAGAGCTGCAAGCGTTTCAGCTCGAATTCAGCACGACCAGAGTCATCAAGGGAGCAGCGTTGGCGGATTTTGTGGCAAAATGGACGAAGGCGCCAGGCCTCAAGGCCGACGAGGATCGGTCCCTGTCCCCGGGAAGCGAGGCGCCAGAGGGCTGGGTCATGTACTTTGATGGGGCATTCTCCAGACACGGCGCAGGGGCTGGGGCGGTGCTTATATCGCCCACCCAGGACAAGCTCTATTACGCCGTGCAGCTTTGTTTCCAGCAAGGCGAAAAGGTCTCCAACAACATAGCGGAGTATGAAGGTTTAATAGCAGGCATGAAGGCCACAGCTGCCCTGGGGGTGAAACGCCTCACCATCAAGGGCGATTCACAGCTCCTTGCCAATTTCTCCAACAAGGTGTACGAGCCGAAGGATAAGCACATGGAGGCCTACCTTGCAGAGGTCCGTAGGATGGAGAAGCAGTTATGGGGGTTGGAGTTGCAGCATGTGCCCCGTGGCACCAATCAGGAAGCCGATGACATCGCCAAACGCACATCCAGGCGGTTACCTCAGGAGCCTGGCGTTTTCGAGGAGCGGCTCTTCAAGCCTTCAGCCTTACCGTCATTATCAAACACGGCTCAGCCCAGCAAGGAGCTCCCTCAGCCACCTGCCTCAGGAGCTCCGGCTTGTGGCCCGGCCTCGGGAGCACGCCTGCTCCTGACGATGGAACCTCAGGAGGGATGTTGGATCACGGAGCTCTGGAGCTACCTAACACAAGGGACCCTGCCGGAGAAGGAGGAGGAAGCAGAGCGAGTGGCGCGCCAGGCCACAGCATACTGCATCAAAGATGGGGAGCTCTACCGGAAGCGACCAAATGATGTATCCCTGTGCTGCATCTCCAGGGAGCAAGGGAAGGAACTACTGGAAGATATACACGGCGGAGACTGCGGACATCATTCATCATCACGGACCCTCGTTGGCAAGGCATTCCGCAGTGGGTTTTACTAGCCCACCGCGCTCAATGACACCGTTGAACTAGTGAAAGTTTGTGAGGCCTGCCAGTTCCACGCCAAGCAGATCCATCAGCCGGCAGGGGGCTTGCAGACTATCCCCCTTTCATGGCCATTCGCAGTCTGGGGGCTCGACATCTTGGGTCCGTTTCCTTGGGCACCAAGGGGCTACCGCTACCTTTACGTTGCCGTGGACAAGTTCACCAAGTGGGCTGAAGTGGAGGCTGTCCGCACCATTCCTGCGGGTTCCGTAGTCAAGTTTATCAAGGGCATCGTGAGCCGGTTCGGGGTGCCAAATCGCATCATCACGGACAATGGTTCACAGTTCACCAGTAACCTCTTCAAAACATACTGTGCTAACCTTAGAACGCAGATATGCTACGCTTCAGTGGCGCACCCCCGAAGCAACGGCCAGGCCAAGCGAGCCAACGCGGAGGTCCTGAGGGGCCTCAAGACCAGGACGTTCAAGAAGAAGCTGGAGGCTTGCGGCAGAGGTTGGTACGACGAACTGCAGTCCGTGTTGTGGTACATCCGCACCATCGCGACCAAGCCGACTGGAGAGACCCCGTTCTTCCTGGTCTACGGAGCAGAAGCAGTCCTCCCTCACGAGGTCAGACGTCGCTCCGCGCGGGTCCTGGCATTCGACGAGGCGCGGCAGGACGCCATGCGGGGGACAGACCTCGTGCTGGGGGAGGAGCGTCGCCGGGAAGCCGCGCTGCGAGCGGCGAGGTACCAACAAGCACTGCGGTGATATCACTGCCGCAACATCCGCCCCAGGACTCTTGAGGTAGGAGACCTCGTGCTCAGGCGGGTTCTTTCCAGGGAGGGATTGCACAAGCTCTCTCCCATGTGGGAGGGCCCGTTCAAGGTTGTTCATGTTTCCAGGCCCGGCTCCGTGCGCTTGGAGACTCAAGAGGGAGTGCCGGTCCAGAATGCATGGAACATCTAGCACCTCTGGAGGTTCTACCCCTAAAAAGGCCCAGAGCCTGTGAAGCAAGGCGAGTGCCTGTGAAGCTATCACATTTTGGAAAAGGCCCAGAGCCTGTGAAGCAAGGCAAGTGCCTGTGAAGCTATCGCGTTTTGGAAAAGGCCCAGCACCTGTGAAGCAAGGCGAGTGCCTGTGAAGCTATCGCGTTTTGGAAAAGGCCCAGAGCCTGTGAAGCAGGGCGAGTGCCTATGAAGCTATCGCATTTTGGAAAAGGCCCAGAGCCTGTGAAGCAAGGCGAGTGCCTGTGAAGCTATCGCATTTTGGAAAAGGCCCGGAGCCTGTGAAGCAGGGCGAGTGCCTGTGAAGCTATCGCGTTTTGGAAAAGGCCCGGAGCCTGTGAAGCAGGCCGAGTGCCTGTGAAGCTATCGTGTTTTGGAAAAGGCCCGGAGCCTGTGAAGAAGGCCAACGCCTGTGAAGCTCACCGCCCGTGACACTCTCATGTAATAATGAGTTGGGGCTGTACACGCCCCGGAGTCTCAAGAGCGCCGGCCTCAGGCCCTGGGGCTCCCTCCCACGCCTAGTGGCAGCACTTAGCTCCACGCTGGTGAGAAGACGTCAAAGACTAGACTAGGTGCCGGACGCGGCTTTTCATTTGCTTTCCGCAATTGGCTTGTTCCTCTTCGTTTGAAGTTTTATTGAAGTTGTTGCCATCTTTGGCTTGCAGTTCTTCGGCTTTTCACTCTCCTGCCTCGATTTCTCTTGTGCAAGGCCTCGCGAGGGGGAGAGCTGAGCGCCCTCACGAGTGTTCCTATCCTAGTCACTCAAAGAGTTCGCGACCTGGGCCCCTTACAGGAGCACCCCTCTAGTTCGTGCCCCACGGGCACCGCGACACAAACAAAGGGCCTGGGTCGGTCGCCCCCCCACGGCCGGGGCCGGGAACTATCCATGCTCGGGCACATAGCCGGAAGGTACGGTAAAGAAAGCAAAACGATGATTAACAAGCAATAACCCAAACACGCCCCCGCGGGGCTCCGCACTATTGTCTTTGTTATGTAGGAAAAAGAGAAAAGGAAGAACACATCCGGTGTGGCTCGCCTCACACCGGCCCGCAGGGAAGGCCCGAGCTGCCTCTGGAGCTCAGGCGGACTCCCTCTCGCGCTTCACCAGGGCGCGACGGCGGGCGGACACGTTGCCGCCCCCCAAGAAGATACGACGGCGTGGAGGCTGATCGCGGCCACCGCTAGAGGAGTCGCCGCCTGAAGAAGAACCGGAGAAGCTTGGGGAACCCCGAACGCCGCCAGCCGTGCGGGCGCTGCTCTCTCCATCATCACTGGAGCAGGGTTCCCAGCCGCGGTCGTCACCCTCGGGGCAACACCCTGCGCGGCGACCATCTTCCCCAAACACCCTCACGTAGAGGGTGGCGTCGCCGTCGAACTTGAAGTGTAGGGTGCACCGACGGCTCAGGCCACGCGCGCGGGCAAACGTCTGCCAACCGTGTGCCAGGGATAGGCTCCCGGTCACGGAGACCTCCAGAGAGACCCATGAGGCCCAGCTGCAGCAGCCGTCGGCCTGGAGCCAGAGGCCGCCCGGGGCACCGGCCGGGAGCTCGCCAAGGAGGAAGCGAGGAAGCGGAAGCCGGGTGCTAGCCGGCTCCACCGACCACACGATGAACTCCGGCAGCACTTCAGCAGCACGAACGCGCGGCCTGGGGGGACGCGCAGCCGGAGCGCGCCCCCCGGCTGCAGCAATCCGCCCGTCGCCGTGCTGAAGATTGCCTTCACGGCCATGGGGAGCCACCGTGGTGGTCACAGGATGCTTGTGAGGGCGCCCTTGGCCGCGCTTGGGTGGGGGAGAGGCGGGCTCAACCCGGCAAGCCTTCCCCTTCTCGGCGGCTGAGAACCTCCTCGACGGGGCCATGAAGAGAAAGGAGAAGCAAGGGGGGATGAACTGGAAGGGCACGCGCCGGTCCATACTTATGGCTGGCGATGGCCAACCAACGGCCCCCACGATCGCAGGTAATTATGACCCGCTTTGCATGCAGGGACTTGTCCAATCCGTGCAGTTGCCGAGGCACCGTGGGGAAGTGGAGACGCCCACGTCCAGTCAACCGCCACACGGCGCCCAAGGCCGCAGGCTGTTAGGGCCCGCGGCGCTTCGCTCTTGCCCTTCCGCCTCCCTGCACGGCCAAGTACGGGCGTGCCTTGGGCCCGGGGGCTACTGTCGGTGTTCTGGGAACGGGGGTCCCCAGACTTGCCTGCCTGCGGCCTGCGGCGTGGCTCAAAGGGGGGCCCAGCACGGCCCATCTTCACCAATACAAACTCAAGACCCTCGCGAGGGGCCAAGCCCCACGGGGCGGACGACGCGGAGCCTCCTTAGGCAAGGCCTCATCAGGCAGGCTCACAAGGAGGCAGAGAGATCAAGGCGGGGTACCTCGCGAGGTGCCCGTGACGCAAGCCATGACGACCCAGGGCGCCAGGCGGGTGCCAGCCCGCGCAGCGTCCTCCTTTCCTCTTTGGTGCAAAGGGGGCAAGTGCAGCCGCGGGGTACCGAGGCATCAGGCAAAGGTTGCCATTTCGGTGCAACGAGACCAAGACTAGGAGGACTATGAGACGGAGGTCACCGTGGAGCCCAAGACGGCGTCATCACCAGAGCTTTGCGCAGGCGAAGACTACATTTGTCAGGATAGTTGATACTTGCTGTCCCCCTTCAAATTAGCCCGCCATTGTTGGCTCCCTTCCCGCTCAATATTTGGGAAGAGGACCAGGGCCTCTATAAATAGGACCAGCCACCCACATGGCAAAGGTGGTCGGCCGGTTGGAAGCAGTGAGAGAGAGAGAGAGAAAGGTGGTTGAACTCCTCCCAGCAGTTCATCGCCCCAGTCAAGAGCAGACCCTCGCGAGGCTGTTCTTCCTTGTATTGTTCATCATCATCAGCCCAAGAGGCAATCCACCACACCACACACTGGAGTAGGGTATTACACCACAAGGTGGCCTGAACCAGTATAAACCCTGTGTCTCTTGTGTTGTTCTTTCGATAGTTTCGATCCTGGCGTGGCGGAGGGGAGCAGGTAGGTAGGAGGCGAAATCTCCGTGCGCACCCCAGTGTTCGAACCTCAAGGGTCTGTCGGAACCCGAAATCCGACACATGACTCTAATATCACCATCTCCATATCTCAAAACAATTATCAAGTATCAAACTTCTCATAGTATTCAACACACTCATAAGAGAATTTTATTATTAATCTTGTATACCTAGCATATTAGGATTATTTAAGCAAATTACCATGCTATTTAAGACTCTCAAAATAATCTAAGTGAAGCATGAGAGTTCATCTATTTCTTCAAAATAAAACTACCACCATGCTCCAGAAGGTATAAGTGAAGCACTAGAGCAACAACAAACTACTCTGAAAGATACAAGTGAAGATCAATGAGTAGTTGAATAATTATGCAACTATGTGAAGACTCTCTAACATTTAATAATTTCAGATCTTGGTATTCTATTCAAACAGCAAGCAAAGCAAAATAAAATGACATTCTAAGAATGGCAAACATCATATGAAGAAGCAAAAACTTAGGATCAACCGAAACTAACCGATAGTTATTGAAGAAGAAAGGTGGGATGCCAACCGGGGCATCCCCAAGCTTAGATGCTTGAGACTTCTTGAAATATTATCTTGGGATGCCTTGGGCATCCCCAAGCTTGAGCTTTTGTGTCTCCTTAATTCCTCTCATATCACGGTCTCCCTAAATCTCAAAAGCTTCATCCACACAAAACTCAACAAGGACTCGTGAGATAGGTTAGTATAAACCATTGCAAAAACCTTACCATACTCTACTGTAGCAAATCACTAAAATTATTATTCAACATTGCATACTAAATGACTCTGCATATTTAATAGTCCTATCCTCAAATAGAATCATTAGAGAAGCAAACATATGCAAACAATGCAAACATAACAGCAATCTGCCTAAACAGGATAGTCTGTAAAGAATGCTGCAACATCCATACTTCCCTAGCTCCAAAAATTATGAAACAAAATTCCCACTGCAGTAAATTTATCAGATCTTAATATGCAAAAGGTTTCAACATTTTATCACATTCTTAATTTTCTAGGGAATTATTGCAACAGCAGTAAACTTTCTGTTTTCAAACAGCAACATGTATACTTGTAAAATAGGCATAGTAAAGACTATAAATGCCACTTTTATTGGAATAAAAGATGCAAAACATTGTTCTAAATAACAGCAAGCAAATCCTAACAAAATAAATTGATGCTCCAAGCAAAACACATATCATGTGGCGAATAAAAATATAGCTCCAAGTAAAGTTGCCGATGAATGAAGACGAAAGAGGGGGTGCCTTCCGGGGCATCCCCAAGCTTAGGCTCTTGGTTGTCCTTGAATATTACCTTGGGGTGACTTGGGCATCCCCAAGATTAGGCTCTTGCCACTCCTTATTCCATAGTCCATCGAATCCTTACCCAAAACTTGAAAACTTCACAACACAAAACTTAACAGAAAACTCGTAAGCTCCGTTAGTATAAGAAAATAAATCACCACTTCAAGGTACTGTAATGAACTCATTCTTCATTTATATTGGTGTTAAACATACTGTGTTACAACTTCTCTATGGTTTATAAACTATTTTACTAGCCATAGATTCATCAAAATAAGCAAACAACACAATGAAAACAGAATCTGTCAAAAACAGAACAGTCTGTAGCAATCTGGATCAAACGTATACTTCTGGAACTCATAAAATTATCAAATAAATTTCTGGACCTGAGTAATTTATCTATTAATCATTTTCAAAAAGAATTAACTAAATAGCACTCTTTAAAAAGAAATGACAGCAGTTCTCGTGAGCGCTAAAGTTTCTGTTTTTTACAGCATGATCAACAAGACTTTCCCAAAGGTTCTACTTGGCACAAACACTAATTAAACACATAAAACCACATCTAAACAGAGGCTATATGAATTATTTATTAATAAACAGGAGCAAAAAGTAAAGAACAAAAATAAAATTGGGTTGCCTCCCAACAAGCGCTATCGTTTAACGCCCCTAGCTAGGCATGATGATTTCAATGATGCTCACATAAAGGATAAGAATGGAAACATAAAGAGAGATTCATGAATAATATGACTAGCACATTTAAGTCTAACATACTTACTATGCATAGGTATTTTGTGAGCAAACAACTTGTGGGAACAAGAATCAACTTGCATAGGAAGGTAAAACAAGCATAACTTCAAGATTTTAAGCACATAGAGAGGAAACTTGATATTATTGCAATTCCTACAAGCATATATTCCTCCCTCATAATAATTTTCAGTAGCATCATGAATGAATTCAACAATATAACCAACACCTAAAGCATTCTTTTCATGATCTACAAGAATAGAAATTTCACTACTCTCCACACAAGCAAAATTATTCTCATTCAGAATAGTGGGAGCATCATAATTGACTTGAATACTATAATTGTTTCCACATTGAAAGAGTAATGTTCAGAGAAGGGGTAACCATAATCATGACAAGTTTTATAAATATAATCACTACTTTTTATAGCATAAGTATCACCACAATAATCATCATAAGTAGGAGGCATGCTATCATCATTATAAACTTGCATATCAAAACTTGGGAGACTAAAAATATCATCTTCATTAAACATAGCATCCCCAAGCTTGGGACAAACATTAATTGCAGCAAATATATTCTCAAATATGTCATCCTCATCAAACATAGCTTCCCCAAGCTTGGGCCTTTTCATATCATAAGCATAATCACTCTCATCATTAATAGTATATATAGCACCAATAGTATAGCAATTATCATATTCTTCCAAGCAAGTGCCAAAAAGATTTTCAAGATCATAAGAAGTATCATTATCTTCCACAATTATATTTTCATGAGGCGCAATAGGAGCAGCATTATTTGGGAGAGACATCTTTTTACCTATCTTCCTTTTTCTTTTCTTCTTCTTCACCACATCATGTGTGGGTTCAATCCTCTTTTTAGAGCTCCTTATTAATGAGATTGGTTGAATAGGAGGCTCTTCCTTGTTACCTGATTCATCATAAGAAATAATAGGAGGGTATTGGGAAGTCTCTTCCCTTTCATTAGTATTCTCTTCATCTTCTATTTGTTTTCTTTTCTTTATGTAATTGGCAATATAAGGATTTTCAATGCAATTCACCGCACAGTACATATAAATCTTCTCTAGATCAAAATCAAGAAATTTATCAAGATTAAACTTTGGAATACCCTCAGTTATATGTTTCATTTCCTCATACCCCAAAAGAAGACTAAGCTCTTTATGATGCTCAAGGGTAATCAAATTATCACAATTTTTGGATACGATTCGGTCATGAAACAATTTGCATTGGAGCTTTAAATGACCATGTTCATTGCAAAGTTCACAAGGGGCACGAAAAATATTGAATCTTTCAGCACATTCATCTAGCTCTTCTTGCAACAATTTGGTTTCTAAGTACTTATGCCTCTTGCAATATCCATCTTCCCTATTTGGTGTGTACTTGCAAACCCAGTCTACTCCACAAAAATTGACATGTTTATAGGAGGCATTTTCATCATAACTAGTGCAATCATCATTAGCATCATGGATATTCAAAGAATTCGTACTAACAACATTGCGATCATGCTCATCGTTCAAATACTTAGTGCCAAACATTTTATAGATTTCTTCTTCTAACACTTGAGCACAATTATCCTTTCCATCATACTCACGAAAGATATTAAAAAGGTGAAGCGTATGAGACAAACTTAATTCCATTTTTTTGTAATTTTCTTTTATAAACTAAACTAGTGATAAAACAAGAAACTAAAAAGACTCAATTGAAATATCTAAAGATATACCTTCAAGCACTCACCTCCCCGGCAACGGCGCCAGAAAAGAGCTTGATGTCTACTACACAACCTTCTTCTTGTAGACGTTGTTGGGCCTCCAAGTGCAGAGGTTTGTAGGACAGTAGCAAATTTCCCTCAAGTGGATGACCTAAGGTTTATCAATCCGTAGGAGGCGTAGGATGAAGATGGTCTCTCTCGAGCAACCCTGCAACCAAATAACAAAGAGTCTCTTGTGTCCCCAACACACCCAATACAATGGTAAATTGTATAGGTGCACTAGTTTGGCGAAGAGATGGTGATACAAGTGGTATATGGATGGTAGATAAAGGTATTTGTAATCTGAAATTATAAAAATAGCAAGGTAACAAGTGATAAAAGTGAGTGTAAACGGTATTGCAATGCGTTGTAACAAGGCCTAGGGTTCATACTATTTCCCTTCTTTCATTCATAAACATATCATTTTCATGATCGAGCAAATATTGTTCTAAAGGATCATTAGGAGGCACGGCAATAGAAGCAAGACCAATAATTTCATCTTTACTAGGCAATTCTTTATCATGGGGTTGTCTACAAAATTTAGCAAAATTAAACTCATGAGACATATCCCCCAAATCAATAGCAACAACATCCTTTTTGCAATCGATCTTAGCATTAACAGTATTCAAGAAGGGTCTACCAAATATAATGGGACAAAAGCTATCTTGTGGGGAACCAAGAACAAGAAAATCAGCAGGATATTTAACTTTCCCACACAAGACTTCACCATCTCTAACAATCCCAACTGGTGAAATAGTGTCTCTATTGGCAAGCTTAATTGTGGCATCAATTTCCTCTATCTCAGCATGTGGAATATCATGCATAATTTCTTTATATAAGGAATGAGGTATTGCACTTGCACTAGCACCAATATCACATAAGCCATGATAGAAATGCTCTCCTATTTTAATAGAAATAACAGGCATGCCTACAACATGACTATGTTTATTTTTAGTATCGGGTCTAGCAATTCTAGCAGCTTCATCACAGAAGTAAATAACATGCCCATCAATACTATCGGCCAAGAGATCTTTAACCATAGCAATACTAGGTTCAACTTTAATTTGCTCATAGGGTGTAGGCATTCTAGTATTACTCTTACGAACCACAGTTGAAGCTTTAGCATAATCCTTTATTCTAACAGGGAAAGGTGGTTTCTCAACACAAGCAATAGGAACAATAGGATCAACATTATAAGTGATGGTCTTTTCTTCAACTTTAATAGGTGCAACTACTTTTACTTAAATGGGAGGATTACATTTAAACCACTTCTCCTTAGGGATATCAACATGAGTAGCAATGGAGAAAGAAGCTACTATCTCAGAGTCAAGTCCATATTTAGTGCTAAATTTACGAAAGGCATCGGTATCCATAAAAGATTTAACACAATCAAACTTTGGGGTTATACCTGACTCCTTACCTTCGTCGAGATCCCAATCTTCAGAGTTGTGTTTAATTCTCTCCAATAAATCCCATTTGAATTCAATAGTCTTCATCATAAAAGATCCAGTACAAGAAGTATCGAGCATGCATGGAGCGATCATTGAGAGAAAGCCAAGCATAAAATTTTTGAATAATAATTTCTCTTGAGAGCTCATGATTGGGGCATGAATATAACATTGACATAAGCCTCCCCCAAGCTTGAGCGATGCTTTCTCCTTCGCGAGGCCAAAAGTTATATATATAATTACGATCACGATGAACAAGATGCATAGGATAAAACTTCTGATGAAATTCCAATTTCAATCGGTTGTAGTTCCATGATCCCATATCATCACATAGCCTAAACCATGTCAATGCCTTTCCCTTCAAATATAAAGGGAATACCTTCTTATTGATAACATCATCGGGCATACCTGCAAGCTTAAATAATCCACAAACTTCGTCCACATAGATTAGGTGCAGATCGGGATGTAAAGTTCCATCACCTGTGAAAGGATTAGCTAGTAGTTTCTCTATCATACCCGAAGGAATTTCAAAGTAAACATTTTCAGTAGGTTCAGTAGGTTGAGGAGCAACTCTTTGCTCTACTGGTCAGGGTGAAGATACCCCGAACAAGCCCCTCAAAGGATTATGTTCCATAGTAACAAGTGACAGTAAATTTCAGCACACTATATAAATTTTTCCTTACCAAATTCCAACTACCAAAGGCACTTCACTCCTCGGCAAAGGCGCCAGAAAAGAGTCTTGATGACCCACAAGTGTAGGGGATCTATCGTATTCCTTTCGATAAGTAAGAGTGTCGAACCCAACGAGGAGCAGAAGGAAATGATAAGCAGTTTTCAGTAAGGTATTCTCTGCAAGCATTGAAATTATCGGTAACAGATAGTTTTGTGATAAGGTAATTTGTAACGGGTAACAAGTAAATAAAGTAAATAAGGTGCAGCGAGATGGCCTAGTCCTTTTTGCAGCAAAGGACAAGCCTGGACAAACTCTTATATAAAGGAAAACGCTCCCTAGGACACATGGGAATTATCGTCAAGCTAGTTTTCATCACGCTCATATGATTCACGTTCGGTACTTTGATAATTTGACATGTGGGTGGACCGGTGCTTGGGTACTGCCCTTCCTTGGACAAGCATCCCACTTATGATTAACCCCTATTGCAAGCATCTGCAACTACAAAAGAAGTATTAAGGTAAACCTAACCATAGCATGAAACATATGGATCCAAATCAGCCCCTTACGAAGCAACTCATAAACTAGGGTTTAAGCTTCTGTCACTCTAGCAACCCATCATCTACTTATTACTCCCCCAATGCCTTCCTCTAGGCCCATACAATGGTGAAGTGTCATGTAGTCGAAGTTCACATGACACCACTGGAGGAAAGACAACATACATCTCATCAAAATATCGAACAAATACCAAATTCACATGACTACTTATAGCAAGACTTTTCCCATGTCCTCAGGAACAAACGTGACTACTCACAAATCATATTCATGTCCATAATCAGAGGGGTATTAAGATGCATAAAGGATCTGAACATATGATCTTCCACCGAATAAACCAACTAGCATCAACTACAAGGAGTAATCAACACTACTAGCAACCCAGAGGTACCAATCTGAGGCTTGGGGACAAAGACTGGATACAAGAGATGAACTAGGGTTTGAGATGAGATGGTGTTGGTGAAGATGTTGATGGAGATTGACCCCCTCCCAATGAGAGGATCGATGGTGATGACGATGGTGATGATTTCCCCCTCCCAGAGGGATGTTTCCCCGGCAGAACAGCTCCGCCGAAGCCCTAGATTGGTTCCGCCAAGGTTCTGCCTCGTGGCGGCGGAGTTTTGTCCCATGAGCTTGCTTATGATTTTTCTCGGACGGAAGATCTTATATAGTAGAAGATGGGCACCTGAGGCCTGCCAGGGGGCCCACGAGGCAAGGGGGTGCACCCCCACCCTCGTGGACGGTGGGTGGCCCCCCTCTGGTACTTTCTTCGCCCAATATTTTTTATATATTCTGAAAATAATTCCTGTGGAGTTTCAGGACTTTTGGAGTTGTACAGAATAGGTCTCTAATATTTGCTCCTTTTCCAACCCAGAATTCCAGCTGCCGGCATTCTCCTTCTTCATGTAAACCTTATAAAATAAGAGAGAATAGGCATACGTATTGATAACAGCCCATAATGCAATAAATATTGATATAAAAGCATGATGCAAAATGGACGTATCACCACCCACCATAAGCGAATCATGAACGTATTTCAACACCCTACAACGGGGTTCCCTCATGTTTGAGCGACATGAAGGGTACCGTAGGACAACACCAAAATAAAATATACAACTCAAACCAATCATGATCATCTATCAACCCATAGGACAAAACGGATCTACTCAAACATCATAGGATAGCCACATATCATTGGGAAATAATATATCGTTGAGCACAGTGTTTAAGTAGAGATTACAACGGGGAAAAGAGGTGTTACACCACTGCATAGAGGGGGAGAGAGTTGGTGTTCACGAAGGCGAAGTTGTTGGTGTAGATCGTCGTCATGATGATTGCCCCGGCGGTGCTCCGACGCCACCGAGAGAGAGAGGGGGAGAGAGCCCCCCTCCTTCTTCTTCTTCTTCCTTGGCCTCCTCCTAGATGGGAGGAGAGTTCCCCTCTGGTCCATGACCTCCATGGCGGCGGAGGGGTGAGAGCCCCTTCGAGATTGGATCTCTCTCTCTCTCTCTCTCTCTCTCTCTCTCTCTCTCTATTTTCTTCTGTTTCGCGTTCCTGTTTTCTGACCAAAAACCATTTCTTATATTCCCGGAGATCCGTAACTCCGATTGCGCTGAGATTTTAACACGATTTTTCCGGATATAAGCTTCCTTGTGACCGAAGTAGAGCGGCAACCACCTTACAAGGTGGCCACAGCCCACTACCACGCGCCTGGGGGTTGAGCCGCGCCCTGGTGTCTTATGGGGGTTGTGGGCCTCCTTTTGCATTGATTCCACCTCCCAAAAATCACATAAATTCCAAAATAATTCTCCATAAATTTTTATTGCATTTGGACTTCGTATGATATGGATATTCTGCGAAACAAAAAGCATGCAACACACAGGAACTGGCACTGGGCACTGGATCAATATGATAGTCCAATAAATCATATAAAATGTTGCCAAAAATATGTGAAAGTTTTATAATATTGGCATGGAACACTCAAAAACTATAGATATGACAAAGCCGTATCAGGGGGGCAGAGAGAAACCAGAAGAATGATTCATTTGGATCGACCTTCGCACACACCACTTTATCGCTCGTGCAGAGCTCTTAAAACTTTCGCTCGTTCCCTTTCTAAGGAGCGCTCCTTGACTAATTTTTTAAGGGTTAAGCCACTTTATTGATCAAACTCTGCAAAAAGTGGGATAGAAATCGGGTCATGTGGCTGGCCAAGCCACACATGAAGCCCTTGAGCTAAACTAAGAGCATATTTACCTAAACTATGAACTTCAAAATTAACTTCACGACTCTCAAAAATATAACTACAAGAGAATGAAGTTGATCTAGATTTTATTTCATTGATGATTATTCCATAAGCACCCTGGCTGCCTTTCATAATATCACCAACGACTTGTTTCGAATCTAAGGAAATAATAAAATTGTGGAGTTGAAGATCTCGCGCCAAGGAAATCACTTCACGGTAGGTTGCAGCTTCCAAAGTTGCAGGGCGAAAGACCCCATAAACTATTAACGCTGAACTCCCCAAGAAGTTGCCCTAGGCATCGCGGCAGACTGCAACGACTGATCCTTCTCTTTGTGCTTTGACCCCCTGCTTCCACATGTATCTTGGAAAAAAAATTGTGAGGAGCCTTGGGACGTCGAACGGCACCTGCACCCGCATTAGCCGTCCCGGGGATATCATTTGTCGGCCTCTTTTCCCGCACCACATCTAAATCAGCGATGAAAGGTGTTATGAAAGCTTGTATTGCATGTGGGGTTTGGAAGACTGCCTCATGTCTAGCTTTCCACCAAGAACACCAAATCGCCTATAAGGTTACTGCCATCAGCACATACTGATCATGTGAGAGCTTCTCCATCAAGGTGAAGAGCCAGTTCTTTGCACTTGCTTCAGTTGTTGCCACCAGGTTGCCACCGAGATCCTCATCAACAAGAGCCATGTACATCTAGAGACCATGCATTCGAGTAGAGAATGCCTCCATGACTAGTTGCTCTCGCTGGTAGGTGCATATACTTTGTGGGCTGGACTAGTTGTAGTTTAAGGGCATCTCCAATGCCGACCCTTAAACTTCCTGCATACTGTGACACCCTGGATTTTGCTATTGCTTTTATTTGGTTTTTATTGAATATTTATTTTGGCAAATGGGTTTTCTGTCAAATCATTTAGACTTGACACTTGGAATTATTTTTGACTTTCTTTCAAGTGAAGCCTATCATCTTAAAACCCTCCCAAAATCTCATCTCCTTCATTCCATGGATAAGTCATAATTTTTCATTATGACTTTATATCCATTTTCTCTCTAAAAATGACCTTTTTCCCTCTTTGTTTTGAAGAACCCTTCATTTTCCTTGCCCAGAAAATTCCCAAATATTCTTTGGGACATGCCTCATCTCCCCATGCAAAAATTTGCCATTGTCCTTTGTAAATTTTCAGCTAGGAAAAATGTTTTTGCTTCTAGTTAGAAATGATAGTTTGTGAAGAAGGTATATTTTTCCTTGATCCTTTGGAGCTGAAATTTTTACCACTTCTTTACCCTCCTAAGTGATGCTTAACCAAAAAAATTCAGCCTTATCCTCCAAGTAATTTGAGCACAACTTCCTGTCCAAGTTTTTATACAGAAACTTTGCAGCATGCTCTTGTCAAATCCCTTCAGCTTGGTGGCAAACCAAGAGCACTACCCAACACTGCGTTGAAGGGACTTCATGTTGGATAGGATCTGCACTCTCCAAAATTACTGTGTATGCTAGTGCACACGGTGACCACGTGGGGACGAGGTGTTCGACATGTAGAGCTCGTGGTCTGGACATCGGGGCCCTCGGCCACCGCCCGTTCTTCCTCCTCACCCCACCGCAACGTGTCCTCGTCACTCACCCACCTCTCCTTCATCCACCTTCCCTCTCCCTGCTCCTCTCCGACGCCGGCAGGCGGCACGTCGGACGCGGATGCAATGCTACCGTTCGGAATAGTGAGCGCGAGTGCGGCTCCTGCCCACTTAGTGCGCTGCAGTGTGTCCACATGCATGCATAGCTTCTCTGCGCCCCTATACTTCTTCCCCAAGCTGTGCCCGAGCCCATCTCCTCCTCATTTCGCCGGCAGCTCCACCATGGCAGAGCCCAGAACTCGGTCACCTCCCTACCTATATATAGACCCCTCCCTAAGCCGGTCTAGACATCGCTCTCACCTTCATTGGCCACAAATCAATTGCCTACAAGTGGGGCAAGGCCAAAAGGGCCTCCTGCCTCCGATCATTGCCGTAGTTGGCCGCGGATCCCCCTCGATCATCCACTCGCTTGGGTGGCATTCATCTTCTCCCACTACCTCTGTTGAGCTCGTGGTGGTGTCTTGAGCGCGTTGGTGCACCAATTTGTTGGTTTGTCGCCGGAATCCCCAACTCCGACAAGCTCCACCGCCCGTCGTCTCTAGAGACGAAGCTCGCCTCGCCATCAGTCCACCTCCTACCTCACCTTGGTACATGTGTGATCCCCACGTCGTGCTGCATCCATTCCGACCATCGCCGGTGGCAGCCATGGCCTCCTCGCCAGAGAACCATTCCCTCATATCTCTCTCTCTAATCCTGACAGGGGCCCCACCTGTCAGCCTCTCTCTCCCTCGCCAGAACCATTTTCTAGTGGAGGCGCCTGGGCAAAATATGCCTTCAGCGTGGCTGCTACTTCTTGAGCTTGCGTTGGTTTTTCCCATGAAGACGAAAGGGTGATGCAACAAAGTAGAGATAAGTATTTCCTCAGTTAAGAACCAATGTATCGATCCAGTAGGAGTCACAATGAAGTCTCCAATCAATGCACCTGCACAAACTAATAAACACTTGCACACAACGCGAAAAAGGGGTTGTCAATCCCTTCACGGTCACGAACAAGGGTGAGATCTAATAGAGATAGGTATAAAAGATAAATAAAAAGGCAAACTAAAGTAAATATAAATAAATTGCAGCAAGGTATTTTTGGGTTTTTTGGTTTATAGATCTGAAAAATATGATGGAAAATAGACCCGGGGGCCATAGGTTTCACTAGAGGCTTCTCTCTTGAAAGAAAGCATACGATGGGCAAACAAATTACTGTCGAGCAATTGATAGAAAATCAAAAAGTTATGATGATATCCAAGGCAATGATCATGAATATGGGCATCATGTCCGTGTCAAGTAGACCGACTCTTGCCTGCATCTACTACTATTACTCCACACATCAACCGCTATCCAACATGCATCTAGAGTATTAAGTTCATAAGAACGGAGTAACGCCTTAAGTAAGATGACATGATGTAGAGGGATAAACTCAAGAAATATGATGAAAACTCCATCTTTTTACCCTTGATGGAAACAATACAATACGTGCCTCGCTACCCCTACTATGTCACTATGTGAGGACACCGCAAGGTTGAACCCAAAACTTAGCGCCTCTCCCATTGCAAGAAAAACCAATCTAGTTGTCCAAACCAAACCGATAGTTCAAAGAGAAATACAAAGATATTTGATCATGCATAAAAGAGTTCAGAAAAGACTCAAATAATATTCATAGATAATCTGATCATAAATCCACAATTCATCAGATCTCGACAAACACACGGCAAAAGAATATTACATCGGATAGAACTCCAAGAACATCGAGAACATTGTATTAAAGATCAAAGAGAGAGAAGAAGCCATCTAGCTACTAGCTATGGACCCTTAGGTCTGTGGTAAACTACTCACATTTCATCGGAAGGGCAGTAAGGTTGATGTAGATGCCCTCCGTGATCG
Source organism: Triticum dicoccoides (assembly GCF_002162155.2). NCBI lineage: Eukaryota > Viridiplantae > Streptophyta > Magnoliopsida > Poales > Poaceae > Triticum > Triticum dicoccoides. The sequence goes on along the minus strand of NC_041386.1, from coordinate 81,434,558 downwards.
AATCCCCCTCTGGCAGGGTGCCGAAAAAGGCCCCAAGATGGGATCTCATGGGAACAGAGGCTTGCGGCGGCGGAAAAGTATTTTTGATGGATGCCTCTGATGGTTTGGGAATATTTGGGAATTTATAGTGCAAGAATTAGGGTTAGGAGACCTCCGAGGGGCCACAAGCCCTCAGGGCATGCCTCCCCCTGGGGGCGCACCTGGCAGGCTTGTGGCCTCCTCGGGAACCTTCTGGCCCCCTCTCCAAGTCCTACGGGTGTCTTCTGGTCCAAGAAAATCATCGCGAAAGTTTTATTCCGTTTGGTCCGTTTGATATTCGTTTTCTGTAAAACTCAAAAACAAGGAAAAAACAGAAACTAGCACTGGGCTTAGGTTAATAGGTTAGTCCCAAAAATAATATAAAATAGCATATTAATGCATATAAAACATCCAAGACATGTGATATAATAGCATGCAGCAATAAAAATTATAGATACGTTGGAGACGTATCAGTGGCCTCTTCTAAATTTTTTGTTTAATTCAATTTTAATTCATATTTGACCAGAACTTTGACCAACTATAAATCCTATTCTATAAGTCCAAATGAGTTGAAACTTTTTGTAACAATTTTGTCTTGAGCTAAAGTTTCTGTTTGCAAAGTTTGAGAATTTCCCTTGTTGTTTATAATTTCTGGTGCAATAAAATGCTTTATGTGACAATTTCTTTTTTGCATTTAAATTATTTTTAGAAGATCCTAGTTGTGTTGGAGAAGACCAGGAGTATTGTGACACTCTAAACTAAGGCAAGCCACAACATTCATATGCAAGGATGACATTGAAATGACAATGGTTCTATTTGAATTAGATTCATTATATGTTTCATTATTAGAAATGATTTGCTTTATAAAACTTGTTGCATTAGATTCATTACATGTTATATTGTTATTGTGAAGTAGAGAATACGTTGTTTTGTTATTATGTGCAGTAGAGATCATGTTATATGCTATGGTTGAGTATGATAATTAGTCACTTATATTCATGTTATCATGACCCCGTGCACCACATTGCATGATATGACTCGAATCATTTTCATTCAAGTTAAACCTGATGATAATTCAACTTGAACAACTGTTGATCGAGTCATGGTGCCACTGGATCGAGCTTACCAGTGCAACCACACTTGCCTAGATGGGGAGGCCCTAATTTGGTCTATTGTCATGCCTCTCGCCGGTACCTCCAACTAGGGAAGGTTATGTGCTTGCGCTACCCTGGTCCGGTAGGCAGGCATAACCTTGTGTGACCGAGTTGTATGATACTGATGTCCCCGCTTGGGACGAGTTTTTTTTATTTTTGCCACAACGGTAGCCGAAGACGAAGGTGGTGGATGTCAAGAGTTGGCATCGGGGCCACCCATGACATAGACCAAAGGGGGGTTTGTCGAGTGGCTAGGAGACTGTCATGCAATAGATTGGTTTTGCCAGAATGTCGTTGGTCCACCTGAATGGGAGCACGAGGCCATGAGTTCCGTGGCGTCGGTACAGTGTACTAACCTCCACAGAGTGTATAATCTATCGATAGTTGCGTCCTCGATATGGACATAGTTCGTAGCAGGTCACACTATGGGTTAACAGAAGTAAATAACCGCACACTTAATAACACTGAGATGGCACATGCAGAAGTTGGTGATCGTGAGCAGATCACTGTGGATGTTATTGATGTGATCAAGTGATGATCACGATGGTAAGATACTGATGGCGGTTACAAGATAACCCTGAGATGGTAAGTTGGTCTGAGGGACCATGATTAACTGATGATTCACCACGTACACATCATGAAGGATAGTATCATGTTCATGCTCATGCATTAACCTATTAAATGCCTTGTTATTGTTGTCATGTTTGCTTTGTTTGTTGTGAGTTTGCGAGTACATTCAAAGTACAAACCTGGCGTGTCATTCCAGATGTAGGAGAAGCTGTGCAAGGATTTGATGTCGTGGTCCAGGTCGTGTCCCAGCACTGTCCTTGTGGAATGTAGTTCCGCCACTTCATCGTTTCGCTGCCGAGTAGGAGTTTCCCTTATTGTCGAGGCCCCTGAGATGTCTACTAGATAATGTACATAAGTGCAGCCGCACCGTGTGTGCCTCTTGGCCTCGCTTGACATGTAATCTTCAAACGTATGTATCCACAAGAGATTAATAAAGCAGTAATTTTCTGTACCAAGTTATTGTGTGTTGCCAGAATACTTGATCTCTGGGCTGGCAATGCAAGGTAAACCGGTAGCTCTGGGCTGGGGTGCCACACATACATCCAGACTACGCGATTCGGATGTGTTGTGCCATTCAACGCGGGCATGTATCGATCCGCCCATGCAGTCCGCACGTGTTTTCCCACAAACCAGAGACAAAGTGGGGCGGGGGGCTTTGTGGGCGTCCGGACTATGATAACCCACAAGTATAGGGGATTGCAACAGTTTTCGAGGGTAGAGTATTCAACCCAAATTTATTGATTCGACACAAGGGGAGCCAAAGAATATTCTCAAGATTAGCAGCTGAGTTGTCAATTCAACTACACCTGAAGGACTTAATATCTGCAGCAACGTATTTAGTAGCAAAGTAGTATGGAAGTAACGGTAATGGTGGCAAAAGTAACAGTACCAATTTTGTAACAATCGTAAAAGTAGCAATGGAAAAGTAATTTAGCAAGGATCAATTTGAAACGAACTCGTAGGCAATGGATCAGTGATGGATAATTATGTCGGATGGCATTCATCATGCAGCAATTATAACCTAGGGTGACACAGAACTAGCTCCAATTCATCAATATAATGTAGGCATGTATTCCGTATATAGTCATACGTGCTTATGGAAAAGAACTTGCATGACACCTTTTGTCCTACCCTCCCGTGGCAGCGGGGTCCTAATGGAAACTAAGGGATATTAAGGCCTCCTTTTAACAGAGAACCGGAACAAAGCATTAGCACTTAGTGAATACATGAACTCCTCAAACTACGGTAATCACCGGGAAGAATCCCAATTATTGTCACCTTGGGGTATGCGGATCATAACTCGTAATAGGTGTGTACAACTTGCAAGATCGGATCAAGAACACAAATATATTCATGAAAACATAATAAGTTCAGATCTGAAATCATGGCACTCGGGCCCTAGTGACAAGCATTAAGCATAGCAAAGTCATAGTAACATCAATCTCAGAACATAGTGGATACTAGGGATCAAACCCTAACAAAACTAACTCGATTACATGATAAATCTCATCCAACCCATCACCGTCCAGCAAGCCAACAATGGAATTACTCACGGACAGCGGTGAGCATCAAGAAATTGGTGATGGAGGAAGGTTGGTGATGATGATGGCGACCATTTCCCCTCTCTGGAGCCCCGAACGGACTCCAGATTTGCCCTCCTGATGAAGAACAAGGGGGTGACGGCGGCTCCGTGTCGTAAAACGCGATGAGTCCTTCTCTCTAATTTTTTCTCCCTGAACATGAATATATAGAGTTGGAGTTGAGGTCGGTGGAGGTCCAGGGGGTCCACAAGGTAGGGAGCGCATGATACGTCTCCAACGTATCTATAATTTTTTATTGTTCCATGTTATTATATTATCTATTTTAGATGTTTAATGCACTACAAAAAAATACACTTCCATGATGATACGTGTTTGTCACAGTAGGTCGCGTTTTTTGTCATGCATGTACATCCGTGATAAATTTATGACAGAATCAAGATAGTCATACATGTGCTATCGTAGAAGTGTTCCATGACATTACCAAAATTATCATCACGGAAGTGTCCACTTCCATGACGATAAATCGTGCGTCACAGGAGTGCTTTCGTCAAGGGTGACCGACACGTGGCATCCACCGTATCGGAACGCCGTTAAGCTATCGGGTCGGGTTTTGGATCTGATAACCCGTTAACAGCCCCGGCCAATGGGGATTTTCCACGTGTAAAATCATCATTGGCTAGAGGAAACACTTGTCGGCTCATCGTTGGGACAGATGTCATCCACTCACTAGACAGAAGGCGCCTATGATACGTCGACATGTGGCACGGCCCAACAGTGGCCCATTCCTGTGAAAAGGCCGGCCCGTTTGACTTGGTCAAAAGCTAGCGGGTTGGCCCATGGAAAGCATGTTAACGGCATGTTCGCATATAGCCCATTTAAAGCCCGATAACCCAAGGCCCATTACGCCCTATCCGAATTAGGCCCAGTAGCATCATCTGGGCCATCCAATATGATTCCAGCCCATTTTCACTTCTGGCCCATGTATAGCCCATGATGTCTTTCGGCCCATATGAGGCCCTTTGTAACTCTTGGCCCATTAGCAGCCCGTGCTGAAACTGGCCCGTAATGAACAGTGTATTACTTTACACCCATTAACGGCCCATGGTGAAACTGGCCCGTAATGAACAGTGTATCCCTTTATACCCATTAACGGCCCGTTATTTCGTTGGGCTGTTTCCAGCCCAAGTTAACTTTCGGCCTTCTGAGGGCCCATTTATTCTTGGGCTCATTTGCAGCATTCGGTTACTTACGACCTGTTACTGTCATTTTCTGCTTGTGGGCCAAATTCAGCCCGTCGTTACAGTCGGCCCATTTGTGGACCATTAGTCTGTTGGGCCATTTTCATAGCATCACCAAATACGGCCTATTAACGGCTCGTTATGGTCAGCCCATAAAACGTACGATTTCCATTAAAGGCCCATCTACGGCCCATTAAAGGCTCGTACAAGACCCATAAATGAGTCGGCGGCCCATGGATCCCACGAGACGTACAAGGCCCATGGATCCTACGAGACGTAGAAGGCCATGGATCCTACGAGACGTAGAAGGCCCATGGATCCTACGAGACGTAGAAGGCCCATGGATCCGACGGCCCGTGAAGGGCCATGGTCGGGCGAGTTGGCCCCCGTTTGAACGATATAGCATATTCAAAGAATTATCCTACTCAATACTATCACCTCTAAAAAGCATACACTATACAACAAAGAGATCAAGGCATAGAAAGGTAGAATAATCCTACACTATACAATAAAGAAATTACAGCCGATTATACCCACTAGGCATTATGGTTCGGCACAGGTGATAATAAAGCATACACAAACAGAAAATTACATACACTGGGCAAATATAGCTCATACATCATGGACGCGCATCAACTTAACTCCATTTGAACTATAATCTCTTCAGAAAATAGGATTGGCCAGATTCAGATAGCACAAATTTCAGTATGCAAAATCTCCAATTCCTTCATGGTTACCTCAGTGTCTTGTTTCATTTTTTTTGACTCCTGCTTCTAATACCTGCATGTCCAGTCTCAACTTGTTGATTATACGTTGACAATCATGTACACGTTGTCTTGCCACCTCTAGTTGATGCTCGAGAACATCAGCACATTCCAATTCCAATTCATAATCATTCGGTAATGGCCATGCCGCACTGCTCGCAGATCTTTGTGTTGATGTCACTTCATCCTGAAATGTTTCTGTAAGTACACATGACTAGGGCAAAAATATAGTTACAATAGTCAAGTGAACAAGACACCATTTTGTACTACATGGCAAAACAGGACTAACAATAATGTTACACGTCACTTTCAAAAAAAATTGTTACACGTCATGAAGCATATGCAGGTGATATTTTAAAATTTATAAAAAAGATAGTCTGTGCAGTCTGCATACAGAAATCCCTCTTAGCTCACCAGAGGAGCATGATGTTGGGGCCCAATCGAAAATACAGACAAGTTACAAATTTAGACAACACGTTGTGTATAAGTAAGCAAGCAGTTGGCCATTCTATGCCTTAATTAAAGTCTTAGGGAGCATAATGAACAACAGAGGGTTTCATACAAACATACTACAATAGGCAAAACTATGCAATCATTAGCATAGTATAAACTAGATTGTGAGCCTCATGCAATAATAGTTGGTTAATAGAATTCAAAGCTTTAGGCACACTTCGGCAGAGTAACTAAATGGTAAGGCCTTTAATTATGTCAACTAATAGTGATACAAGTACCGAACATCAGGCATGATTATTTGGGCATCTCATTAACTGAGGACAAATAAAGCAATTGAAAAGAGAAAATTAACCATGCCTGAAACAAACAAGGAATTGAACTGTTGAGTTGCATACAGTGACTTACCTTAGCAGGTTGAAGAGGCTCAGCGCAGCTCCTACTTCTCTTGCAAGGCTCCTTCCTAACATCTTGTACTTGGAAATCCTCAATCTTATCTTCATTGCACCCCCTCTGCAAGGTGACACAAACTAGTTACTCGTCTCCTTGGAAGATAAATATGCATACTTTCCAGTCTGTGAACACAAAAGGATAAGATTATAACAAAACAACACCACTAATGAAACATGCCACATCTCTTGCACTTGCACACAATGAAATGAGCATTTACTATGTCTACACTATGTAAAAACTAGGCATACGTTCGAACTGGATCTCCAGGTACTCTTGGAGAGCCTACTTTAGTGTACAACCAAACCTTTATGTCACCTATGAGTTAGACAAGGCCCCACTACAGCAGCCCATAGTGTTTAAATCATTGACAAGCTCTGTTAGAGTGTTAGGTCAAGAACAACAAGTAATCAAAGCAAACAGTCCTAGTATGGCTGGCTGATGCAAACAAGCAATTGAACAGATGTGTGAGCAAATCTTACATATCAAGAAAAGAAGCAAAGAAGGAGGCTTAAAGACCATCACTTGACTGACTAGATTTAAGGGGCATTTAAACATCATGTACATCGTATGAACTAACATAAACATTGCATATTCCAGATTCTACAATGGAATGCACATGTATTAGGTTATGCCATGTATGATGATGCCTAAATGTACAGATAGCAGGCAGGAGTGATTCATCATTGCACACACAATTGAATTGCAGGTTAAGGGCCAGTTCGATTCCGCCTTTTCAGGGCATATTGTCAAAATATGCCATAAAAGATGTAAAGAAGTCATTTTTGAGTTATGGGCTTGGGCTTAACTAATTTTGCTTTGGAGGGGGGTGTTTTGGGTAGAACCTCACTAAAAATTGAAGGAAAGGGGAATAGTGAATGACTCTGTTGTCTGCCTATATTACACTCAAAATGCAACTGCTGTCGCCCGTGTCACACCTGACCCTCAAGTAAAAACAAACACACACGCATTCATTGCCCTGCCCGCTTGCATCTCCTCTCCCCTTTCCCTCTACCTCGATCCCCTGCCTGCAGCACTAGGGTTCCTCCAGCGAGGCGTCGCCATTGGTCCCATCTAGTCTGGTCCTCGATGATGCTATGTCCAGCTAGGCTACATGGCCGGTGGGTAGGGGCAAATATCCCTGGCTGCTCCTCCCTCTGGCGCCGCCCCTCATTCTCATGGTCTCCAACAGCTGCTCCACTGTGGTTCGTCCAACGCACTACTCCGGCGGGCGCTGCACAACTACAGCTGATGCCACACTGCGGCAGAAGGCACCTTATTCCCCCTCCCCTCCTCCCAGGCCATGGCCTTGAGGTGCTGTTAAAGGATGAGCTCATCCAACAAGGTGAGGATCTCCTCTGATTTTTCGCCAAATTTTCATTCTGATCCACTATACGATGAATTGCTATGAGCTGCTTCTGCTGCTGCTATATGATGCATTGCTATGAGCTGCTCCTGCTGCTGCTATATGATGAATTGCCATGAGCTGCTGCTGCTGTATGATGAGTTGCTATGAGGTGCTGCTGCTATATGATGAATTGCTATGAGCTGCTGCTGCTATATGATGAGTTGCCACAAGCTGCTTCTACTGCTGCTATATGATGAATTGCTATGAGCTGCTCCTCCTGCTGCTATATGATGAATAGCTATGAGCTGCTCCTGCTGCTGCTATATGATGAATTGCTATGAGCTGCTGCTGGTATATGATGAATTGTAGACTGCTGCTGCTGTATGATGAGTTGCTATGAGCTGCTGCTGCTGCTATATGATACTTTCAGATGGTGCTGCTATACGATAATAACCAGCCACTTGGACCATCGAATTTCAATAAATAATTGTTCTTCATTTAAATGTGGTTCATGTGTTCTTCGTTTAAATTAGGCAATGGGATCTCTATGGAAAAATTGACCAAAGTAGATTGTGCCAAGTAGATGGTATCTTTGTATTTGCATTTTGAGCAAATAGTGATGGTCTGTTTTCCTATCATATTAATTACTGCACTTGGTTCAATTTGTGATGTTTGCAAGTCAAATTAATTTCCATATGGGCGGCAAAATGAAAAAATATAATGCAATCTAGACTTTCCACTGATCATACCAAAGATAAGCTGAAAACGCAATGAAAAGAACTGGTTGGCTTATTACATGGAGCTTATATTCACAAGTGCATATTTTCTTAGGATAACTCGTAATAACTGTCCCTAAGAAACTTGGCTAATAGAACTGGCATACAAATAACATGTCATGATGATTGCGATGGATGAGTGACGTACCATACCACACTGTATAGGCTCGCCACTGCCTCTCCTTTTTTGGCGATGTTCCATGAAATTGCCACATACATCTTGTAATTTTTCATTGTGTAACCCTATCTGCAAGTTGATGATGTCTACTACACAACCTTCTTCTTGTAGACGTTGTTGGGCCTCCAAGTGCAAAGGTTTGTAGGACAGTAGCAAATTTCCCTCAAGTGGATGACCTAAGGTTTATCAATCCGTAGGAGGCGTAGGATGAATATGGTCTCTCTCGAGCAACCATGTAACCAAATAACAAAGAGTCTCTTGTGTCCCCAACACACCCAATACAATGGTAAATTGTATAGGTGCACTAGTTTGGCGAAGAGATGGTGATACAAGTGGTATATGGATGGTAGATAAAGGTATTTGTAATCTGAAATTATAAAAATAGCAAGGTAACAAGTGATAAACGTGAGCGTAAACGGTATTGCAATGCGTTGAAACAAGGCCTAGGGTTCATACTTTCGCTAGTGCAAGTTCCCTCAACAATAATAACATAATTGGATCATAAAACTATCCCTCAACATGCAACAAAGAGTCACTCCAAAGTCACTAATAGCGGAGAACGAACGAAGAGATTATGGTAGGGTATGAAACCACCTCAAAGTTATTCTTTCCAATCAATCCGTTGGGCTATTCCTATAAGTGTCACAAACAGCCCTAGAGTTCATACTAGAATAACACCTTAAGACACAAATCAACCAAAACCCTAATGTCACCTAGATACTCCAATGTCACCTCAAGTATCCGTGGGTATGATTATACGATATGCGTCACACAATCTCAGATTCATCTATTCAACCAACACAAAGGACCTCAAAGAGTGCCCCAAAGTTTCTACCGGAGAATCACAACGAAAACGTGTGCCAACCCCTATGCATAGGTTCATGGGCGGAACCCGCAAGTTGATCACCAAAACATACATCAAGTGAATCACGTGATATCCCATTGTCACCACAGATATCCACGGCAAGACATACATCAAGTGTTCTCAAATCTTGAAAGACTCAATCCGATAAGATTACTTCAAAGGGGAAACTCAATTCATTACAAGAGAGAAGAGGGGGAGGAGAAACATAAGATCCAACTATAATAGCAAAGCTCGTGATACATCAAGATCATGCCAAATCAAGAACACGAGAGAGAGAGAGATCAAACACATAGCTACTGGTACATACCCTCAGCCCCGAGGGAGAACTACTCCCTCCTCGTCATGGAGAGCACCGGGATGATGAAGATGGCCACCGGAGAAGGATTGCCCCCTCCAGCAGGATGCCGGAACGGGTCTAGATTGGTTTTCGGTGGCTATGGAGGCTTTTGGCGGCGGAACTCACGATCTATTATATGTTCTAGAAGTTTTAGGTTACGTAGGTATATATGGGTGCAGGGGGTACGTCGGAGGAGCTACGGAGGCCCCACGAGGCAGGGGGCGCGCCCCCACCCTCGTGAGGACCTCCCGTATCTCCTGATGTGGAGTCCAAGTCTATCCGGTGGCTTTCGTTCCAAAAATAACTTCTCTAGTTGATTTCGTTCCATTTCGACTCCGTTTGATATTCCTTTTCTTCGAAACACTGAAATAGGCATAAAACAGCAAATCTGGGCTAGGCCTCCGGTTAACAGGTTAGTCCCAAAAGTAATATAAAAGTGGATAACAAAGCCCAATATTGCCTAAAACAGTAGATAATATAGCATGGAGCAATAAAAAATTATAGATATGTTGGAGACGTCTCAGTTGACACGGCTAATTTCAGACATCTCTACATGATACTACATTGCATATCCCTTGCGCATATTTAAACCACCAATTAACGATTGTGTGCGTACCATAAACTAGCCATGACTCTGTATGATGGACTAGCATGAACTCTAAGGGAGCCTAATGTACTGCACTGGGATTCCTACATGCCACCTACGATTTTGTGTAATGTACTGCCCCTGTTCCTAAATATATGTCTTTGTAGAGATTCCAGTATGGACCACATACAGATGTATATAGATGCATTTTCGAGTGTAGATTCACTCATTTTGCTCTGTATGTAGCCTATAGTGGAATCTCTAGAAAGACTTATATTTAGGAACGGAGGTACGAGGTAGTATCATGTATGACATCTACATATCTGATTTAGCGGCCAGTAGTAGAAATCATTGTCTGCACAAAGGGATTACTGGTCGAAAATCCTAGCAAAGCACGCTGGCAGGCACAGAACAATACAAGAGAGAGAGAGACGCGCTTACAAGATCATAGCAATGCCTCAGTCCAGGATCTTGGTTGGCCAAGTTGTTAGATCCAGAAGAAACATCGTCCTTGTAGTTTTTGCTAGCTGCATAACAGGTAACAGCGACCGGTTAGTATATTTGAAGTACATCGGGCAGGTGATGTTGGACGGGTTTAAAGGTGACAAGTACCTAGGCCGTGGCGGGTGCTTGGCATCTCTCCAGATGGTGGGAATCAGGTTAGAAACGTCGAGGGTGATGACGTTTTGCTGGCTGTCGGGGTCCGGTAAGTAGATCTAGAACCGTCGAGTAGGGTGTTTGTGGAGCGGCTCCGGTAGGGTGGACTACGGTGTGGGCGAAGCGGATCTGTGGCCATGGACGAGGGCGTAGGTGAAGCTGCTCCGGTAGTTGGGTTAAGGATGGTGTCGACGATGCGGATCTGCGGCCGTGGACGGGGCGTCAGAAGCTGCTCTGGTGGTTGGGTTAAGGATGGTGTCGATGATGCGGATCTGCGGCCATGGGCGGGGCGTCAGAAGTTGCTCCGGTGGTTGGGTTAAGGGTGGTGTCGACGATGCGGATCTGCGGCCGTGGACGGGTGATACGTCTCCGTCATATCTATAATTTTTGATTGTTCCATGCCAATATTCAACTTTCATATACTTTTTGGCAACTTTTTATATTATTTTTGGGACTAACATATTGATCCAGTGCCCAGTGTCAGTTCCTGTCTGTTGCATGTTTTTGGTTTCGCAGAATATCCATATCAAACGGAGTCCAAACGAGATAAAAACGGACGGAGCTTATTTTTGGAAAATATGGAAAATTCGGAAGGAAAATCAACGCGAACCAGTGCCCGAGGTGGTCACGAGGCAGGGCGCCCCCCTACCCTCGTGACCACCGTAAGGAGGTTGACGCTCTTCTTTTGCCGCAAGAAAGCTAATATTCAGAAGAAAAAAATCACGGCGAAGGTTTCACGCCAATCGGAGTTACGGATCTCCATATATATACGAAACGGTGAAAAGAGCCAGAACAGAACGCAGAAACAGAGAGAGACAGAGAGACAGATCCAATCTTGGAGGGGATCTCGCCCCTCCCACGCCATGGAGACCATGGACCAGAGGGGAAACCCTTCTCCCATCTAGGGAGAAGGTCAAGGAAGAAGAAGAAGGAGGAGGGCTCTCCCCCCCTCGCTTCCGGTGGCACCGGAGTGCCACCGGGGGCCATCATCATCACCGCGATCTACACCAACACCTCTGCCATCTTCACCAACATCTCCATCACCTCCCCCCTCTATCTACAGTGGTCCACTGTCCCGCAACTCGCTGTACCCTCTACTTGAACATGGTGCTTTATGCTTCATATTATTATCCAATGATGTGTTGCCATCCTATGATGTCTGAGTAGATTTTCGTTGTCCTATCAGTGGTTGATGAATTGCTATGATTGATTTAATTTGCTTGTGGTTATGTTGTTGTCCTTTGGTGCCCATCATATGATTGCGCGCGTGGATCACACCATAGGATTAGTTGTATGTTGATAGGACTATGTATTGGAGGGCAAGAGTGACAGAAGCTTCAACCTAGCATAGAAATTGATGCATACGGGATTGAAGGGGGACCAATATATCTTAATGCTATGGTTGGGTTTTACCTTAATGAACATTAGTAGTTGCGGATGCTTGCTAATAGTTCCAATCATAAGTGCATAGAATTCCAAGTCAGGGATGACATGCTAGCAGTGGCCTCTCCCACATAATACTTGCTATCGGTCTAGTAAAGTAGTCAATTGCTTAGGGGCAATTTCACAACTCCTACCACCACTTTTCCACACTCGCTATATTTACTTTATTGTTTCTTTATCTAAACAACCCCTACTTTTTATTTACGTACTCTTTATTATCTTGCAAACCTATCCAACAACACCTAAAAAGTACTTCTAGTTTCATACTTGTTCTAGGTAAAGCGAACGTCAAGCGTCCGTAGAGTTGTATCGGTGGTCGATAGAACTTGAGGGAATATTTGTTCTACCTTTAGCTCCTCGTTGGGTTCGACACTCTTACTTATCGAAAACTGTTGCGATCCCCTATACTTGTGGGTTATCAACGGGGCGTCAGAAGCTGCTCCGGTAGGTTGGATGAGGGTGCGAGGAAGCGGATCTGAGGCCGTGGACTTGTGAGTTGGCAAAGCGGCCCCAGTAGGGTTGAGAATGGTATAGGCGAAGCTACTCCGATAGGGTTGAGGAAGGTGTCGGCGAAACGACTCCGGTAGGGTTGAGGAATGTGTCGGCGAAGAGGATCAGAGGCCGTCGACGGGGGCATCGGTGGGGCGGCTCCGGGGGGTGTGGACGAAGCGTCTCCGGTGGGGGTATGAATGAGCCGCTGCAGATGCGTGGCGGTTGAGGAGAGTACCGGCGAAGCAGAGCCGACGCTGTGGACAAGGCCGACACTGAATGGGCTGTGGTATAGTGGTGGATGAGCAGTCTACTTGTTTCTAGGGGAGGTGGGAGGGGTAGATGCGGCCGCAGAAGCAGATCCGGCGAGGTGGACGCCGCTGTCAGTGAATGGGCTATGGTATGCCGATGGATGAGCAGTCTAGGGTTTCGAGATGGGAGGGGAGAAAGGGCGATGAAGTACGGACGTCGTGATGTAAGATGCTCTGGTGTTGTGGAGTTAGTCGTTTTTGCGGGAGGGGAAGAGGAAATGGGGGTGTCGTGTAGTGGGGGAACCGGAAGTTACCAAAGTAGCCCCGACCTATCATGTAGATGAGGACGGTATTGTAACTGTTGGTCTCCGTGCACCAAGGACAAAAGGGGGATTTCGCATGCTAAAGACTAAGATGGCGGAAATTTTAGAAGGAGGCGGGAGATTTTGCCGCCTGCGGGATCGTTCATATCCAGTTTCAACTAATTTTGGACCGTGCTAGCGGGAAGGTCATGCTAGACTGTGTACACGGGGCACGCGTCAGCAGTTAATAACTAGTGTGAAGTCCACCCCAGAAAAAAAGACAATAACTCGGGATGATGCGCTGATAACTTGGACGTTCACACGAGCGCGGCCAATCGTACGGGTGTAGTGGTGCGTTCACAAAAAGGGATCAAACGCTCAGCCTATGTATTTCTCGTGTAAATAGATAATTTAGTGCCATTGGTTATTTACTTTAAACATAATGCATTGACGTGTCAGTGTAGAGGCGCACAAAAAGAAATGGATATTGTAGTCAGCTACTTAAAAGTGTTACCTCATATTATTACATAGCCTCCATTTCATAAATTGCGTACCCGTTGAATTCATATATGAATATTACATATATTACTTCAAAATAGAAACTTAAATCATCCAAGACTAATGAATTTGAATGCAAGAGTAACAATGGTGCATGTACATGATAGCTACATTGGTTGTTTGAAGAAACATCACTGTAACTTTGGCATGCACAACTGAGAAGGTTTATTTAAATAGAAAAAAAATGTGATATGTGAGTGTCCAATCTTTATAGTGTTGAATCGATATTGTACCTTTGGCCACAATACGAAGTAGATATTGACTTATGTTCAAGCGATGCACGTCCACGATCGCTAGATAGTGATACGTGAATGAATTGTGCAATCTCTCTCACACGCATACATATCTCATTTCCCTGTGGGCATCGGAATCACACACGCGCACTTCGTATATTTCTCTCCCTCCGTTAGGGTTAAATTCGTCTTTCTACCCCGTCCTACAAGTCTCTCACACAGAAAGACACACGCTCTCTATGTCTAACACGCCCACCCCTTTAATTCCGCCCACCCACAACCACTAATGTCTCAAAGTATAATAATGTCTCTCACACATATGCTATCTACCTATCCCTTAATATAGCTAGATATGTGTCACACAAACTCCTTCTCCCTACTAGCAAGATGCCCATGCATTGCACGGAACATCAAGATGCATTTGTATGAGAAGTTTATCTTGTGGGAGAAAAGGATGAACGAGGGAATGCCTTATTTGCAAATGCGGAGAGGAGTGTGGGTATCCTTTTGCAAAATTGCCATAGTTTCCTTCCTGTCCGTTGGCTATAAATTGGATGGCCTATATTGCAGGATGGCAGGAACACCATCATCACCAACTCTGTTTTTTTATAAGAGTAGAGATATGTGAGTGTCACTGCCCCCCCCCCCCACACACACCCACACTTCCCAACACCGAAGGAGTAGGGTGACACGTCGATCTTGATACTAATCTATCGACTGGCTTCTCTCTCAAACATACACACACACACACTACCCGGCACCGAAGGAGTAGGGTGGCACATCGATCTTGATAATAATCTATCTACTCCTCTTTCAAACACACACACACACACACACACACACA
>NC_041386.1:81363513-81419010 GCF_002162155.2 Triticum dicoccoides | reverse complement strand
TGACAACTCGATCTGATCATAATCTGTCAATTGGTTTCTCTCTCAAACATTGTGTCTCGGTGCCTCGCTCGGTAGCCCCCTTGATATGTAGACTTCTCGCGCGCGCACAGCTGTAGTGACGATGACGCTGAACCCAGTGTGCCTTGTTTTTACCGGCCTCATGTGATAGTTTTCACCCTGTTTTCTGTTAATTAACAAGGCAACCTTTTCTTTGTTACTACTAGTGAATCTGAAATCATTCGGGGCAGACATAAAATATATCACTTCAACCCAATTATCGCAGCAACTATTTTAAAAGAAATTAGCTAGCTGCTCGTGCATTGCACGGAACATCAAGATGCATTTGTATGAGTAGTTTATCTTGTGAGAGAAAAGGTTGAACGAGGGAAGGCCTTATTTGCGAACATGGAGAGACGTGTGGGTATATTTTTGCAAAATTACCATAGTTTATTTCCTATCCGTTAGATATAAATCCGACGGCCTATATTGCAGGATGGCACGCACACCATCATCACCAACTCTGTTTTCTACTCCCTCCGTCCGAAAATACTTGTCATCAAAATGGATAAAAAGAGATGTATCTAAAACTAAAATACGTCTAGATACATTTCCTTTCATCCATTTTGATGACAAGTATTTCCGGGCGGAGGGAGTATTTGTCTTTTTAGAGATTTCAACAAGTGACTATGACCAGACCTTACCAACATACTCAAAAAAGTAATCCATAATTTTCATGTTACCCTCTTTTCTTGGCGGTGCAGTGCCATCTGGACACCTCATAAATAAATCAAGGACAAATCTAACCCCTTCCTGAAAAGAGATACGAAGCAAAATGAGTGAATCTACACTCTAAAATATGTCTACATACACATCCGTATGTGGTAGTCCATTTGAAATCTGAAAAAGACAAATATTTAGGAACGAATGGAGTATATATAAGAGTAGACATGGAGATATATCTCCAGCATGGTCTACAACAAAAATGTGCTGGGCTGGTTAGCGCCAGATGCTCGCAACGCGATGACATGAGTTCGAATTTTGTCTTTTAACTTTATATTTTTATATTATATATTACTCTACTTATTTAATATATACTTCTTTCGCTACTGTACTGACAGTGGAACCCACAGAGTACTTAGAATACAAGATTAAGGATGGACTTGTTTCTTTTTAACTTTCTGTACGAAGCTGTAGCCACCCTGCAAGTCACGTGTACACTGTACATGCAATTAACTTTTTATAGAGGAACAATCATACATGCAATTAACTCAAATGGATTGGATGTCACTCTATTATGTCCAGCATAAAGAGCATCTCCAACGGCAGCCGGCAAATTTCCTCCCGCTTCCTTAAGCGGAGGACGACATCAAACGCCAGCGGCATACATTTTTACAACTCTAACCAACCAGATGAAATTCGTGCAAACACGGACTGATTTCATATAAGCATGAAGGATTTCATATAAAAAAGCCGGATCTTCATATAAACATGATGGATTTCATTACATTTACATGAACTAAGAGGTGCCAATCCGGCTCTCTTGTATAATTAATACTCCTTCCGTCCGGAAATACTTGTCCTAGAAATGGATGTATCTAGACTTATTTTAGTTCTAAATGGCCGCCCGTGGATCCCTTTGTCTTCCTCATGTCCGTCAGACACTTGCGGGGTCGACGAAGGTCCTCAGAAGAGACGAAGCAGCAAAGAAACCACCTGAATCCGCGGTCGTCGCCTCGGCGGTGGCCTTCATGGGTCCCAAGTGGCGGCGGCCTCCCGTGTTCTACTTCTCCTCGATGATGGCGGCGGACACGGAGAAGATGGCCACCGACTCGTCCCTCTCCATGCACCCGACTTCTGTCTCTGCCTACATGCCGCTGCCACAGGCACGGGAGGCGCGGCCACCGCAGACACTGGTGGCATGGTACGATGCGGCAGCGATGGCGCCCGTACCGGCGTGCTTGCTGTCGTGCCGACATGGAGCAACTCGCCACTCCTCATCGAGCTGAACTGGAGTGGCGAGTTGCTGAACCACGCGCCTGCTTGGGGCAGCAACTGGCTCCGTCGGGCCAAGCGAGGTTGGTGAAGCACCGAGCGGCCTCGCCCGTATCTGGAGGGCTCGGCGGGCCACTGCTACGCCTTGAGCTTGTGTTGGTTTTCCCCGAAGAGGAAGGGATGATGCAGCAGAGTAGCGTAAGTATTTCACTCAGTTTTTTAGAACCAAGGTATCAATCTAGTAGGAGGCCACGCTCAAGTCCCTCGTACCTGCACAAAATGATAGCTACTCGCAACCAACGCGATTAGGGGTTGTCAATCCCTTCACGGTCACTTACGAGAGTGAGATCTGATAGATATAATATTTTTGGTATTTTTGGTATAAAGATGCAAAGTAAAAAAGTAAAAGCAAAGTAAAAGGCAAAGCAAGATTAAAGTGATGGATATTGATATGATGAGAATAGACCCGGGGGCCATAGGTTTCACAAGTGGCTTCTCTCAAGTGCATAAGTATTCTACGGTGGGTGAACAAATTACTGTTGAGCAATTGACATAATTGAGCAAAGTTATGAGAATATCTAGGCATGATCATGTATATAGGCATCACGTCCGTGACAAGTAGACCGAAACGATTCTGCATCTATTACTATTACTCCACTCATCGACCGCTATCCAGCATACATCTAAAGTATTAAGTTAAAAACAGAGTAACGCCTTAAGCAAGATGACATGATGTAGAGAGATAAATTCATGCAATATGAAATAAACCCCATCTTGTTATCCTTGATGGCAACGATGAAATACGTGCCTTGCTGCCCCTTCTGTCACTGGGAAAGGACACCGCAAGATCGAACCCAAAGCTAAGAACTTCTCCCATGGCAAGAACTACCAATCTAGTTGGCCAAACCAAACGGATAATTCAAAGAGACTTGCAAAGATAACCAATCATACATAAAAGAATTCAGAGAAGATTCAAATATTATTCATAGATAGACTTGATCATAAACCCACAATTCATCGGTCGCAACAAACACACCGCAAAAAGAAGATTACATCGAATAGATCTCCACAAGAGAGGGGGAGAACTTTGTATTGAGATTCAAAGAGAGAGAAGAAGCCATCTAGCTACTAACTATGGACCCAAAGGACTGAGGTAAACTACTCACACTTCATCGGAGGGGCTAGGATGATGTAGAAGCCCTCCGTGATGACAACCCTCTTCCAGCGGAGCTCCGGAACAGGCCCCAAGATGGGATCTCGTGGATACAGAAAGTTGCGGCGGTGGAATTAGGTTTTTGGCTCCTGTTTTGATCGTTTGGGGGTACGTAGGTATATATAGGAGGAAGGAGTACGTTGGTGGAGCACCGAGGGACCCATGAGGCAGGGGGCGCGCCCTACGGGGGGCGCCCCCCACCCTCGTGACCGCCTCTTTTACTCCTTGGAGTAGGGTCCAAGTCTCCTGGATCACGTTCGGTGAGAAAATCATGTTCCCGAAGATTTTATTCCGTTTGGACTCCGTTTGATATTCTGTTTCTCCGAAACACTGAAATAGGCAAAAAAATAGCAATTCTGGGCTGGGCCTCCGGTTAATAGGTTAGTCCCAAAAATAATATAAAAGTGGAAAATAAAGCCCAATATAGTCCAAAACAGTAGATAATATAGCATGGATCAATCAAAAATTATAGATACGTTCGAGACGTATCAGGCATCCCCAAGCTTAATTCCTGCTCGTCCTCGAGTAGGTAAATGATAAAAAGAGATTTTTTTATGCGGAGTGCTACTTGGCATAATTTCAATGCAAATCTTCTTAATTGTGATATGAATATTCAGATTCGAAAGATTCAAGACAAAAGTTCATATTGACATAAAAATAATAATACTTCAAGCATACTAACAAAGCAATTATGTCTTCTCAAAATAACATGGCCAAAGAAAGTTATCCCTACAAAATCATATAGTCTGGCTATGCTCTATCTTCACCACACAAAATATTTAAATCATGCACAACCCCGATGACAAGCCAAGCAATTGTTTCATACTCTAACTTTTTCAAAACCTTTTCAATCTTCACGCAATACATGAGCATGAGCCATGGATATAGCACTATAGGTGTAATAGAATAGTGGTTGTGGAGAAGACAAAAAGGAGGGGAAGATAGTCTCACATCAACTAGGCGTATCAACGGGCTATGGAGATGCCCATCAATAGATATCAATGTGAGTGAGTAGGGATTGCCATGCAATGGATGCACTAGAGCTATAAGTATATGAAAGCTCAAAAAGAAACTAAGTGGGTGTGCATCCAACTTGCTTGCTCATGAAGACCTAGGACAATTTGAGGAAGCCCATCATTGGAATATACAAGCCAAGTTCTATAATGAAAAATTCCCACTAGTATATGAAAGTGATAACATGAGAGACTCTCTACTATGAAGATCATGGTGCTACTTTGAAGCACAAGTGTGGTAAAAGGATAGTAACATTGTCCCTTCTCTCTTTTTCTCTCATCATTTTTTTATTTGGGCCTTTTCTCTTTTCTTTTTTTTGGCCTCTTTTTATTTGGGCTTCTTTGGCCTCTTTTTTTCGTCCGGAGTCTCATCACGACTTATGGGGGAATCATAGTCTCCATCATTCTTTCCTCACTGGGACAATGCTCTAATAATGATGATCATCACACTTTTATTTTTCTTACAACTCAATACTTAGAACAAAATATGACTCTATATGAATGCCTCCGGCGGTGTACCGGGATATGCAATATGACAATGATGGAGTGTGTCATGATAAACGGAACGGTGGAAAGTTGCATGGCTATATATCTCGGAATGGCTATGGAAATGCCATAATAGGTAGGTACGGTGGATGTTTTGAGGAAGGTATATGGTAGGTGTATGATACCGGCGAAAGGTGCGCGATATTAGAGAGGCTAGCAAAAGTGGAAGGGTGAGAGTGCGTATGATCCATGGACTCAACATTAGTCATAAAGAACTCATATACTTATTGCGAAAATCTAGAAGTTATCAAAGCAAAGTATTACGCGCATGCTCCTAGGGGGATAGATTGGTAGGAAAAGACCATCGCTCGTCCCCGACCGCCACTCATAAGGAAGACAATCAATAAATAAATCATGCTCCGACTTCATCACATAATGGTTCACCATACGTGCATGCTACGGGAATCACAAACTTTAACATAAGTATTCTTTAAATTCACAACTACTCAACTAACATGACTTTAATATTATCACCTCCATATCTCAAAACAATTATCATGCTTCAATCTTTTCTTAGTATTCAACACACTCAAAAGAAAGTTTCACAAATCTTGAATACCAAGCATATTATTATTAAGCAAATTACCATGCTATTAAGAGACTCTCAAAATAATTTAAGTGAAGCATGAGAGATCAATAGTTTCTTTAAAACAAATCCACCACCGTGCTCTAAAAGATCTAAGTGAAGCACATAGAGCAAAATTATAATGCTCAAAAGATATAAGTGAAGCACATAGAGCAAAACTACATAGCTCAAAAGATATAAGTGAAGCACATAGAGCAAAACTACTTAGCTCAAAAGATATAAGTGAAGCACATAGAGTATTCTATCAAATTTTAATTCATGTATGGCTCTCTAAAAAGGTGTGTACAGCAAGGATGATTGTGGCATACTAAGACACAAAGACACAAATAATACAAGACGCTCCAAGCAAAACACATATCATGTTGGTGAATAAAAATATAGGTCCAAGTAAATTACCGATGGAAGTGGACGAAAGAGGGGATGCCTTCCGGGGCATCCCCAAGCTTTGACTTTTTGGTTTCCTTGGATTATCTTGGGGGTGCCATGGGCATCCCCAAGCTTAGGCTCTTGCCACTCCTTGTTCCATGATCCATCAAAAGAATTCACCCAAAACTTGAAAAATTCACAACACAAAACTCAAAATAGAAAACTCGTGAGCTCCGTTAGCGAAAGAAAACAAAAGACCACTTCAAGGTACTGTAATGAACTCATTATTTATTTATATTTGTGTTAAACCTATTGTATTCCAACTTCTCTATGGATTATAAACTATTTTACTAACCATAGATTCATCAAAATAAGCAAACAACACACGAAAAACAGAATCTGTCAAAAACAGAACAGTCTGTAGTAATCTGTAGCTAGCGCAAGATCTGGAACCCCAAAAATTCTAAAATAAATTGATGGACGTGAGGAATTTATCTATTAATCATCTGCAAAAAGAATTAACTAAATATCACCCTTCAAATAAAAATGACAGCATTTCTCGTGAGCGCTAAAGTTTCTGCTTTTTACAGCAAGTTCAACAAGACTTTCCCCAAGTCTTCCCAACGGTTCTACTTGGCACAAACACTAATTAAACACAAAAAACACAACCAAAACAGAGGTTAAATAATTCATTTATTAAATAACAGCAAGGAAAAATATTGGGATGTCTCCCAACAAGCGCTTTTCTTTAAAGCCTTATAGCTAGGCATTGATAATTTTAATGATGCTCACATGAAAGACAAGAATTAAAGCACAAAAGGAGCATCATAAAGAATGTGACAAACACATCTAAGTCTAACATAATTTCTATGCATAGGCATCTTATAGGCAAACAAATTATCAAGGCAAGCAAAAACTAGCATATACAAGGAAGAGGAAAGAAACAATAGCAATCTCAACATAACGAGAGGTAATTTCGTAACATGAAAATTTCTACCACCATATTTTCCTCTCTCATAGTAATTACATGTAGGATCATAAGCAAATTCAACAATATAATAAAATATTCTCAACATGATCCACATGCATGCAAAGTTGGCACTTTTCCGAAATAGTGGGATTAACATTAACTAAAGTCATGACCTTCCCAAACGCACTTTTATCAAAAACTTCATAAGATTGAACATTCTCTAAATATGTGGGATCTAAAGTTGACATTCTTCCAAACCCAATTTCAATATTATTGCAAACATTATAATCAATCTCATATTCATCATGGGGTTTAAATAAATTTTCAAGATCAAAAGAAGAATCACCCCAATCATGATCATTGTAACAAGTACAGGACATAACAAAACTAGCATCCCCAAGCTTAGGGTTTTGCATATTATTAGCACAATTTTCATTAATAGAATTTATAATAACATCATTGGAATCATGCTTTTTATTCAAAGATCTATCGTGAATCACTTCATAACATACTTCATTGCAATTTTCAGATTCACGAATTTCAAGCAAAACTTCATAAAGATAATCTAGTGCACAAAACTCACTAGCAATTGGTTCAACATAACTGGATCTCTTAAAAAGATTAGCAACCGGATGAGGATCCATAAATCTTAGGTTCTCTGTTTAGTAATAAATAAATAACTATTCCAACCATACGAGCAAACAAAAAGCAAACGGGCCAGAAGAGGCAAATAGAGAGAGAGGGCGAATAAAACGGCAAGGGTGAAGTGGGGGAGAGGAAAACAAGAGGCAAATGGCAACTAATGTAATGCGAGAGATAGGGATTGTGATGGGTACTTGGTATGTTAACTTTTTGCATAGACTCCCCGGTAACGGTGCCAGAAATCCTTCTTGCTACGTCTTGAGCTTGCGTTGGTTTTCCCCGAAGAGGAAGGGATGATCTAGTAGAGTAGCGTAAGTATTTCCCTCAGTTTTTGAGAACCAAGGTATCAATCCAGTAGGAGGCCACGCTCAAGTCCCTCGTACCTGCACAAAACGATAGCTACTCGCAACCAACGTGATTAGGGGTTGTCAATCCCTTCAGTTCACTTACGAGAGTGAGATCTGATAGATATAATATTTTTGGTATTTTTGGTATAAAGATGCAAAGTAAAAAGTAAAAGCAAAGTAAAAGGCAAAGCAAGATTAAAGTGATGGAGATTGATATGATGAGAATAGACCCGGGGGCCATAGGTTTCACTAGTGGCTTCTCTCAAGAGCATAAGTATTCTACGGTGGGTGAACAAATTACCGTTGAGCAATTGACATAATTGAGCATAGTTATGAGAATATCTAGGCATGATCATGTATATAGGCATCACGTCCGTGACAAGTAGACCGAAACGATTCTGCATCTACTACTATTACTCCACTCATCGACCGCTATCCAGCATGGATCTAGAGTATTAAGTTAAAAACAGAGTAACGCCTTAAGCAAGATGACATGATGTAGAGAGATAAATTCATGCAATATAAAATAAACCCCATCTTGTTATCCTCGATGGCAACGATGCAATACGTGCCTTGCTGCCCCTTCTGTCACTAGGAAAGGACACCACAAGATCGAACCAAAAGCTAAGCACTTCTCCCATGGCAAGAACTACCAATCTAGTTGGCCAAACCAAACGGATAATTTGAAGACACTTGCAAAGATAACCAATCATACATAAAAGAACTCAGAGAAGATTCAAATATTATTCATAGATAGACTTGATCATAAACCCACAATTCATTGGTCTCAACAAACACACCGCAAAAAGAAGATTACATCGAATAGATCTCCACAAGAGAGGGGGAGAACTTTGTATTGAGATTCAAAGAGAGAGAAGAAGCCATCTAGCTACTAACTATGGACCCGAAGGTCTGAGGTAAACTACTCACACTTCATCGGAGGGGCTAGGATGATGTAGAAGCCCTCCGTGATGACGACCCTCTTCCGGCGGAGCTCCGGAACAGGCCCCAAGATGGGATCTCGTGGATACAGAAAGTTGCGGCGGTGGAATTAGGTTTTTGGCTCATGTTCTGATTGTTTGGGGGTACGTAGGTATATATAGGAGGAAGGAGTACGTCGGTGGAGTACCGAGGGGCCCACGAGGTGGGGGGGCGCCCTAGGGGGGTGCCCCCACCCTCGTGACCGCCTCTTTTACTCCTTGGAGTAGGGTCCAAGTCTCCTGGATCACGTTCGGTGAGAAAATCACGTTCCCGAAGATTTTATTCCATTTGGACTCCGTTTGTATACTGTTTCTCCGAAACACTGAAATAGGCAAAAAACAGCAATTCTGGGTTGGGCCTCCGGTTAATAGGTTAGTCCCAAAAATAATATAAAAGTGGAAAATAAAGCCCAATATAGTCCAAAAGTGTAGATAATATAGCATGGAGCAATCAAAAATTATAGATACGTTGGAGACGTATCAGCCACCCAGCCGGGTAATATGCCGGAGAATGGCTCATCGAAAGCCATCGGAAGAGTGGAGAAAATGGTGAAGGAGGAGATGGGGGAGCGGCAGAGGGGTGCGATTCTTGCCCGCTGTCTGTCTGGCCTCGTGTAAATAGAGGGCGGACGGTAGGAGCTTGGCCGGCGTCTAGCCTCGTTTAAACTGAGAGTGGACGGGAGGAGCTCGGCCCTTGTTGCGTTTAATTCCGGCCCGCTCATGAACGGATGTGTGGCCGGAGTAGGATTCTCAGTTTGCATGCGGGTTTAACAGAGGGGTTTAATGGAGGCGCCGGGCATGCAGCGGGCGGTGCAGTACTATTCGATTTGACAGCAGTAATGAGCCATCAAATCACAAAGGCCCTCGCCTCTCGTGAAACCGACCGAGCTAGACTGCCCCGCCCTCTAGCCTTTTAAAAAATGTATATACTCCACTTTTGTACAGTAGTAGTATCGATGTATTGCGCCATGGAGAAAAACTTGAAATTAAAAAAAAAGGTGGTACATATAGAGAGCGCTCGTCGCCAAATTATGCATATAGTACTATTAAAAAGGCTTGTCATAATAATGGTGTCCAGCACAAGTGCACAACCCACCCCTCAAATAAAACTAAGCACCCTGGAATTCTTTGACAAAACTAAGCACCCTGAAATTCTTTGACAACTAAACTGCTGGCTATATGATGTTGGCCATATATATTGTACGTATATAATGTGAAGAAATGAGTGGTAGTACTATACCAACTAAAAGATGAAATGTAAGAAATACTAGTATGTACGTAATGAAGAGTTAAAGTAACAAGAAGAAACATAACATAGTTCTGCTAGGGGCTCAACACAACACACCCCTCAAATTAAATTAAGCACACCTGAAATTAAACTTTGCAACTATTCCGGTAGACACTGCATTAGAACCACCATGAGCAACGACACTGCCACCTTAATCAGAGTCCTCGTCCACGTCCTCGACTTCGTCCTTGTCCCTCTTCCTCTTGGCCGATACTTCTTTGCTTGAACCGCACACTTGGCTGTTGCTCTTCATCCAACCCTTGTAGATATTGAAGCAAAGGTAGCCATCCATTGCAGCGTAGTGGATGTGGTCTATATCTAGTACATTCCGCTGCCATGCATGACGATGAAATGTGTATGGAGGTAGGATGAACCATGGCTCCTGCCAGGGTCAGCATTGAAGGCTGACGAGAGGACACCAGCCGATTCTTCTGGAGGTCGAAGGTGTTGCCTACAACGAGGCCTATCCGAGGCAGGACTTCTTTTTCGTTACCAAAGTCTACAGTAACGAATTTGACTAGGTTGCTCTCGAGGAAGTCCTTAAAATCCTGGCACTCAACGTCGGCATGGCATATGTGGTAGACCAAGCATAAGTCATGCACACAAACCTGGATCACTACGGGCTTCTTCCTCTCTTCGTCCTTTAGATCCTTCTCTCGTCCCAGGACTATGGTGTACTCAACATCTAGCCCAGCGACCCACTCATCATCTGCGTCTTCAAACATGCGTCTGAAGCGAGAAAGGCATCTGAGGGAGTCCTGGATTAGGGGGTGTTCGGATAGCCGGACTATACCTTCAGCCGGACTCCTGGACTATGAAGATACAAGATTGAAGACTTCGTCCCGTGTCCGGAAGGGACTTTCCTTGGCGTAGAAGGCAAGCTTGGCGATACGGATATGTAGATCTCCTACCATTGTAACCGACTATGTGTAACCCTAACCCTCTCCGGTGTCTATATAAACCGGAGGGTTTTAGTCCGTAGGACAACATACATAACAACAATCATACCATAGGCTAGCTTCTAGGGTTTAGCCTCTCTGATCTCATGGTAGATCTACTCTTGTACTACCCATATCATCAATATTAATCAAGCAGGACGTAGGGTTTTACCTCCATCGAGAGGGCACAAACCTGGGTAAAACTTTGTGTCCCTTGCCTCCTGTTACCATCCGGCCTAGACGCACAGTTCGGGACCCCCTACCCGAGATCCGCCGGTTTTGACACCGACATTGGTGCTTTCATTGAGAGTTCCTCTGTGTCGTCGCCATTAGGAAGGATGCCTCGCCCCATCTTTAAAGACGGCACCATTGCTAAGGGAGCTTTGGCTGTCGGCCAAACCCTCCGGCTAGGTGGTTTTCTCATGACCGCCTGTTCGGCTTCTGCGCCGACGATGACCTCTCGAGCCATCGAAAACAATCTTCATGTCAGCTCGGAACTCGCTAAGCAGTTAGATTCAATGGAGCTCTCCTCCATAAACGAGCTCTTGGATCGCATCGCCGCCCTGGGAGTCACTACGGATTACGACCAGATTGGGCCTAAACCCGATCTGAGAGAGATTAACTCTCCCCAAGTCACCCATCACGTTGTCATGGTAGAGGGACAGTGCGGCGACCCTTCATCTATCTTAAGGACTAGCTACGTCTGGATTCCCGATCCCTCCAAGCCGGATACCCGCGGAGGGGAGGATATCACTCAAGGCCGGAACTTAGAGTCAGGCGACGGGCTGGATTCATTGGACAACATCTAGGAATCCAAATTTTCGAGTTCGGAAATTCCTCAGCCTTTGAGCCTCAGATTGGGTGAGGCTTCAGATTTAATTCCACCCACCCACCCGAACATAAGCGATCTATCCCAAATCAGGCAAGAGACCTAAGAAACAGTACATCATTACTAGGCCAGATTCCTGCTGGTTAGGAACAGGATAAGGGACTGCCGCGAGGAAGACGCAATCTCAATCTTCCGCAATAATTGCACGGACAAGGGAATCCTCAACGCCATAAGTCGTCGTGATATTACACGCTTCGCTAACTTGGCGTCCATTGTACGAAAATACTGTGCGACGGAAAGCGCCTGGAAAACCGAAATAAAATTTTGGGACGATCCGGCCCTGAATACAAACCCAGTCCGAAATAAAAGGGTGCATCATCGCCAGACACCCGGGTCAAACACCAAAAAGCAAAAACCCTCTACAGGACATGGAACTGTACTGGAAGGATGGCTTAATGGACCCTATAAAATTCACAGTACAGAGGACGCCACACCAACTCACAGCCTTAGAGCATGTTGGATACTCCGGCAGGTGGCCAAAATTGGCGAAGATCTCCTAATTCCGGAGGCCACAGAAAGCCACCCCAGAGACACCAATACGGTACTAACAGTCTTCGAGACTTATGCATCAAATAATATGCGAAAAAGGACACTCCGCAGCCTTGCCGAAGTCTACCAAGTAGCAACAATAAACCCATGGAGTGACACAGCTATTACCTTTAACGCCAGTGATGAACCTAAATTCCGAACAGCCCGAGCACCAGCCGCATTGGTCCTCAGTCCAATAGTGGACGGCTTTCGTCTTACCAAGGTACTCATGGACGGCGGCAGCGGATTGAACCTCATTTATGAGGAAACCCTTCAAAAAATGGAAATAGACTGGAACCACATTGAGTGAAGCAGCACAACCTTTAGAGGAATAATCCCCAGTCGGGAAGCGCGCTGTACAGGAAAAATCACACTAGATGTGGTGTTCGGCACGCCGGATAATTACATGTCCGAAGAGGTCACGTTCCAGGTGGCTCCGTTCAGCAGCGGTTATCATGCTCTACTAGGGCGGGAAGCGTTTACAATCTTCCAAGCAATACCCCATTACGGGTACATGAAGCTCAAGATGCCCGGGCCTAACGGGATCATCACTCTCGCTAGTGATCCGGACATAGCACTCCGCGCCGAAAACAAGACAGCCGCACTGGCCCTCGAGGCATTATCCGAAGCCCTAGCGGCTGAGGAACTGACTGCGCTGCGCTCCATGGTGAATAGGGACGATGTGGTACTCAACAAAAGATCCAAGTCCACCTCCTTTAAACCGGCGGACAAAATAGTCAAATTCCAGGTCCATCCAACGGACCCTAATAAAACAGCTTCCATCGGGGCACAGTTAAACCCTGATGTAGACGCTGCACTATGAGAATTCCTACGAGAGAACTGGGACATTTTCGCCTGGCACCCTTCAGACATGCCAGGAATCCCACGCAGGCTGGCCGAGCACAGCTTAAATATCCTAAAAGGATTCAAACCTGTCAAACAAGCTCTTCGGCGTTTTTCCGAACCTAAGAGACAGGTCATGGGAGAGGAGCTAGCAAAGCTATTGGAGGCCGGATTCATCAGAGATATAAAACATCCGGACTGGCTAGCAAACCTGGTGATGGTACCAAAGAAGGACAAATCCTGGCGCCTATGCGTTGATTTTAAAGACCTTAACAAGGCTTGCCCAAAGGATCCCTTCCCCCTCCTCCGCATCGATCAAATTATCGACGCTACCGCAGGACACGATTCGTTGTGTTTCCTTGACGCATATTCCGGCTACCATCAAATCAAGATGGCAGAATCAGACCAAGCCGCAACAGCATTTATCACACCATACGGCCCATTCTGCTTCAACACAATGCCCTTCGGGCTCAAAAACGCCGGCGCAACATATCAGCGCATGATTCAGACATGTCTGGCAAACCAGATCGGCAAAACAGTGGAGGCATATGTAGATGATGTGGTCGTCAAAACAAGACATGTTGAATCTCTAGTAGACGACTTGAGGCTCACATTTGATAACCTCCGAACATACGACATCAAGCTCAACCCGGAAAAATGCGTTTTCGGCGTTCCAGCCGGAAAGCTCTTGGGCTTCATTGTATCCGGTAGAGGAATTGAAGCAAATCCAGCCAAGATCCAAGCTCTGTCACAATTGGATATCCCAAAGGACCTCAAACAAATACAAAAGTTAACCGGATGCGTGGCGGCTCTAAGCCGCTTTATCTCCCGCTTGGGAGAAAAGGCCCTACCCCTCTACCACCTCCTTCGGCGCACCGAATACTTCGAATGGACGGATGCAGCCACGGTCGGACTCGACGAAATAAAAGCCATATTGGCAGCAAACCCAGTCCTGGCCGCGCCAAACATTGGCGAACCAATGCTATTGTACATTGCAACAACACATCAGGTTGTAAGCGCAGTGCTCGTCGTCGAACGAGAAACGGACGGACATAAATTCCCCCTTCAAAAGCCGGTCTATTATGTGTCCACTGTCCTCACTCCGTGCAAATCACGGTACCCGCATTATCAAAAGATTGCGTACGCGGTATTCATGGCATCCCGGAAGCTACGACACTACTTTCAAGAGTGTTCAATAACAGTAACCTCGGAAGTACCACTTAACGATAGTATAAACAACCATGATGCAACGGGCCGAATTGCAAAATGGGCCATTGAGCTCCTCCCGTTCGACATAACTTACAAGCCACGGTGAGCCATCAAGTCGCAAGTTTTGCCCGACTTCGTCGCAGAATGGACGGAGGCCGAACTCCCTAAAGAGTACGGCACATATTCAAATTGGATCATGCATTTTGACGGCTCCAAGATGTTGGCCGGACTAGGGGCTGGCATCGTTTTGACGTCCCCCACAGGAGACACAGTTCAATACATACTCCAGATTATGTACACAGACTCCAACAATGCAGCCGAATATGAGGCCCTTTTACATGGTCTCCGGATGGCAGTATCCATGGGCATTCAACGCCTAGAGGTGCGCGGGGACTCGAACCTCGCAATATCCCAAATAAATGGAGACTTCGATGCCAAGGATCCAAAAATGGCAGCTTACCGCAACGTCGTCCTAAAAATGTCTGCTCGGTTTGAAGGGCTTGAATTTCACCATATAGCCCGGGAAAATAATCAGGTGGCAGATGTCCTGGCATGCATCGGTGCAAAACGCGATGTAGTCCCCCCCAACATCTTCTTGGAAAGGCTTTTCAAGCCATCCGTAGTATGGGAAGGGGAGCCGAACAATAACAGCCCGGACCCAACCGCACTGCCCGGTACCAAACATTCTGACACAATCGGAGGCTCTGCCAATGAAATAACACCTTCAGCCCACGTAATAATGGCCGTCATCGCCCCGTGGACAGAACCATTCCTCGCCTACCTTACTAGGCAGGAACTCCCCGAGGACCAAAATGAGGCACGCTGCATAGTGCGGCGATCCAAAGCCTACAAAGTCCACGAGGGAGAGCTTTATAAGAAAAGCACTACCAGAGTCCTTTAAAGGTGCATCTCCGAAGAGGAAGGGCGGAACCTCCTGGCTGAAATTCATGCCGGACTCGGCGGTCATCACGCTGCAGCTCGGTCCCTTGTAAGCAAGGCCTTCCGTACAGACTTTTATTGGCTGACGGCCCGAGCAGACGCCCAGGACCTAGTCCAACGATGCGTCGGTTGCCAGCTCTTTGCAAACCAAAGCCATATGCCACCCACCACCCTCCGAACTATCCCCATCAGTTGGCCCTTCGCGGTCTGGGGGCTTGACATGGTTGGACCCCTTAAAGGCGGAACCCACAAGCAAAAATACTTACTGGTCATGGTGGATAAGTTCACCAAATGGATAGAAGCCAAGCCTGTTAAGACGGCCGAATCCGGACCGGTGATAGACTTTATATCCGGGGTTGTACACCGTTACGGCGTCCCCCACAGCATCATCACTAATAATGGCACGAACTTTACGGCCGACGAGGTAAAACTCTAGTGCAAAAACATGGGCATCAAGCTCGATTATGCTTCCGTCTATCACCCACAAACTAACGGCCAGGTCGAACGTGCAAATGGTCTTATCATGAGCGGCATCAAACCCAGATTAGTGCGGTCCCTCAAGGAATCTAACACGCACTGGGTAGAGGAGCTCAACTCCGTACTCTGGGGGCTGCGGACCACGCCGAATCGCACCACCGGATACACACCATTCTTTATGGTGTACGGCGCAGAAGCAGTTTTGCCTTGCGACATAATTCATGACTCACCTCGAGTGCGCATGTACGAAGAAAGAGAAGCCGAGCTCGATCGGCAGGACAGTTTGGACGCATTGGAGGAGGAGCGTGACGTGGCAAAAGCCCTTTCCGCATTCTATCAACAGCAGGCTCGAAGATACCAAAGCAGAGAAGTACGGGCCAAAAATTACAACGTTGGCGAATTAGTTCTACGCCTGCCGGACAAGAAAAAGGACAAAGTCAAGCCCAAGTGGGAAGGTCCCTTAATAATTGACCAAGTCCTGACTGGTGGAGCGTACCGCCTGTGAGATGCATTGGATAACCGACTCGAGCCGAACCCATGGAACGCAGCCCGTCTCCGAAGATTCTATGCCTAGCGCCGGACTCTGTGTTCGTCTCCTTCCTCTGTCCATTTTTTATATACTGTCTATCTTACATTTCTCTCCTTCTCCCCTTCCTTTCTCTTATAGCCCTTAAAGGCTCATCAAATGACGTGCTATTCGCACTCATTAAACCTGCGGGCTTCTTTTAACAGAAGCTTATTTATACGGGCTTCATGCCCAACACATGTGTTACGCTTCCGCATGTACCTTTTATTTCACCATTATATGCATCGATATGACTTAAGTTTTGGCCAAGCTGGGTTGCCTGGCTCCTGTGCTTACCCCTACGTTCCCGATTATTCGGCTAGGCGGTAAAGGGAGGACCTCTGCGATTGTTACTGCCGGATCAGCCGGAAGTGTACCTCAGACTGGGTGAAGCCGAGAGCTAGCATTCTTAAGGGAATATTCGGTCGGTGACCTAAAAGATGATCATTTCACTTATTTATTTATGCGCCCCCAGATGCTTTTTCCCGCGTCTTTTTCGCAGAATGGGCATGCACTTTAGGGCATGCCTCCCAGGGAAAGGAACCCCTAACGGAACTATTCTCCCCGGAAGATGTTTCTTACTAACCATGTAATATAACATAACTAGTCGGGCACTTGTCTGTTCACGCACTAATGACCCCTACGCCTGGTCTCCATGCATTCCCCGGTTCTTATATAACCGCATGGGAATTCGGACACACTCCGGACCGTCAGGTCCCGAGGCTGAAGCGAAAAGGTCGGCCATGACAAACGATCTACAATCCGGCTAGAAGGCATTATAAATGTCAATTAAATTACATAGTCATTCTGACTAATTGTATTCCTCTTCAATACCATCTAGCAGGCTATCTAATTTACAGTCCTGCTGGGAATACTTTGCGGACAATTCTACTTGGCCGTATACTAAGCTTACAGGGATCTCCTTCCCATCGGGCCCCATAGGACCGACCTCGGCCATGTGGTTGGGGTCAGCCTTTGTGTACCGCGTCTTCACCATGGCCCAGGCCTCCCTAGCGCCTTGATGGCAGGCCGATATCTTCCACAATTGGAAGCGCTGCCGTGCTCCCTTTAGCTTCTCCGCAAGCTCTCCAAGATCTTCGGGCATGGAGATGGATGGCCACAAGGCCTGGGCGACGCCTTGCATCGCCTGCCAAACTCGCTCGAGCAGTTGCGAGAGCTCGGGAAGAAGGTCACCCGTAGAACCGGGCATCTCCTCTGCAGGACGACCTGTTAGCACACCTACAGACATTACTCTGTTAGTCAACTTCCTCGCCGAACTTTTTTTTCAAAGGTTCGTTCAAGCACTTACTATATATGCCGCGCCGAAGCCGTTGATTCTCCTTAACGGAGTCTGATAGCTGGGCACGAACATCTTTTAGGTCGACGCCCAGCTTGGTGTTGGCATCTTGGAGATCGTTCTTCTCCCGCCTCACCTTTGTCAACACCTTCTCACCAGCCTTCAGCTGGCGTAGGAGGTGTTGCCTTTCCGGATTCAATCCGGCGCCATCTGCAATTTCATTTGTCAGATTCGCATCCATGTCGTGCTTCGCAAAATACTTATATTTTGAAGTGTATATTACCAGAGGGGGGTCTCCTTGGGCTCCCCTGCCGCGGCTAGTGCGGCCTCAAGTTGGGCTTTGCACTCTTCCAGCTCCTGGGACAGTAGGGAATTCTTTTCTTTAAGAACCTGCATAACAAATGATCCTTAAATCAGTTATTCTAACTATTTCAAGTCTCGGGGGCTACTGGTATATATATATAATTACCAAAATTTTCTTACCCGTATGTCTTTTACATATTGCTCCGTGGCTCTGGCTAGACCATTTTGAGCAGCACGGAGGTACGCATCTCCCGAATTGAAGGCATCTAATGCCTCTCGGGAGAAACAAGCGTCGCGAAGAATTGTCCGGCGATGCCTGTGGTTCATGGCACTCTCCACCTCAGAATGGGTGGCAGACAACCTGTCCACATCCTCCGTCAGAGGAGCGTCCGGTGCGCAACTTGTGTTCGCCTCCGCCTCCGGACCAGGCTTTGGAGCCTGGCTGGTGGAAGCACGATTGGCAGCCTCTCCGGATATAGTCCGGCGAGGTCTCTTTGTCATGAATAGAGCACGAGTGTTAATATGCCTTGAAGGTATAACACCTGGGATATGGGGGCGCGCCATACCTTTGCGCTGAAGCCTCGGTCCGGACTGCACCTCTTTTCTGCCCACGGGGCCCTGCGGCCCCTTGTTGGCTTGTCGCCGCAGGTTCGGCCTCCCGTCTTAAAAACCTCCCCTGCAAAGCTTGGTTGTAATCAGGAAACTGAAAACATGAGAGGGCGGACCCCTATTCGGGGAACTGGGACTTTGATCTCAGTTACCTGGGAGGCCGGGATTAGCCCTGGGTAATCGGCCGTAATGGCCACCAAGGCATTGTCCTTGCTCAATTGATGGAACACTCCATCAATCAGCTCCACAGATAAGTCCAGATCCTCTTGAGAGGCCGGGTCAAGGGACCGTCCTGGGTCCTCGGGTTGTGGAGGAGGGTTGTTTATTTCTTTAACAGCCTGGCGCAGTTCCTGCGTTGAAGTCATTGGACTGAATATTTAACAATGGGAATATAAAATGGATGGGCAAGTAAATGTGACCACTTACCCATCTTGGGGGGTTGTACATAGAGAATCCACCCTGTGGGTCGACGCGGAGAAATTCCTCCTCTTCTCCCTTGTACAAAGCGGACAAGGTCTTTGTTAGAGCCGCAGCCGAATCCGGCCCCTTGGTGTCGTCCTCCCCGTTGAAGTCCCACTTGGGTGGCCTCTATACTGTAGCGGCTGCACCCCTCGCATGATGCATGCGGCCATGACCCCGATCATGGTCAGTCCGGAATGAGCTAACAATCTTATCCGGCCCATCAGGTAACGAATGTACTTGTCACTTTCCCTCTGAGGGCTCCGTGGACGCCAACTTAGGCGCTTCTTTAGTGGAGCACTGTCGAACTCAGGGAGGCCGATCCGGACAGGATCCGGCAGCGGGACTTCCTCTATGTAAAACCATTCCGAAGGCCAGTCCTCGGACGCCTTCTTTGGGGTTCCGGATAGATATCTGGTCCTGGCGATGCGCCACACTTCGGCTCTGCCCACTTGATATATTGACCCCTTCTGAGAACGGGGCACAAGGCAGAATAGCTCTTTCCACAGCCCGAAATGAGCCTCAACACCCAAAAATAGCTCGCAGAGGGCTACGAAGCCCGCGATATGCAATGCGGAGGCAGGCGTAAGATTGTGTAGCTGGAGGCCATAGAACTCCAGGAGCCCCCGGAGAAACGGATGGATTGGAAATCTGAGCCCTCTTATTAAATAAGGGACAAGGCATACCCGCTCTCCTTTGGAGGGATTAGGGGCACTCTCCGCTTGCTCTCCGCCATTATAGATGGCAAGGCCGGCTCGAACCGGGACCATATAGGCCGGGGGGGAGAAATCCCTTGGTCTGGAGTGTCACTAGCTCGCTATGTGGGATGGAGCATCTCTCCCAATATCCAGGCTGAGGGCTGGAAGGGGGAAAGGAGGAGTTGCGACGGCTGGCCATGGTGGAATGGACCTTTGCCGGATGCGCTCTGATGAACACTCGTGAAGGGGAGAAGGTGTGGTTTGGATCTAAATTCTCGTCCCCTTAAATGGGCGGCTCATTTACGCGGCTAGGGGTGTGGATGTAAAAACACTCAGACTTTTCATATTCGTTTGACACGTGGGAGACGGCCATTATTGGGCGTAGAAGCCAATGAGCGCAACATTTACAAGAAACCGGACTTTATTCAACAGGTACACGGAATTTGGAGGAGAACCCGCCTTGCAATGCCGAAGACAATCTGCGTGCTGGACTCATCGTCATTGAAGTCTGATTAGGGGGCTACTAAGGGAGTCCTGGATTAGGGGGTGTTCGGATAGCCGGACTATACCTTCAGCCGGACTCCTGGACTATGAAGATACAAGATTGAAGACTTCGTCCCGTGTCCGGTAGGGACTTTCCTTAGCGTAGAAGGCAAGCTTGGCGATACGGATATGTAGATCTCCTACCATTGTAACCGACTTTGTGTAACCCTAACCCTCTCCGGTGTCTATATAAACCGGAGGGTTTTAGTCCGTAGGACAACATACAGAACAACAATCATACCATAGGCTAGCTTCTAGGGTTTAGCCTCTCTGATCTCATGGTAGATCTACTCTTGTACTACCCATATCATCACTATTAATCAAGCAGGACGTAGGGTTTTACCTCCATCGAGAGGGCCCAAACCTGGGTAAAACTTCGTGTCCCTTGCCTCCAGTTACCATCCGGCCTAGACACACAGTTCGGGACCCCCTACCCAAGATTCGCCGGTTTTGACACCGACAACATCCTTTCACCGTCGTGGAAGAACGGGTGTAGATGACGTCGAACTAATCACCGGTGATGGTTCTAACCTTGTACTCACCGCCGATCGGGGAGATTTGGGACGCCATGGATTTGGGAGGAGGGTTAGGATTAGTGGAACTGCCGTAATGTGAATGGATGGGATGACTAGGAGCGAATCGCCGTAGTATTGAAGGACGTGTGGGGACGAGTAGGAGCGAACTGCCAGCATGCGAACGACAGGGTAGTGGCTTTCCATTCTCCCATGATACGGGCTTCCGAGAGCCCTTGGATCTGAGATCGAACGGTTGCATGGCGTGATTCTAGACCTATGGGTGAATATCCTATCCTGGAGGGTTATTCTGCAAATTTTTTGCAACTTAGCATTTACCGTTTGATCACAGATCCAAGGGCTGCCAGCAGCCCATATCGTGGTCGCGCCTATCACGACCGTCACGTCACTCGTGCGATCGCGCCCTTGGAGATTTAACATGGTGCATTAGGCTATCTGATGTTGGCTTGTCATACATAGTCATCACTTAGTCACTCATACTACAACAAGGTTTTGGCTATAAGGTTGGCTATAAGTGTATTTTTTTACTTCTCTCTATCTCTTTCTTCGTACTCCCTCCGTCCCATAATATAAGAATGTTTTTGACACTAGTGTAGTGCCAAAAACGTTCGTATA
This sequence comes from Triticum dicoccoides, assembly GCF_002162155.2. Lineage (NCBI taxonomy): Eukaryota > Viridiplantae > Streptophyta > Magnoliopsida > Poales > Poaceae > Triticum > Triticum dicoccoides. The sequence goes on along the minus strand of NC_041386.1, from coordinate 81,397,622 downwards.
TTATGGGACACATGGAGTACTAGTATTTATTGCATTTGCCAAGGAGTGACCTCTTCTAATGAAATGGTGTTCCTAAGTTTGCTTCATTTAATTAGCTATAGACTCAAAATTGTCTTTTCACCTAGGTACACGCGCTTAGCACCGTTTCTTCCTTGGGTCACCAAACTAGTCTCTCTCTTCTTGATTAACTTGCCACATCAGACTTTATGCCTATGTGGCAAGCTTAAGCACCTGTAGGAGCAAGTAAGTACAATAGTGCGCTTTACATGGCATTTTTGCATATGTGGAGGAAAGAGAGGCAAGGAAAAAGTGGAGAAGTGGGCTCTCATGCAAGAGCCAGCCTCTACTGCATGGTGGAGCATTGGGAGAGGCACTTGTATGGAGGTGGTCAGGAATCGGGAGACTCACGCCGGTCGTAGCATCGCAGTTAAAATGATAATGGCAAGTTAAATCACGGGGCCCCACCTGTCCAGCAGTAACTCACTGTCAAATCACATAGCCCTACGTTTGCAACAGCCTACTCCCTCGTCTTCTTGCATCTCTGTCGAACCGACTAGGCGGAACTGCCCCGCCTACCGCGCAGGAAAAGTCCGCGCAGTATACTCCCTCCGTCTAGGTGACCAAGGTGGAGAGGAAAACGAGAGAACTTAATGTTTAGTACTTCGTATTTGCTAAGGCTGGTTGTAATGGTACTAGCCTTAGCAATTTTGATGAGGTGTCATAGAATTAAATGAAGAAAGAGAGAGAGTTGAGTACTATGTGTCATACATGGCAATAAATAAAGTACTACATGATACTAATATATGATACATGGCGCAGGAGTACTAAGTACTATTAATACAGTTTTGCTAGAACTCATCTAGATGAGATATAATTTGGTCTCATTCATCTTTTATAGCCATTGGATGTGATGCTATATAAGATGCGTGTGTGCTGACGTGGGTTGTATTTGTTCTTGTGCAACGAACTGACCACCGCATGTCATGTTTGATAGTCTCAAGTCATTAAAAGCATACAAGCCCCACATCTCTTCTTGGTTGATTCCTCTATTTATGTCAAAAAATAAGAAACAATGTGAGAGTTAATGCACCATGCCTATGTGTTTACTATTTGGTTTTCTTAAGATTACTTAATACTCACCTAGACGGAGGGAGTATTCGATTTGACAGCGGGCGGCGCAGTTCCTGATACGGCTTTAATGCAGACGAGGGAGGGAGTAGCGGTTCCCGATATGTTGAATGGACAATGCATCCTCCTTAAATTAGTGCATGAGGGAAGTAATGGGAGGAGGTCCAGGAAAAGAGGCTGCACGATGTGAATGCAATGCAGTTTGCCCTCATTGCCCTCATATAAAGGCGCCCCTCCATTCCAATGCATCTACCACATCGTACGCACCTAAGCATTTGCCTAAGCACCTACACTAAGCGCAAAAGAGCTCACTCCAGACCCATGGCGGCGATGCGCGTGAGCGGCCAGCGGCTGTGCCAGATGGTCCATGACGCCGGCCTGCGGCATGGCGCCGAGGATTGTCTCCAAACGGTGTTGGAGACCGGCTGGTGGATGGCCACCGTCGACGCCAACTACAACTCTCAGTTGGACCAGATGATCATTGCCACCAGCAACAAGTTCACCGTCCTCAAGAAGCTCGCGGATGACATCACCGTACTCCTCCAGCCCGCGCGCCCGGGCTCCTCATTGCCTGCCACCCTAATCGGCCTCCATGGCCGGAACCTCTTTCAAGCACTGGTGGCCCTGCGACTGCCCGTCAACGCCATGAAGAATGTCCACCTGGAGGCCGCGCTCGCCGTGAGGCGCCTCGCCCTGCAAGAATTCGTCGACCTACACATCCACGTGTATGAGCAAATCGTGTACATAGGTATCTACAAGGCCAGTGAGGATGCTATGACGTTGGCCTTCCTCAACCGGCTGGAAGCCTTGGATGCCTTTGCTGAGAAGGACCTCGACCTCGCCACAAAAGCCGCCGCTACTTAGCCGCCGGTCGGTGGCCCGGCGCACTAAGTTGAGGAGGAGGAGGTCGTACGTTCGTGGATCCATCTTTCTTCTTGCCTTCTGTAACCACCACTGCGATTGCATCATCGTGGCCTTAATTCTTATTGTGATGTTGCATTCTCGTTCCAGTCAATACCGACATGTGCGATCCCTTTGCTTAATTATATGCATCACTGTAACTAGTACTCCATCCGTCAATTTATAAGTTGTGCTTACATTTTCCATCAACTTCATGCAACGCGCGGGCATCTTGCTAGAAACACTAGGATATGTCTATATAATCCGTATGTGATAGTCCATTTGAAATCTCAAAAAATACAAATATTTAGGTACGGAGGGAGTAATATATTAGGAGTATATCAAAACAATAGTGATTTCTTTCAAGTTTGTGAACAAATACTACTATTCTACTACTTTGGATCCATCGCAACGCACGGGCACATTACTGGTAAAAGGAAAAGGCCTGCCGCGTTCGCGTCGCACCCCCATACGCCCGGGAATTGGGAGTACAACACGGCCCGTCCAGCACGACACATAGCTTAGGGAAGGCGTGTTGCCTAGCATTTTCACTTTCATGTGGGACCGCCGTTGAGCAAACCGACACCCCGCCCGCCGCTGGGTTGGAAAACAGAAACAAGGGGAAGATCTAGTTGTAGCATGGGAGCCAAGAAATTTGGTGTCAGGCGGGGCTCGTTGATAGAGTAGGAGCATTCCGTACTAGTACTACTCCTACTAGTACCAAGTTTGTACTCCTAATACTATATTACTAGTACTACCACTATACAACTAGTAGGTACGTGCATGGCACAACATCGTAGGAACAAAAAACGGGAAGATCTTGTTTTGGGTGATTTATCTTTTTTTCAATCAACATAGTATGAATAATATGATGTGGGGGGCACCCATGAAGCTTATGTGGCTTGGTTGCATGGCTACGGAAGGTTAGAGAAAAATAAATAGATAATGTGTTTAGAGTGCACTCCACTAAATAGATATACTTTGGATCCATTGAAACGGACCGGCACATCTATATCTATACCCCCTATATAGTGTGTGAAAAACTTTGAAAGTTGGTCATTGGATGAAGCCAATCCGATGGTACAAAGATGGCAAATCCGAGCACTACTGGCCGCTGGATATCATCCACCAGATTCTGCCACATGTATAATATAGAAGACTCCATGGTTGAACTTCTCCTTTGATTCAAAGGAATTCTGTGGGACTTTTGGAGGGTCAGAATCCTTAGGATTTTTTCCTATGTTTGTCGTTTGATTCATAGGATTGAATCCTATAGGATTTTTTCCTATGGAATCAAGTGTACTACCATTTCATTGGAAATCTAGCATCCACTCCAACCTCTTTTTTCAATTCCTTTGTTTTTCCTGTAGCATCAAACACTCTATGCTAATCCTATAGGATTCAAGTGGACATGCCACTCAAATCCTGTATTTTCCCTATTCCCGTGTTTTGAAAATCCTGCAAATCAAAGAGGGCCAATTCATGACTAACTTTGCCACAACTAAGCTTAGGCAAAGTTATTAGTTCTTCAAAATGAGAGCCACAAGTTGGCAAGCCTAAGGGAATCTTGCCACATTTTTTGTGTGCATGTCATGTGGGGCCTTAGTGTGGCTTGCCTAAGGTGTGGCTTGAACAAACACTCACCTAAGTTAATCAAACTTGCCTAACCTTACATTCCACCAGATTTTGCCACATGTTAGAATCCAGAAAGCTCCACATGTAGAAGCATAATGCACAAACCACCAGAATCTCATGTGTGCAATGCACGTGTACCTTACTAGTACTAGTTGGTAGTAGTAAGAAACAAATTCCAGTTTTGGCACGAGCTCGTACTGCGGGAGCACCACAAGGCCTGCTGCAGGAGTTACATTTCCCTCTCGGGGCCCACGGGACTGAACTTTAGTGGCTTAGTGCCCGGCCTATGAGTCAATGACATGCGGACCTTAAATGTGGCTGGCCCACATGTCATTCTCATGGTGGTGGCATGGTTCGCGACTCACTCGTTCGAGATGAACCGGCCGGTGGTGGCATGGCCGTGGCGAGGGTGCCATAGCTGGGCGTCGGGGCGTTACGAGGCGTAGATGGCCACACCAGCGGGTACTACCTATAGTACATAAGTACTCCAGCTGAGGGTTGATGCCCGGGACGAAATGTGTCACAGCCGCTGGATGAAAATTCAATGGTGCGGGAGTACGGATTGGAGCACAGCAGCGGAGCAGGCAAACCGCGTCCAATCGGGTGTGTTTGTGGTAGAAAGTTGATGGTCGCCGCAATTCAGCTAGCCCGCATGTCATGCATACAAAGGCAGAGGAGCGGTGGGGCCGAGAGGGATGAGGGGCACGTCGGGGGGATGAGGATCCCCTGCCGTGAACAATCCTACCATTCTATCACTGACATGTGGGACCCATAAGCGTGGGTCCCACCTGTCAGTGAAGGAAAGGCGGTGCAAGGCAGTGATAGCCACGTCAGAGGATCCATGTCCATGTCGGGGGACGTTGTGCCATGGGTTGGAGCGGCGTCGTGGGAATCGCGTGTGGGTGTGGCAGTGGTAGAAACAAGAAACGTGATGGTCGCCATGGTTCAACTTCCATGGACAAGCTGTCATGTCTGCTGACACATGTATATCAAAACTAGAGTGTTTATATTTCAAGCACGTGAACAAGTATTATTCTACTACTTTGGATCCATTGCAACGCACGGGCCAGCACATTGGCAGTAGTAGTGTCCATCTCTATCTCTAGAGGCCTTCCCTCGTTCATCCTTTTCTCTCACAAGATAAACTAATCATACAAATGCATCTTGGTGTTCCGTGGAACGCACGAGGATGTTTCCTTGGGGGTCTCTCCAGCACGGCGTGGCCGTAGTTGCAAGTTGACGCCCCTTGAGATGCCGACGTTGAGGGGCACTCGGATTTCCTCCGATGAGCAGGTAAGATGAGTTTGATCACGTAGTAAATGCATTGTAAAGACTACTTCCGTGTCCATTTCCTAATTCTCCCCTTGCCCACTGTTTCACAGGTTAGGCTCGGTGCGAGTGGAGATTGGCTTGCATATGTACGGGAGGGTACCAACATCAATTTGCACAACATTTACAACGGTGACACCGTTCCTGTAGAACCTTTGTCCAACATTGGGATCAGCCATGCAACGGGCCACCGCATGAATTGGTACGATGGAATCACGGTGAGATTGAATAAGATAGCACGAACCTTGCACATGGCGGTCAAAGGCGGACCATGCTGTCTGCGGCCGATTTGTTGCCGTACGAGTAGGAAGACGCTGTGCTCCTTTCTAACCGCATCTTCGCGGTGACAAACCAGGGGACTTATTTTGTATGGGGCACATCCTACGATATACTCCCTCTCTCCCAGTTTATTTGTTTTGAATCTTTTCGTTTTATAAGTTTCAAATTAAAATTTAGAGCTCCCGATCACATGTTGAGATTACAATGTCCATTAAATCGTTGCGTGCATGTATAGTAAAGAAACAAATCTCAAGTTTGGCACGAGTTCGTGTTGCGGGAGCACCACAAGCCCTGGTGCAGGAGTTACATTTCCCTCTCAGGGCCGTCGGGACTGAGCTTCAGCGCCTTACTACACGTACCTTTGAGTCAATAACATGTGAACCCGATAGGTGACTGGATCACATGTAATGCTCCCGTAGGCAGAGGGGCAGTGGGGCCAAGAGGGGTGAGCCGCAGGTCGGGGGACATGTGGTTTCATGGGTTCGAGCGGCGTCGTGGGAAGCACGGGTGGCTGTGGTAGAAACTTGATGCTTGCCGCATTTTAGGTGGCCCACATGTCATGCACACAAAGGCAGAGGGGCGGTGCGGCCGACAGGGGTGAGGCGCACGTCGGGGGGCGTGGTGTCGTGGGTTGGAGAGGCATCGTGGGAATCGCGAGATGAAACGTGATGGTCGCCGTAGTTGAACTTCCATGGACAAGCTGTCATGTCTACGGACACATGCACTGCATACCGATCACTGGAAGGAGTAGCTGAGAAAGCTATATATGCGGATAAATAGTTCCTTATAGTCAAGCAGACCCACGCTACTACTCTGTTCCAAAGACATGCACACCATCGAAATAGTCCATCTATATCAATATACACCAAGAGGGAATAATTTTTTTTACAAGAGAGGAAATAGTTCATCCATCCATAATGCCCTCCTGATGGTGCAGCCTTTTCTTCTTCTTCTTCTTCTTCTTCTTCTTCTTCTTCTCATTCTCTGTGGGAGACGGCTTCGCAACAAGCTCTTTGGACCTTGCAGCTATCTCAAAACTCACACGGGCATCGAGGGCAGCATATTTTATCCGCTCGTACGTCAAGGGATAATTCTCCCATACAGACAACCTTAATGCCACCGTCTCGTCACCCTTCTGAAGATTTGTACCCAGCACAAAATTTGCTACGTTGAATAGGGATGGTGTCTGTTTATCACAATCTTCTACAAGAATTTTGATTCTGGTTTGTAGGTTAGCGATGCTTTTCAAATCAAGGTTGTACGGCTCCAGCTTCTGTTTGTCCCCTTCGATGGCTGCCCCACAGAATTATACGTCCTCTCGAGACAAGAAATCTTGAAGCTCACCTGGTATGGAGGGCGAGTGTATGATGTGGTACACCAAAACATCATCTTCGAGGCACAGCTGAAGGACGGCGGCACGCTGGATCTTCCTAGGGGCACGCTCCATGTACTCTACGTCGAGACCGATGACCCTCGTCTCTACCTTTTCGAGGGAGTTGGATACATTGTTGATCCACTGCCAAACAACCCTTGGGTGGACGGTGACAGTGGAAACTATGCGCATCGAGCCTTCGACAAGGACATGTTGGACGCTAAAAACCTGCATCTCGATCTCTTTCGCCATTTGGAATCGCTGGAATGGACGGCTATGGTTTGGAGAATTAACATTAGATGGCTAGTCTAACTGAAGTAGTAGATGATTATTTGAAGAGGTTAAAACAATGTGAACGTAGTGGGGTTTGGATGCAAATGAAGACGAAGGGGAGGTGAAGAAGCCGAGGAGAATCGGTTCCCGATGGAGAAGTAAATGGGAGAAGTGGCGTGCAGGCAGTTGATTAGACGGCTAGGTAGACTAAACAAAAAGGCTATGCGGGTAGACTAATGAGTCGTACCTGTTCGTGTATGTGCTCATCCTTCCTGATAGGTGGGACCTATGCAAACAGATAAAAAATTTGTCGTAGTTTTTTTTGAGCGCGTGAGTGGGAAACACAACATTCTCTGGTTAAGGAATACTCCCTCCATTTAGGTGAGTATAAGTCACCTTATGAAAATCGGGTTTTCCCAAAACCTTTAGGCGTGGAGCATTAACTTCCTGCTCGATCCCCTCCCAGCCTCGTTAGCCAGCGTTCTCTTCCTCTGCTGCCATGTTCTACCTTTCCATTTTTCCTCTTCTCAAGTGTGGAACGATCTGCATGCCATCCTTGATGCACCAGAATGACCACTACATGCATCGCGGCAGGGTGTTGATTGGCCATGCACGAGAATTTGGTTTTGCTCGCAATATGGATGATACCTGAACGGTGAAGTGAACAGGCATGCTAGCACGGGAGACCTATTTCCGCTATACAATGCAGTTTCTTGCATTATCCTACTCATACTCTGAACAATGCTGATCTTACATTAACAACGCCTGTCCTTTTTGATATGATGCAGTGTCCCTACAGTTACTGCCCTTTGTAATCACACCACCTTTGCCAAAAACAGGGAAGCACAACTGGTTCCTCGCTCGATCAGAAGACGACAAAAGACTGATGATCATTCCGACACATGAGCCGGAAAAGTTATATTGCAAAAACCCCACTGTATACAAGCACCATGTAATACGTGAGTATCCGGACAGTGGTTGTTACGTCTATGAGCAGGATACCAACTTGTTGGGGCCTTTAGGATTTTTTAGTTGGAGGCGGGTAAACAGCCTTGGTTCACACTCTCTATTTCTTGGACTCAATTATCCGATTAACCAGGAGATCACCGTTGGCAAGGACCTTGATGGCAGAGAGGCTCTATTTGCTATGGAAAATTGTGTCTACACGGCGAGCCCTAGGAGTTCGGGAGCAAACTCCCCTGATTGTCAACGATACAGCCTGCAGCCAAAAGAAGGTGAGAATGACAAAGGCATCCGGATTAACTTTGATCCTTGGATGTCTCAATTACGACAGGCAGTGATGTGGTTCAAGCCTTCAGGTTGATAGGTAATTGGGCTATTGCATCGAAAGGGTGGAGTATTAGTGTCTCCGGATCACTGGTCGCTGAAGCGGGGCTGCAAATTATGATGGTGTTGGATCATCTCTTTGAATGACTTTGTTGTCTTTGCTGCTGGTTCTAGATGGGTAGTTCTTTCTTTTGTTATGCATATTCCTTGTCATTTGGTCATCCTCGTCTATGTCACTCTTACTATGTAATAGTTGCTTCTGTTTAGAAAGTCATTCTCGTCTGGATCACGAGAGTCTGAGCGCTGCAGATGGGTGCGTTTTGGTGGTGTAGCAAGACTTCTTACGAACTATCATGTCTTGCTGTTTATGTTAGTAGTAGTCACTAGTCAGTGTTTGAATGTTGTATATATCGTTGTTTCGAACTGTTTATTGTCTCGAACTACTGGTGGGCTAAATGAGGGCATCACCATTCTCCAGTGTTCATAGTATATCTCCTTTTTTTCAAGTTATATAATTTGAGCTTAGTGTCTTTTCGATGATGTACACTTGTTTGGGCCAGTGAGGTGTCGTTGAATATGGGCCGAGTAGTAACGCAATGCCAAACAGGTCAATTATGACTCTCGGGCCGGGCTCTCAAAAGATCCTAAAAGAAGGTCAGGCTCTCCAAAAAAGAAAGAATAAGGACTCTTAGGCCAACATGTGGGCGCCACCGGTGTTTTCGTGCGCTTGCGCGTCGAGAGCATATTGGCGCGTGCTTGAAATTCATGCTACCTTTTCATCCCAGTCTCCCGCCCCTCCCCCACCTCTGGAATCTCGATTCCTACTCCAGTTCCCCCAAATCCCCCTCCTGTACTCCCTGTACTCAAGCGCACTATCATGTCGCCGGTCAACACAGATCTCCGAGCCGAAGATCCTGAGGTCTGTCCTGCCTTCGGTCGCTGCATGTTGTCGCTCAACAGTGGCATGGCGGTGCTTGACGACCAGTTTGCCAGCAAAGTGTTGGTGGTAACCATCAATGGCGACCGGCCTCCCGTCTCGCCGGACGACCTTGTCAAAGCTCTTGGCATTGCGCACGACATCCAAATAAGTGACTTGCTCGTCGAAGTTTGTCCGCCACCGGCTGATTTCTTCGTCAGGTTCCGGACAACTTTCGACTGCAGTCGTGTGTTCGAATCTTCCCAGCGTTTGTTCTGCGATGGCGCGCTGGTGAGCTTTGATCGGTGGCACCCAGGATGGGGCTTGTTGCCCTCTGAGCTTGAGTTTTTAACAAAGCTTACCTTCCACGGCATGCCTCGACATGCTTGGAACAGTGAGTCCATGAATGAGCTTATCAACGACCTTGAAGGTGAGATCGTAAGTATGTTTGTTCCTCCAAACAGTTGGGCTCTAACGGTTATGGCATGGATGAAGAAGCCGTCCACCATACCGAAGGTGATTGGTGTTGAGATACCGGTGTAGGAACCGGGGTTGTACTATTCGTCTCCACCAAGGCCGTCGTGGACCACGTTAGGGATGTACCTGTATCGAGTGTTCGTGCATGTCGAAGAAGTGGTCAATCCATCAATCGAAGTCCTGCCGCCGCCGCTGGTGCCAGGGTCCGTCGACGACGTCCATTATAGGAGTCAATGTCAGACTTTCCCTGTGTTGCTCGGAACGATGGATGTCATAGGGCCTACTCCATCGCGCGGTGGAGGCCACTGCTTCTTTGGGAGAAGAGGCAGGGTTGGCTGCCAGGATGTGCTCTAATTTGAGGTAACAACTGAATCTTGTCAGATACTAGTTAAATCCGAGCTGTGGGTGTGAAGCACTGATATGCCAGTACATTTGATTGTGACGTGTTCTAATTTTGTATCTGAACTTTTTTTAGAAAGTGCTGTACGTCAACTTAATGTGCTAGCAGAACTTATTGTGTTGTCTGTCTGTTTTCTTTGCACAACATTCAAGATATTTCCCCGTCATTGATAAAGACGATGAACCGTTATGTGCGACTTCGTTGGTTTCAACATAGCCCTTCCCGTAGCGATCCACTACTTCCATCCTGATTGCGCCGCCTGCGTGAAATTTTTGTATGCAAGTTCAGTGTGCTATGATGTTCTATATGATTGTGTCAACTATATAAGTTTTTACTGAGCATCAGCAATGCATATGGCTGAAAGATGTATTTACGAGCATCGACCGATGGGTCTCTCTCTCTATCTATCTATCTATCTCACACACACACACGCACACACACATGCGCACACGCACAAGTGGGACCTGTTGAATTATTTATTTGCTCGTGACAGCTTTTAATTAGGTTCCAGTGTAATCTAACTTTTTTCTTAAGTTATTAATTGCGCTCAGTGACTTCAAAAAGTTGTACAGAAGCCTTGTTTGGGCCTTTCCGTTGTCGCTGAATGTGGGCTGAGTAACCATGTTAGGTTGTATTGTACTACACAGGCCTTTTTTTCAACATCAGCAATGCAACTGGGCCGACAGTTGTACACAATATCCGGGTCAACTTGTTATTCTCCGCCCGCTGGGCTGCAAACTTTCCTAGGAGGTATGCATTAGGCTTAACAAGAAAATGGACTTTAAGAAATAATAAATGGGATGTAATTATAATAACTGGACAGTTACTATGCACCAAACACGTAATTAGTTTGAAAAATATATTATTTTTGGAATTTGGAAATTTTAATCTCATTACTTGTTGCGCGCGCAATATTTCGTTGGATTTTAATGTAATACAACTTTATTTTGAAATTATATTTAACCTGACTAGAAATTTCGGATAAAAATATTTCGGATCCCATCAAAATGTGGGAATTTTTTTTGAATTCTGTTTTGAGCGATTGTTTGAAATTATTAATCGTTGTCCTAGCTAGAAGTTGGGTTGTACTTTTAACAAACTGTAAATGGGCTGTAGTAAATTCCATTAGAATTAAAAAAATGGGTTGTACATTCTTACAAATCGCAAATGGGCTATATGTTCTCTGCCAAATCCGAGTTGTGGGCCTACTAAGTTGATGCGTACCAAGGGCTTTGTCAACTTAGTCAATATAAACGATTCTAGCTGCAATGATCGTACGATGTCCATCCAACGGCCGTAGTGCTTCTTCAACCTTTGGTCTTCTTACTCCAGCCGCCCAAAGCAGCGCAGGTCGTGTCGCGTGCTCCTGCCTCCCGTGGCCGGCTGTGATGCCGCGGAGGCCTCACCGCCCCGTACTACTCCCACCGCTGGCCAGGCCATCCCTCTACTCACCCACACCCCCTGTTATTCTGCGGCGACGGCAGCCTCACACCGCAGCCGAATGTGACACCCCAAAATTTTGGCCTTGTTTTAATGGAATAAAATTTTGCCAGGATTTAAAACTTTGAATTTTTTGAGCTCCATTTTGATTTTGTTTAAATCATTTCCTTCCCTGTTATGATGAGTTTTTCCCAAAGAGAAAACTTTTCAAAAATGTTGTTGGACTTGTTTAACCTCTCAAGAAAAACTTTCCTTTTATCAGTGTAACTAATTAAATAATTAGGTTGCTTGATCTTTATTTTCTTGAAAAGGGTTTTCTAGGTTAAATGGCCATATTTGAACTACAACCATTTGATAAATTCACTTAAAATTCCCACAAAAATTTGGAGATGTCATGTGATGTTTTTAAATCACTTTTATGCTAAAATATATTTCATTCATGAAATATTTTGAGCCCTACACTCAATTTTTCATCTCTGGTCCACAGTGCTTTTTGCACTACAACCTATTTAAATATTTCTTTAAAACTTCTACAAAAATTAGGGGAGGTCAGTAGGAGCCTATTGTTTCACTTTGTGCAAAAACCTATTTATGTTCTTTGAAAAATTTGAGTGAATCAACCTCATCTTCATTCTGGACCAACTTGATGGTTTGTACAGCAACCATGTTTTTACTTGCTCTTTAACCCTTGATCATTTCTCCTACTTGTAGTCCCCCATGTTAAACCCTTAAGTCCAGGAGCATGCACCTTTTGGGTCATTTTTGGTTCATGAAATAATGTCATTTATTTCCTGTCCAGAATTGAAGTTTTGTAAAACTTGCACTAACAAGTTTCTGCTTTTGTCCAACTAACATCACCACTCTCTCTTTCTTCCACAGAGACACCGATCTGGAGATTTTGGCCACTCCAAGAAATGCCTAAGTGCCCTTGGCATTTTGTCAACACCTTATGGGCATGAACAGTTTTGGCATGATTATAGATTTGTATGATGGACTTGTCCATCTGTCCAAACCATGTTGTCCAATAGCCTACTAATGGTCTCCAACCCAGACCTGTGGTTTTGCACTTGATCCCTAGCAGTTTTGGCTACCCTGGCATTTCATCAAACACCTTCTGTGCGTGCACTGGACGCGCCCAGAGCGCGCCAATTGCAGCCATGCGGCCGAGCCGACACGCTGGCCCCCTGGCTTTGGCCCACACGGCAGCACCTCGCCACGCACTCCCCTTCTCACCGCAACACGCCAAGCAGCCCCGCCGTGCCCGACAGGCCAAGCGCTAGCCGCCTCCGCCGCCCGACAGCCTCTGGCCATGTCGGTGCCGCCCAAGCCACTCCCACTCGCCACCTGCCCCTGTGAGCAGTGCGTGCTCATCCACAGCTTCGTCCCCTAGCGCTCGTCGCCGCCACGTTGCCCTGCAAGCTACAGAGAGGAGGTTCGCCGGAGAGCTTATCCGGCCGCCGCGGAACCGACCTCCACCGCCTATTTAAGGAAGCCCCGAGCGTCTCCGAGCCCTCAGGTAGCCTCACGCCGTCTCACTAGCGCCCCCATCACCACCAATTGGAAGGGAGCAGGTCTTCTTCAACCTCTCCGGTCAGTTCGGCCACCGCCGCCTCCCGGCTCCGTTCGGCGCAACCAGAACTTCCCCCTCTCCAATCTCTTCACCAGAAGCCTTCTCTGCCTCCCCTGAACACTTCCCCCTACTCCATTTCGATCGAGAACCACCGCCGCCCCGAAACCACTTTTCCCCGAAGCTTTCCTCCGCCGAGGAGCTCGCCGCCGACAGCACACGCCGTCCCCGCCGACCCAGCGACTACCAGCAGGATCGCCCTCGATCCACGGATCCATCCCCGCCCTCCAGAGGCCGCGAGGAGCCGCCGCTCGCCGACGTTGGTCGCCGGAGTCCCGCCTCCGCTCGGGACAGAGGGAGAAGGAGGAGGGGCGGACTAGTCAAACCTGACTAGTGGGCCACCTAGGACCCACTGTCAGTGACACCCCGCGCCATCCACGTGTTTAAGTGAAGGCGTAAACTTCAGGAGTACGCCTCCTCTATACCGAAAGCGTATTTCTATCTGAATCGTTTTCTTTTCTGTTTTATTTTTAAATAACATATTTGACCAAATCTTTGACTGGCTATAACTTTTTAAATATAAGTCCAAATGAAATGATTCTTTTTCCTACCTTCCACAAATTTGATCTAGTTTATTTTAAGATTTATTTGAAATTTTTTCAAACAACTTTTTGGTTCTGTTTTTGAAATGTGTGTTAATTCAAATATATTTTTAAATAGGATTTTGGGGAGAGAGAAGAAGCTTTCAAAAGTTTTGGAGAGCACCTCACCCCTCCACAACATTGAAGGCAAGCATTCTGAACCCCGGCATAATATTTTTGGTGTGATCGTTGATACATTTATAACACCACCGCATTTCGAAGGACTTGTTATTTCATGTGATATGATCATATGCATGGGTGCATGTTGTTGATTTCCATGCTGTTGGAAATGGACTCACTTGTGATGATAATCACCCTCATGTGCCTTGCATGCATACCGGTAGGAACCCGGGAAAACCTCGGCCTTGGGTAGGCATGAGTTTGTCGCCGGTCTCCGTCGGGACGGTTATGTCTGGTATGGCATGGTAAGGTGATATGAGCGGTGACTTTGTTGGATGAAATATATGCGTCATGCTAATCATGCAGGGAATACTTGAACCTCCTGAGTCGACCGTAGATCGAGTCTTGTTCCAATAACCCCCATACTTGTTTCGTACTACCACTCGTCTCTACAGCAAGTAGAGTACGGTTCAGTAAGTTGTCAACCTCTTTCCAGCACACACCGTACAGAGAGGCCATGGTGGAAGATACCGGTTGTAGCTGGTAGGCAGGCCACCTGGTCCGGGGGCATGGGTGTTTCCGGTTGGGACCGAGAGGGGAGGCCACCCCTTAGAGCGCGCGATATAAATTTGATCCCATGCTACGCGAGGTTGTAGCCTCCCCACTTAGAGTTTGCTTAACAGGTGTCGTGGGTGATTCCAGACACGTGTGAGATAGGCTGGTGTGTGCAAGTTAGGTGTGTTTTCAACAAAAAGACCGTAGACGGAATTAGTCCCGATGGACTAAAGAGATCCGTTACTCGTGGGTAAAGAGTACACCCTCTGCAGAGAATAAACCTATTCGAATAGCCGTGTCCATGGTTAAGGATTACAGTCTGGGATGGGTCAGGTGTCGGTCTTAGTGTCGGTCTTCGGAGGTGAAACTGTTAACCAGAAAATGGAATTACTACTCGTGACTTGTGATATCTATGATGATTATTATTATTGTTGACTAACCCATGATATTATTGTTATTATCGAGTATCTCTGGGATGGTTCTACCTCCAGGGATATTCATTATGATTGTTTCTTTTAAAGCCCTTTATGTGGCATCGCTCAGACGCCTGACTATGGCATTTCTTTTAAAGCCCTTTATGTGGCGTCGCTCAGACGCCCGACTGTGGCATTTCTTTTAAAGCCCTTTATGTGGCGTCGCTCAGACGCCCGACTGTGGCATTTCTTTTAAAGCCCTTTATGTGGCGTCGCTCAGACGCCCGACTGTGGCATTTCTTTTAAAGCCCTATATGTGGCGTCGCTCAGACGCCCGACTGTGGCATTTCTTTTAAAGCCCTTTATGTGGCGTCGCTCAGACGTCCGACTGTGGCATTTCTTTTAAAGCCCTTTATGTGGCGTTGCTCAGACGCCCGACTGTGGCATTTCTTTTAAAGCCCTTTATGTGGTGTCGCTCAGACGCCCGACTGTGGCATTGCTTGTTATTTATTTCATAAATTTTAATACTGCTATGTATTGCATTTTTTTTTATAAATAACCGCCTGCACGCATCAGTATTTTATTTACTATTTTTGACTGACGTCATGAGCATAAAAATATTTTTAGCACATCATGGTTATATTATACCTGTGTTCATAATGTTTGCGAGTACATTCAAAGTACTCACTGGCTTGTCCCTGGCTATTGTCTTGGCCAGATTTTGCTCGCACGGAGAGGAGCGACGCGATGCCAGCCCCGGAACCCACTCAATGGAGATAGCAGCCTCGCGAAGATAGGAATTAACATGGTCAGCTGTTCCCGTGGGAAATGGAGTCCCATAGACACAGATGTTTCACAACCCGCTTCCGCCATCAACCACTAGAAACCATTTGTTGTACTCACAGGCCAGAATGGCCTTGTACTACATATTTTGTATTTTGCTTGGAATTTCTGTATCAAGTTGGAGCCTCATCAGCTAACAGTAATCCTGGGGCTGATGAGCACGACGGTCTTTTCTGGAAATTTATTACCCGGAAAACCCGGTCGCGACACCGAACCAGTGAACCCTCGTACTCCTCTCCACGCGGGCTTCCACTGCTGCGTCTTCCCCGGCTCTGTGTCGTCCCCTTCCTAGGCCTCGCCGTCGTCCAGACCACCGCCCTGGTGCTCTCGACGCGGCGTGGTCAACATGGTCAACGACCGACTTCCATCGGAAGAGTACTGTACGTGGAGAGGCTGACAGCTGGGTCCAGGCGGCCGCAAGGAAGTGCCTCCTTATTACGCGCAAAATAATTATTCCTCCACCTGACAGAAGGGACCCACCGGACGGGCCACCTTATTTCGCAAAAAAACGTTTCCCCCCTGACTGCTGGGACCCACCGGACAGGCCAGCGTATTTCGTGAAAAAAACGTTCCCCCTGCTGTCAGCTCAGACCCACCGAAAGTGCCTCCTTATTACGCACAAAAAAATGAATACCCCCTGCTAGCTGGGACTCACCATGGTGGGAGGCTGACTTGTGGGCCTACTAAGTTGATTGGACGAGGGTCTTTGTCAACTTTAGTCAATATGAACGATTCTAGCTCTAGTGACCGTACGATGTCCATCCAACGGCCGTAGTGCTTCTTCAACCTCTGGTCTTCTTGCTCCAGCCGCCCAAAGCAACGTCGGTCGTGCCGCATGCTCCTGCCTCCCGTGGCCGGCTGTGCTGCCGCGGAGGCCTCACCGCCCCCTACTATTCCCACCGCTGGCCAGGCCCTGCGGCGACGGCAGCCTCACACCGCAGCCGAACCAGTGAACCCTCGTGCTCCTCTCCGCGCGAGCTTCCACTGCCGCGTCTTCCCTGGCTCCCCGTCGTCCCCTTCCTAGGCCTCGCCGTCGTCCACCGCCCTGGTGCTTTCGGCGCGGCGTGGTCAAGGAACGACTTCCATCGGACGTGGATTATACGTGGAGAGGCTGACAGCTGGGTCCACGGCCGCAGCAAGGAAGCCCCTCCTTATTATGCGGAAAATAATGATTCCTCCATCTGACAGCTAGGACCCACCGGACGGGCCACTGTATTTCGTGAAAAAAAACATTTCCCCCTAACTGTTGGGACCCACCAGCTACATCTTCGCACGCAAGGAAGTGCGTCCAGGCAAAAAACGATTCGCCCCCCTGACTGTTGGGACCCACCAGCTACATCTTTGCAGGCAAGGAAGTCCTGACAGTCAGGACCCACCTGGTTGAAGCGTACATAGCATTGTCATTCTGGTCGCGAACGTGTACGTACATATATACTGGTGGATGTAGAGGCGCGCACGTGTCGTAGTAGAGGCACGTATGTGTCGTAGAAGAGGCGCGCGCGTAGCATGTACTCATACATACAGCGGCCAGGGTGCAATAAAGAAAATACGGCCACGTATGTGTACATACGGGCGAGGTCTCAAACGCCTACTCGCGCATATGTACGGCCAGGGCTCATGTACATGGCTGGGTCGGAACGGAGAAACAACGTCGTCGTCGTGTTCATGGGGAGGCAACAGAATGCGTTGTGTTCATCGGGAGGCAACATAATGCGTGGGAGCCAACCGGCTGGGTCGGAACGGAATGCGTGGTCGTGTTCATCAGGAGGGCTTGGACGGAATAGGCGATGGAAACGAGGCCTGGCATACCGCACAATGGAGGAAACAAACCTCCTACGTTCGGAACGGGGTCCTGTTGATCGGGAGGGGTCTGGCATACCGCAAAACAGAGGAAACGTACCTCCTACGGTCGAAACGGGGGTCCTATTGATCGGGAGGGGTGTGGCGTACCGCAAAACGGACGAAACGGACCTCCTACGGTCGAAACAGGGGTCCTATTGATCGTGAGGGGTGTGGTGTACCGCAAAACGGACGAAACGGACCTCCTACGGTCAAAAACGGGGGTCCTGTTCATCGGGAGGGGTGTGGCGTACCGCAAAACGGGACTCCACGGGATACTGTTCATCTCCACCGTCGACCTCCTCCAGCCTCCACGGGCTACCTCGACCTCCTCCAGCCTCCACGGGCTCCTGTTCATCGAGCCTCCACCGCGCGCTCCTCCACCGGCTACTGTTCAACCACCCCTCCACTGTCTACTGTTCATCCAGCCCTCCACACCACGGGGTCCTGTTCAACCACCCCTCCACGGGCACCCCTCCACCGTCTACTGTTCATCCAGCCCTCCACCACACCACGGGGTCCTGTTCATCCAGAGGCAACGCCACCGCTCACTATTCATCCAAACCCCCCCGCAACGCTCACTGTTCATCCCAGAGGCAGCATCGATCGGCTTCAGTTAGCAGCAGTAGCGAAGGAATCGCTCGATCGGGTTCAGTTAACAGCCATCGATCGATCGCTCGGGTTCAGTAACGCGTAGCCTGTAGTGCAATCGCTCGGGTTCAGTTAGAGCCCAATGCCTCGCTCGGGTTCAGTTAGAGCCAACGCCTCGCACACACGCGCGTACATCTACGAGAGAAACGCGCATCGCTCGGCCACCGACCTCCCACCGTAACCGGGAACTCCCCGAAATCCCCCCCTCGGTTCTACCATGGTTTTTTCCGTCATGGACGGCCCAAAAAATGTCATGCAGCTGCGTCTCCGGCCCGCCCAGGACGAAAAGCCCATTTTCCGTCATGATTTTTTGTCATAGAAGTAGGAGCCCACCACATCTATGATGATACCGGGTTTTGTCACAATTATCGTCATAGAAGTGTCATATGTATGACAGAAAAAAATTCGTTCGGCCCAAAATGTCACGGATGTGTCTTTTTTTTGTAGTGATGGGCTTTAATATGCTCTTTTATATTACTTTTGGGATTTTTGGGACTAACCTATTAACCGGAGGCCCAGTGCGAGTTTCTGTTTTTTTGCCTATTTTAGTGTTTCGCAGAAAAGGAATATCAAACGGAATCCAAATGGAACGAAACCTTCGCGAGGATCTTTCTTGGAACAAACGCAAACCAGGAGACTTGGAGTGGAAGTCTGGAACTCCGTGAGGCTCCAACGAGGCAGGAGGGCGTGCCCAAGGGGTAGGCGCGCCCCCACCCTCGTGGGCCCCACGAAGCTCCACCGACGTACTTCTTTCGCCTATATATACTCTTATATCCTAAAAACATCAGGGGGAGCCACAAAACCACTTTTCCACCGCCACAACCTTCTGTACCCGTGAGATCCCATCTGGGGCCTTTTCCGGCGATCTGCCGGAGGGGGATTCGATCACAGAGGGCTTCTACATTAACACCATAGCCTCTCCAATGATGTGTGAGTAGTTTACCATAGACCTTCGAGTCCATAGTTATTAGCTAGATGGCTTCTTCTCTCTCTTTGGTTCTCAATACAAAGTTCTCCTCGATGTTCTTGGAGATCTATTCGATGTAATACTTTTTGCGGTGTGTTTACCGAGATCCGATGAATTGTGGATTTATGATCAAGTTTATCTATGAATAATATTTGGTTCTTCTCTGAATTCTTATATGTATGATTTGATATCTTTGCAAGTCTCTTCGAGTTATCGGTTTAGTTTGGCCTACTAGATTGATCTTTCTTGCAATGGGAGAAATGCTTAGCTTTGGGTTCAATCTTGTAGTGTCCTTTCCCAGTGACAGTAGGGGCAACAAGGTACGTATTGTATTGTTGCCATCGAGGATAAAAAGATGGGGTTTATATCATATTGCTTGAGTTTATCCCTCTACATCATGTCATCTTGCTTAAAGCGTTACTCTGTTCTTATGAACTTAATACTCTAGATGCATGCTGGATAGCGGTCGATGTGTGGAGTAATAGTAGTAGATGCAGAATCGTTTCGGTCTACTTAACATGGACGTGATGCCTATATTCATAATCATTGCCTAGATATTCTCATAACTATGTGCTCTTCTATCAATTGCTCGGCAGTAATTTGTTCACCCACCGTAATACATGCTATCATGAGAGAATCCACTAGTGAAACCTATGGCCCCGGGTCTCTTTCTTATTACATTGCATCTCTTTATTTACATCGCATATCATTTACTATTTTGCAATCTTTACTTTCCAATCTATACAACAAAAATACAAAAAATATTTATCTTATTATCTTTATCAGATCTCACTTTTGCGAGTGACTGTGAAGGGATTGACAACCCCTTTATCGCGTTGGTTGCAAGGTTCTTGATTGTTTGTGCAGGTACTAGGTGACTTGCATGTTATCTCATACTGGATTGATACCTTGGTTCTCAAAAACTGAGGGAAATACTTACGCTACTTTGCTGCATCACCCTTTCCTCTTCAAGGGAAAACCAACGCATGCTCAAGAGGTAGTAGCGCGCCCTAGGGAGGGCGCCCCCCTTGTGGACAGCTGGTGGGTCCCCTCTGGTTGATTCTTTCACTGATATTTTTTATTTATTCCAAAAATATTCTCCGTGAATTTTTAGGCCATTCCGAGAACTTTTATTTCTGCACAAAAATAACACCAAGGCAATTCTGCTGAAAACAACGTCAGTCCGGGTTAGTTCCATTCAAATCATGCAAATTAGAGTCTAAAGCAAGGGTAAAAGAGTTTGGAAAAGTAGATACGATGGAGACGTATAAACTCCCCCAAGCTTAACCCATTGCTCGTCCTTAAGCAATTCAGTTGACAAACTGGAAGTGATAAAGAAAAACTTCTACAAACTCTATTTGATCTTGTTGTTGCAAATATGTAAAGCCAGCATTTAGGTTTCAGAAAAGATTATGAACTAACCATATTCATAATAACATTTAGGTCTCATATTTACTCATATCAATGGCATAATCAACTAGCGAGTAATGATAATAAATCTCGGATGACAACACCTTTCCAAAACAATCATGATATGATATAACAAAATGGTATCTCGCTAGCCCTTTCTAAGACCGCAAAACATAAATGTAGAGCACCCCTAAAGATCAAGGACTAACTAGACATTGTAATTCACGGTAAAAGAGATCCAGTCATAGTCATACTCAATATCAATTAATAACAAAGCATACAAATGACAGTGGTGCTCTCTAACTGGTGCTTTTTATAAGAGGACGATGACTCAGCAATACAAGTAAATAGATAGGCCCTTCGCAGAGGGAAGCAGGGATTTGCAGAGGTGCCAGAGCTCGAGCTTTTGAAACAGAGATGAATAATATTTTGAGCGGTATGCTTTCATTATCAACATAACAACCAAGACATCTTGGTATCTTCCATACTAGATACATTATAGGAGGTTCCCAAACAGAATGGTAAAGTTTTTACTCCCCTCCACTCACAAGCACACTCCACGGCTAGTTCGAAACAACGGGTACCATCCATACAAACAACAGTCCCAGGGGAGTTTTGTTTGAAGTTATATTTTGAATTGATTTGAGCATGGAACTGAGCATCCCAAATACCAGCCATTTCTCGTGAATGACAAGTGGAGTTCACTCATCGTAAGAATAACCCACCTAGCATGGAAGATACTGATAGCCCCCAATCGCTACATGAGCGATTTGGGCATACAAAACAGATTATTATTTGAAGGTTTAGAGTTTGGCACATGCAAATTTACTTGGAGCGGCAAGTAAATGCCGCATATAGGTAGGTATGGTGGACCCATATGGAACAACTTTGGGTTTATGGAAGTGGATGCACAAGCAGTAATCCCACTTAGTACAAGTGAAGACTAGCAAAAGATTGAGGAGCGACCAACTAGAGAGCGACAACAGTCATAAACATGCATTGAGATTAACCAACATTGAGTGCAAGCATGAGTGGGATATAAATCACCATGAACATAAATATCATGGAGGCTATGTTGATTTTGTTTCAACTACATTTGTGAACATGTGCCAAGTCAAGCCACTTCAATCATTCAAAGGAGGATACCATCCTATCATACCACATCACAACCATTTTAAAAGCATGTTGGCACGCAAGGTAAACCATTATAAACTCCTAGCTAATTAAGCATGGCATGAGTAACTATAATCTCTACTTGTCATTGCAAACATGTTTCATTCATAATGGGCTAAATCAAGAACGATGAACTAATCATATTTACAAAAACAAGATAGGTCGAGTTCATACCAGCTTTTCCTCATCTCAATCATTTCATCAAATATCGTAATTATCGCCTTTCACTTGCATGACTGAACAATGCGGATAATAATAAGCGTGCACATGCATTGGACTAAGATGGAATCTGCAAACATTTATTCAAAGGACAAGACAAGGTAATATGGGCTCTCTGTTAGATCAACAATAATGCATATGAGAGCCACTCAACATTTTCATCGTGGTCCTCTCCTCTCGACTCAAAGAAAGGAAAAAGAATTTCAAAGAAACACACTGAAATGTTTTTGGAGTTTTTGTTTTTCTAAAGGAAGTAAAAACAAGAACGAGAAAAACTATTTACATGGGAAAGCTCCCAACAAGCAAAAGAAGAACGATAAAACTTTTTGTGTTTTCTTTTAATACTACTACTACTACTAAACATGGAAAGGAAACCTGAAAAGAAACTACACTAATTTTTTTGGATTTTTCTCAAAGTTTTTCAAACACACAAGAAGAGAGCGGGAAAAAGAAAATAAACCAGCATGGATAATACAATGAAAAAGTATGAACACCGACAACTGAAATGAGTGTGTGAGCATGAATGTAATGTCGGTGAGAAATACGTACTCCCCCAAGCTTAGGCTTTTGGTCTAAGTTGGTCTATGCCCATGGATCAAAGTGCCCCTCTCCTGGGTACTGATGAGGATCCTAGGGGTTCCACTGGTTGGCGAGTTCCTGTGTCTCCCACTGATAAATAGACTCCTGATACGGATCAGGTGATGACTCTGGCTCAGGAACTAGGGATCGCATCCGCTCCTAGTATGCATAAATGTCCTCGAGAAAAATGAGGTACCTGCCTGAATGAATATCAAACAAACAAGGTGCAATCAAAGTAATAATCTGACAACTCTTTTGGCTGAATACCAGATTATAAATAAGTCTCTTGTCCTTATCATCACTAATAAAATCATGTGCTACCATATTGTCATAATATAAGTATCTAGTGGGTAGCAACATATCCTCTTCCTCATCGTGCCTAATGGGTATCTCGAAGCGTCTAGCAAGGCGTGAGGCATAGATACCTCCAAAGATAGTACCCCTCGAACAGTTTAAACTCAACTGTTGAGCAACAATAGCGCCCAAACTAAAAGTTCTATCACGAAGTAAAGCATGAAGCAAACTAGCGAGGCCAGGGGCACTAAGGCCTCCACTCTTCCCATGACCAATCAAACATCTCCCAGCAAATAATGAGTAATAGCGCAAAACAGGAAAAATGTAAAGTAGCCACTCTCACTTCCGACACCCTTCTCCTTTCCCCTACGGTAACTTCATTAATAAAATCGTCCTCATCACTAGGACATGGTTCATTGATGCTGCCCAAACCTCACAAAAGTCATAAAACGCCATCTCCTTATGCTCATCATATAAATGAAACTCTACCGTGGGTGGTGATTTCCTAGCATGAAAATGAGATTTTTGCATAAAAGTATTAGTGAGTCGGTGGTATTGATCACGCTTATCGTTGAGGAAGTCGGTGATGTCTACATTCTTGGCCACATAATAGAAATCATCATAAATTCCGGCCGCCCTCAAGAATGCATCACTTGGCCATTCACACAACCGAACCTCCGCGGTGCGAGGAAGGTTATACTTGGGCTTCTTCTTCTCTTCATTTTCATTTTCCTTTGAGCCCCAGCTTGAAGAGCCTCTCGAACATCTTTTCACTATTTCTTTCCTTTGAAAATTTCTGAATTTTTTAGTGACTCAAAATAAAAGTGAAAAAAACTCAACAAAATTGATAACAACTACTTCTACAAGTGCCTAGAGGCTCTATCATGCATCAAAACTACTTTGGACCATATAAATTTGACATGCAAGCTCAAGAACAAGGTAACCACAACAGCAAAAATTTGCAAAATATAAAGCACTAGAACAAAAACTAATTGGACCATTGGAGGAGTCACATACCAAAGAACAATCTCCCAAAACAGTTTTGCAAAATGGAGCTTCGCACAAGGAGATCGAAAATGGCAGCAAGATGAGCAAGAACACGGGTTTGAGCAATGGGATGATTTTTTCTGGAGGAAGACGAAGTGGATGGGTGCCGGAATAAGTGAGGGGGGCCCACGTGGGACCCACAAGGCAGGCGTGCCCTCCACCCTTGTGGTCCACTGGTGCAACCCCCTGGTGTGTTCTCAGTGCCAAAAATTCTCAAATATTCTATAAAAAGTCATACTAAATTCTCAGGGCATTTGTAGAACTTTTATTTTCGGGACATCTTTAATTGCATGGATAATTCAGAAAACAGACAAATAATACTATTTTGCTTTATTTATTCCAAATAACAGAAAGTAAAAAAGTGGGTACAAAAAGTTGTGCTTTCTAAATTCATCCATCTCACGCCTATCAAAAGGAATCCATTAACAAGGTTGATCAAGTCTTATTAACAAACTTCTTCCGAATGACATGAAACCGGAGAATTTTCGAATAACACTAGGTTACCTCAACGAGGATATGCATATCCCCAACAATAAGAATATCATATTTCTTTTTGGCAGTAGGAAGAGGAAATTCAAAGCCTCCAATAGCAATAGTTGAGATTTTTCCAATAGAATTGATGCTATGAACTTGAGATCGTTTCTCCGAAAAGTGTACCGTATGCTCATTACCATTAACATGAAAAGTGACATTGCCCTTGTTGCAATCAATAACAGCTCCTACAGTGTTCAAAAAGGGTCTACCAAGGATGATCGACATACTAGCGTCCTTGGGGATATCAAGAATAACAAAGTCCATTAAGATAGTAACGTTTGCAACCACAACAGGCACATCCTCACAAATACCGATGGGCATAGCAGTTGATTTATCAGCCATTTGCAAAGAGATTTTAGTAGGTGCCAACTTATTCAATTCAAGTCTACGATACAAAGAGAAAGGTATAACACTAACACCGGCTCCAAGATCACATAAAGCAGTTTTAACATAGTTTCTTTTAATGGAGCATGGTATAGTTGGTATTCCTGGATCCCCAAGTTTCTTTGGTATTCCACCCTTAAAAGTATAATTAGCAAGCATGGTGGAAATTTCAGTTTCCGGTATCTTTCTTTTATTTGTAACAATTTCTTTCATATACTTAGCATAAGGAGACATTTTCAGAATATCAGTCAAACGCATACGCAAAAAGACAAGTCTAAGCATTTCAACAAAGCGCTCAAAATCCTCATCATCCTTTTTATTGGATGGTTTAGAAGGAAAGGACATGGGTTTCTGAACCCGTGGTTCTCTTTATTTACCATGCTTCCTAGCAACAAAGTCTCTCTTATCATAACATTGATTCTTAGATTGTGGGTTATCAAGATCAACACCACGTTCAATCTCCACATCATTATCATTACTAGGTTGAGCATCAACATGATCATCATCATTATCATTACTAGGTTGAGCATCAACATGATCATCATCATTAACATTATCACTAGGTTCATGCTCATTGCCAGATTGTGTCTCAGCATCAGAGATAGAAATATCATTGGGATTCTCGGGGGTGTCTATAACAGCTTCACTAGAAGCATGCAAAGTCCTATCATTTTTCCTCTTCTTTTAGGAGGACTAGGTGCATCAGCATTAACTCTCTGAGAATCTTGCTCAATTATCTTAGGATGTCCCTCAAGATACAAAGGTTCCTGGGTCATTTTACCACCTCTAGTCATAACCCTAACAGCACGATCATTGTTCTTGCTATTCAAATCATTGAGCAAATCATCCTGTGCCTTAAGTACTTGTCTACTTGAGTTTTCACCATAAAAAGCATGTTTACTGATAAGCTTAAGATCACTAATAGTTCTACTCATATAATCACCCAAGCGTTCAAGCATATAAGCATTGTGTTTCAATTGTCTACTAACATAAGCATTGAATTTTTCTTGTTTAACAATGAAATTATCAAACTCATCCAAGCATTGACTAGCAGACTTATTATAAGGAAAATCACCTTCATCAAATCTATAGAGAGATTTTACCTCCACTACCCGTGTCGGCAATTAAGACCATATATCTCTTCAATAGGCAGTAAATTCTTAACATCTTCAGTTTTAATACCTTTTTCTTTCATAGATTTCTTTGCCTCTTGCATATCTTCAGGATTGAGAAATAGAATACTTCTTTTCTTCGGAGTTGGCTTAGGAGGTGGTTCGGGAAGAGTCCAATCATTATCATTGCTCAATATATTATTCAATAGTTTTCCAGCTTGCTCAATAGTTCGTTCCCTGAAAACACAACCAACACATGGTCCCTAGAAGCATCGGTTAGTCCATTATAAAAGATATCAAGTACTTCATTTTTCTTGAGAGGATGATGATACGTCTCCGTTGTATCTATAATTTTGATTGTTCCATGCCAATATTATACAACTTTCATATACTTTTGGCAACTTGTTATACTATTTTTGGGGACTAACATATTGATCCAGTGCCCAGTGCCAGTTCCTGTTTGTTGCATGTTTTTTGTTTCGCAGAAAATCCATATCAAACGGACTCCAAACAGGATAAAAACTGACGAAGATTTTTTTTGGAATATATGTGATTTTTGGGAAGAAGAATCAACGTGAGATGATGCCCGAGGGGGGCACGAGGCAGGAGGGCGCGCCCCTAGACCTCGTGGCCACCCCGTAAGGCGGCTGGTGCCCTTCTTTCGCTGCAAGAAAGCCAATATCCAGATAGAAATCATGTTAAAATTTCAGCCCAATCGGAGTTACGGATCCCCGGGAATATAAGAAACGGCGGAAGGCCAGAATCTGGAATGCAGAAATAGAGAGAGACAGAGAGACAGATCCAATCTCGGAGGGGCTCTCGCCCCTCCGCCGCCATGGAGACCATGGACCAGAGGGTAAACCCTTCTCCCACCTAGGGAGAAGGTCAAGGAAGAAGAATAAGAAAAAGGGGGGGCTCTTCCCCCTCTCTCCTGGTGGCTCCGGAACGCCACCGGGGCCATCATCGCGACAACGATCTACACCAACACCTCCGTCATCTTCACCAACGTCTTCATCACCTTCCCCCATCTATCTACAGCGGTCCACTCTCCCGCAACCCATTGTACCCTCTACTTGAACATGGTGATTTATGCTTCATATTATTATCCAATGATGTGTTGCCATCCTATGATGTCTGAGTAGATTTTTGTTGTCCTATCGGTAATTGGTGAATTGCTATGATTGGTTTAATTTGCTTGTGGTTATGTTGCTGTCCTTTGGTGCCCATCATATGAGCGTGCGCGTGGATCACACCACAGGGTTAGTTGTATGTTGAAAGGACTATGTATTGGAGGGCAAGAGTGATAGAAGCTTCAACCTAGAATAGAAATTGATGCACACGGGGATGAAGGGGGGCCAATATATCTTAATGCTATGGTTGGGTTTTACCTTAATGAACTTTAGTAGTTGCGGATGCTTGCTAATAGTTCCAATCATAAGTGCATAGAATTCCAAGTCAGGGATGACATGCTAGCAGTGGCCTCTCCCACATAAAACTTGCTATCGGTCTAGTAAGTAGTCAATTGCTTAGGGACAATTTAGCAACTCCTACCACCACTTTTCCACACTCGCTATGCTACTTTATTGCTTCTTTACCTAAAACAGCCCCTAGTTTTTATTTATGTGCTCTTTATATTCTTGCAAACCTATCCAGTTACACCTACAAAGTACTTCTAGTTTCATACTTGTTCTAGGTAAAGCGAACGTTAAGCGTGCGTAGAGTTATATCGGTGGTCGATAGAACTTGAGGGAATATTTGTTCTACCTTTAGCTCCTCGTTGGGTTCGACACTCTTACTTATCGAAAGAGGCTACAATTGATCCCCTATACTTGTGGGTTATCAGATGATTAGGCAAAGCATTAAGTAATTGGAGAAGCCTCCCCTAGACTTGTGGGAGACTCTCTTCTTCAATTTGCACAAAGTTAAATATTTCCTGTAAAGCAACTTGTTTCTTATGAGCAGGAAAATATTTTCCAGAGAAGTAATATATCATATTCCGGGGACTACGCACACAACCAGGAGCAAGAGAGTTAAACCATATCTTAGCATCACCCTTTAATGAGAAAGGAAACAACTTAAGAATATAGTAATAGCGATTTTTTTCCTCATGAGCAAATAGGGTGGCTATATCATTCAACTTAGTAAGATGTGCCACAACAATTTCAGATTCATAACCATGGAAAGGATCAGATTCAACCAAAGTAATTAACTCAGGATCGACAGAGAATTCTTAATCCTTATCAGTAACAAAGATAGGTGAAGTAGCAAACTTAGGATCATATTGCATTCTAGCATTCAAAGATTTTTCTTTCAACTTAGCTAACAGTTTATTAAGATCCTCTCTATCATTGCAAGCAAAAAAGTCTCTAGCAGTTTCTTCATCCATAATATAACCCTCAGGTACCTTAGGCAATTCATCTATAGGGGGAGAATCATAATCTTCAGTTTCAATAATTTCATCAGTTTCAGTTTCATTCTCTCTAACCCTAGCAAGTTGTTCATCAAGAAATTCACCTAGTGGCACAGTATTATCAAGCAAAGAAGTAGTATCATCATAAGCATCATGCATAGCAGAAGTGGCATCATCAACAACATGCGACATATCAGAACCAATAGTAGGTGTAGGTGTCACAAGCTCACTCAAAACAGAAGGTGAATCAAGTGGAGAGCTAGATGGCAGTTCCTTACCTCCCCTCATAGTAGAGGGATAGATCATGGTTTTGTTGTCTTTCAGATTCCTCATAGTGATCAACAGATATAAATCCCAAGTGACTCAGAAAATAGAGCTATGCTCCCCGGCAACGGCACTAGAAAAAGGTCTTGATAACCCACAAGTATAGGGGATCGCAATAGTTTTCGAGGGTAGAGTATTCAACCCAAATTTAATGATTCGGCACAAGGGGAGCCAAAGAATATTCTCAAGTATTAGCAGCTGAGTTGTCAATTCAACCACACCTGAAATACTTAATATTTGCAGCAAAGTATTTAGTAGCAAAGTAGTATGGAAGTAACGGTAACGGTGGCAAAAGTAACAGTAGCAGTTTTGTAACAATCGTAACAGTAGCAACGGAAAAGTAAATTAGCAAGGATCAATATGAAACGAACTCGTAGGCAATGGATTGGTGATGGATAATTATGTCGGATGGCATTCATCATGCAACAGTTATAACCTAGGGTGACACGTAACTAGCTTCAATTCATCAATATAATGTAGGCATGTATTCCGTATATAGTCATACGTGCTTATGGAAAAGAACTTGCATGACATCTTTTGTCCTACCCTCCCGTGGCAACGGGGTCCTAATGGAAACCAAGGGATATTAAGGTCTCCTTTTAATAGAGAACCAGAACAAAGCATTAGCACTTAGTGAATACATGAACTCCTCAAACTACGGTAATCACCGGAAAAAATCCCAATTATTGTCACCTTGGGGGTATGCGGATCATAACTCGTAATAGGTGTGTACAACTTGCAAGAGTGGATCAAGAACACAAATATATTCATGAAAACATAATAGGTTCAGATCTGAAATCATGGCACTCGGGCCCTAGTGACAAGCATTAAGCATAGAAAAGTCATAGCAACATCAATCTCAGAACATAGTGGATACTAGGGATCAAACCCTAACAAAACTAACTCGATTACATGATAAATCTCATCCAAACCATCACCGTCCAGCAAGCCTACGATGGAATTACTCACGCACGGCGGTGAGTATCATGACATTTGTGATGGAGGAAGGTTTGTGATGATGATGGTGACGATTTTCCCTCTCCAGAGCCCCAAACGGACTCTAGATCTGCCCTCCCGATGAAGAACAGGGGGTGACGGCGGCTCCGTATTGATGAATCCTTCTCTCTGATTTTTTCTCTCCGAACATGAATATATAGAGTTGGAGTTGATGTCGGTGGAGGTCCAGGGGACCCACAAGGCAGGGAGCAGGCCCTAGGGGAGGCGCCCCACCCTTGTGGACAGCTGGTGGGTCCCCCCTGGTTGATTCTTTCACCAATATTTTTTATTTATTCCAAAAATATTCTTCGTGAATTTTCAGGCCATTCCGAGAACTTTTATTTCTGCACAAAAATAGCACCAAGGCAATTCTGCTAAAAACAACGTCCGAGTTAGTCCCATTCAAATCATGCAAATTAGAGTCCAAAACGATGGCAAAAGAGTTTGAAAAAGTAGATACGATGGCGACGTATCATATCGTTGTCATGCCCGCTCCTAACTACCACGGCCCACCAAAAAAGCCTCCTTCCTCACCGGCGTGCGTTCCCACCTGGCGCCATCTCCCCGTATTCATGCTGGTGTGGATCGGCCGCTCCGCATTGATGCCGGCCCAGAGCGGACGTGGCCTCTCACTAGAGTCGGCATTGAAGCGGCGTGTCGGACGAGAGAGCGCTCCCTACTACACGCCCGGCTGAACACGCCTTCCCGTCGCATTCAACCGGCTTCAGACTGCCCGCCTACCTCCATTGAACCCGCGCGTGTGCCAAGAAACCTACTATGGCCACACGTTCGTCTACCAGCCGACCGACATTGAACACAACACTGGTTGGCTCCTCGTCTCTGCCTACTATTTCAACAAGGCCAAACGCCGAGCAAGAACCACACCACACTTGTACTCCCCATCTCCTCCTTGCACCATATTCTACACACTCTTCATGGAATCCAGCGAGCAGGAAGAGGGGTTCTACGACATAAAAGTCGGTTGGGTGGCCTGCCCGAGCCCGCCTGATACAAGCTAGGCAACTCGCTACTCCACCTCCCTCGCCGCTCGGGGCCGTGGGCGAGGCTGCAGGCGGGCAAGTGGAGGAGCAAGTCGTTGCTCCAAGCTGGCCCATGGTGCAACAACTCACCACTCCAAGCCAACTCGCAGAGGAGTGGCCAGTTGTTCCACACCGACACGCGGGAGAGCATGGTGGCACGGGCACCGTGGACGCCATTGTGTCATCACACTCCTCCCGTACCTACGCCCGTGCCATCCGCCGCAAACGTTGGCGGAACCGTGCCCCGCCAGCAGAGGCGGCCAACATGTCCGCAGTCGCAATCACCGAGGAAAAGTAGACCATGGGAGGTCACCACTGCTTGGGTCCCACAATGGCCATTGCCACCATGTCGCAGACATACTCAACCAGTGTCTTGCGCGGTTTAGTGTAGACCATCGTCGGCCCCCGCCTTGGCTTCACGGAAGCGGAATAGGCACTCTTCCCCTACGGCTGAAGCATGCCCACTCCGATGAGCGATGCATCTGGACATGAGGAAGATATGGTGGAGGCGGAGGCCATAGAGGTGGAAGCCACAGAGGGTAGCCATGTCGTGGGAATGGAGATCAGTCACGATCGGCATTAGACTAGGTGATTAGTTGAAGTATGTCCCATATTATACCTCTAGAGTCGTCTTAACTCTGATTTTTGTTGAAGCATGTCCGAAATGTAATGAAGTTGGTTCGATTTATATGAAATCCGCCATGTTTGCATGAATTTCATCCGGTTAGTTAAAAATGGTTGAAATGTATGCATGCATCGTTGGGTGGCCGGCTCCCGCGTTAGTGTCCGTGGACTGGTCCCCTTTGTCCGCGGACGGATGTCAGAGCAAATTTGCGGGTCAACGTCGAAGATGCCCTAATTGCTTGGAAAATGTGGCCCAATAGAGTATCAACCGAGCTTGGCCTTCTAGCAATGAGGGCAATGATTCTCAAGAAATGCAAATCCGACTTGTGTCATAAAATTCAACTTTGGCCCAGCCCAACAAGGACCGTACCCCTGCCACGTGCCACCCGCTATGTCATCATCGTTGAGCTCACTCCCATCACTTTGTTGCCTCGATCGCCCGCATAGCCTCTTTGAGCATGCAGCTGACCACTAATATCACCGACAAGTGGGTCCCACACACGCTATTTGCTACCAGTCCTTGATAGGTTTTTCTTTTCTGAGAACGAGTGAAGCACCATATCCCGGGAGGTCCTTTTTCAAATAGTCACCTTTCAAATAGGCAGCGACCGACTAGGCCGGCCCATCAATGATGCATGTTGCATGTTTTTTTTGTTTTTTCTTTACTAGTTTTCACTTTTCTATTTTTTCCTTTTTCTTTTTCATTTTTAGTTGTTTCTTAAAAATGTTCAAAATTTCAAAAAGTGTCCATAATTTCCAAAATTGTTCGAAAATTCAAACATTATCTGCATTCATAAAAAATGTTCCGAAATTCAAAAAGTGTTCTGTTTACAATTTGATTTGAATCTCTAAAAATGTTCACATTTTAAAAAATTGACCACAAATTCAATAAATGTTTATATTTTCAAAAAGTGTTTGGAATTTAAAATTTTCCCATATTTTGAAAAGTATTTTTTTGGGAAAATTTTTGTTGGAAATTCTGGTTTCTTGGAATTTCAAATAATTGTAATAAATTTTTTAATATTCCTACACATTTTTTAAAACCTGATAATTTTTTGAATTACTTACATTTCTGGAAATATTCTTTTTGAAACTGTGATTTATTTTAAAAAGTATAACATCATTTGAATTGTGAAAAGAAAATTGAAAACATGAACAATTTTTTTGAAGAACACATACATTTCAAATATGATGATATTTATAATTTACAAATATTTTTTAAAACATGAACACTTTTTGAATTATGTTTTTTTGTGAATAAGTACATTTTTCGAAAAGTTTGATTTTTTTTCAAAAAAAAGACAGAGAAACTTGAAAAAGAAAAAAAGAAAGGCGAAAAAGAAAAGGAAAAAAGAAACAAAAAAAAGAAAGTAAAAAGAAACTAAAACATTATATAAAACAAACAGAAAAAACAGGTTCTGGAGTTGGAATTCTCCAGAAGGTTCCCTAGCTGAAACCAACGTACATGTTAAATGGCCGACCCAAGTGATCGCTAGCCCGTGCATCCGTGTGCGAATGATTGACACTTTGACACTTAGGACGTGTTTGGTTGGGAATATTTCGCCCGTTATCTGATTACACCGCAATTTATTACCCTAAAATGTGTTTGATTGATCTGGCCTATACACGCATACCGTGTAAACAAGTTCCACCATAGGTCAAGGCCCATTCCGCCCACCCCCACCATAATCTAATAACGAAACCGCTCTGCTTTGGTCTTCTCTTTTGACGACTTCGCTCCTTCCTCGATCCCCTCAACCATGGACCTGCCTTGTAGCCCTATTATTTCGTGTGGCGACATCTCCACACATGGAGCTACCAACCATGGCAGATCTACATGTTCCAATCTCCAAGCTGTGAAGAAACGTCGATGTTTGTTGATTGTGGAAAACCAAGTGACGGCTCTGGTGTGGATCCACGGCCGTGATTTGTGTCTTTCTGCTCTTCAGTTTATTCTTTATTTTTTTGCTATTTTTGGATCCGTTCCGGAATCTACTGCTACGGATTTCTATGGTAGTCTCACTGTTTTAGACTTTCAGTTCGGAGCTACACATCACCAAACGACACAATTGATTACAGTCCAATTTTGGAGTTGAACCAACATGTTTAAAAAATTGCACATACCGTTTACATTGCCAGGGTGACCTGTTTACGATTACGGTTGCGTTACCCATTGTCGAACCAAACACCTCCTTAAGTATGCCGCCCAGACCACGTGACACATGTGGGTAAGCAATCCAAACAATTCAAAAAAAAAAGTATGCCACCCATAGTTTTTTTAGGGAAATATGCCGCCCAGGGGTGCATATACAGAGTGGGCTGGACTAGCTGTATTTTAATTGGTTGCAAAATATGGCCCAGTAGAGTGTATCAACCGAGCTCGGCCTTCTAGTAACGAGGCCCATGATTCTCGAGAAATGCAAATCCGGCCCGTATCCTAAAAGTCAACTTTAGCCCAGCCCAGCAAGGACTGTACCCCTGCCACCTGCCCCCCCGCTATGTATGTCATCGTCGTTGAGCTCACTCCCATCACTTTGTTGCCTCGATCGCCCGCGTAGCCTCTCTGAACACGCAGATCACCACTAATATGACACCGACAAGTGGGTCCCACACACGCTCGTTCCCACCAGTCATCGACAGCTAATCGATCAGGTGCATTCCTCGCAAATCTACGCACGCGAACATCTCTCCCCTTCTTCGCCCCACTCGCCGATCCGAACCACCTCAAACCCCAGCACCGGACCCGTCACTCCCCTCCCCCGCCCCGCCCAGCCCAGATCCAGATCCACCCGGCGCGGCACAGCCGCGGCCACCGAAATCCCTAGAGGAATAATGGCCTCCGCGGCCGCAGCGGCGCCGCCGCCGCTGTCCTCGCCGGAGTCCGACCCGCGCCTCGTCGAGGCCTTCGTGCCTTTCCTCGAGAAGCTCGTG
>NC_041386.1:81351156-81363198 GCF_002162155.2 Triticum dicoccoides | reverse complement strand
CCTCGCCCACCGCGGCGCAGACCCCGTCCACCCCCACCTCGCCCTCCACGCCGACTTCCTCCTCCTGGCAGCCGGGCCCGCTCCGCAACCTCTCGCTCGAGGACTCGGAGCTGCTCCTCTCCCCCATCTCCTCCGCGCTCGGCTCCGGCAGCGCCAAGCTCGTCGAGGCCGCGCTCGAGCTACTCCACAGGCTGATCGCACACTCCTACATCCATGGCGAGGCCGACCCGTCGGCTGACCCCTCGTCACAGCTCGTCGCTTCCCTGCTCGAGGCGGCCTGCAATGCGCTCCACCTCGACGACGAGCACATTGAGCTCCTCCTCCTCAAGACTCTCCTCTCTGCGGTCACATCCACCTCCGTGTGCCTCCACGGCGACTGCCTGCTCCGCGCTGTGCGCGCCTGCTATGATATGTATCTGGGGAGCCGTAGCACCGTGAATCAGGCCACTGCCAAGGCGTCGCTCGTGCAGATGTTGGTAATCGTCTTCCGCAGAATGGAGGCAGATTCATCAACGATCCCCGTGCAGCCCATCGTCGTGGCTGAAGTGATTGAGTTGCCTGATGCTGGCTCAGGTGCATCACCCACCGCCGATGTCACCTTCGTACAGGGATTCATCTCGAAGATCATGGTGGACATTGATGGTGCATTCACACCTCTGGCACGGACAACCTCGTCTGCTGCGGCAGGCACTGTGCCCCATGATGGTGCTTTTGAGACGACCGCAGCAGCTGAGGAAGGGGCAAATCCTGCGGACTTGCTTGATTCAACGGATAAGGACATGCTGGATGCCAAGTACTGGGAGATTAGCATGTACAAGACAGCTCTTGAGGGTCGTAAGGATGAGCTTGGCGTGGAGGGGGCAGTGGTAGCCACTTTGGATGATGATGCTGATGTCAGGATTGGGAATAAGCTGCGGAGAGATGCTTTCTTAGTTTTCCGGGCATTATGTAAGCTCTCGATGAAGACACCGCCGAAGGATGCACCAGCTGATCCGATAGTGATGCGGGGGAAGATCCTTGCTCTTGAACTTCTCAAGATCTTGCTTGAAAATGCTGGGGCTGTGTTCCGCACCAGCGAGAGGTACAAATTCCCTTGCCTGAAGTTATTCTGCCCCAGATCTTCTGAATTTCTTTTTATAATCTGGTAACAACATTGATCAAAAGTTTGAGCACCATTTTATTCCTTGAAACGTGGTCTAGTCACAGCTTAAGGAAGAGATGAATTCTTTGACGAACTCTTTTGAAAAGATCAGGCATCGATTTACAGGTAGTACATTTGGATTAATCGATGTTGCTCTGTTCATAACATTGATAATAAAAATCAGTATTGAAATTCATGTTGCAATTTACAGAAGTTAGATGTGTGTAATTTATGCTTGTTGCTACGATATTGAAATCAAAATGTAATCGATCAATCTCACATAAAAGTGGTTCAGTGAGGTTGATTCTGACAATTGCATTTTGATGGGACTTCATGGCTGCACACCCATGCAATGAGGGTTATGATCTGATGTCATTTGTCACTAGATGTCTTACCTCCTTAAAAACCTTGATACCATGTTACTTGCTAGAGAAGCAATCTACACTCCTCAACAAAGTGGATACTGTATCAGGAAGAGGAGCTAGCTATTGTCATAGGAAAATTGATTGGTTTTGAATTATATACGTTGACACATTGTTGGTTATTTTGTTGGTTCTGTCTGTCTCCTCTTCTTGAAACTTGAAAGTAATGCCAATTTGGTTGATAATACAATTGTATTTGTTGAATAACTATAAATGATAAAGTGGGTACAAATTTTGGGTTACAACCTATCATTCTAACGAAGTTGCATTGCCCATGAGAGTCATGGTGATTGATTCTGTTATGTTGATTAAAATGAAGTAGGGACCTGTAAACGAACCAGTTGGTAGTGATGGTCTATTTTTCCTCGGGGTCGTACCAACAGTCTGATTTGGTACTAACGGTTCCGATCGTGATGGGATTCTCATCATCCACTTAAACCTGTTTTCTAAAAACATCCCACTATATTGTACTCCCTCCGTCCCAAAATTCTTGTCTTTAGATACATCCGTATTTAGACAAATCTAAGACAAGAATTTTGGGACGGAGGGAGTACATTTTTGGATATGCCTAGCAACACCTCATTCAATAAAGTAACTAGTCTTGCAAACTTGTAGTATGTCATTTTTACTCTGTAGCAAGACACATGTTTCTTGCTAGTAAAATAGTAATGGGCATGTGTATTGTCATGCCTACCAAGGTATATTACTGTAGCTTTTCAGGTAGAACAGCTTCTTCTCAAAGTACACTATGCTGGTGTAGCTAATACAATTGTATCTTCATATTGACTGTGCTATAGTCACATTTTCTTGTCAACTGCTACAGAGTTCTTATACCCATCTGCTTGATGTTTTATTTATCGAGTATACTTCTTTTTGGCCTAACTATCTTGTTTTAACTCGGTCAGGTTTCTAGGTGCTATCAAGCAGTATTTGTGCCTATCACTTTTGAAGAACTGTGCCTCGTCACATATGATTGTTTTTCAGTTATCTTGTTCTATTTTTATTAGCTTGGTTTCAAGATTTAGGCCAGGATTGAAGGCAGAAATTGGAGTATTTTTTCCCATGATCATTCTAAGAGTTCTGGAAAATATTGCACAACCAAATTTTCAAGCAAAGATGATAGTTCTTCGTTTTTTGGAGAAGCTCTGTACTGATTCTCAAATCTTGGTTGACATTTTCATCAATTACGACTGTGATGTCCACTCATCGAACATATTTGAGAGGTACTGCATCACTCACTTTTCATTACTATAGTTGACTAGTGAGGTTTTAGTCTCATAAATAGCTGCAGAAACCTATTTACTATTGTGTTTCATTTTCTGTATGTTTTTCCGGCAGGATGGTCAACGGTCTGCTTAAAACAGCTCAAGGGCCTCCTGCGGGTATTGCTACCACATTGGTACCGCCTCAGGATACGACAATGAAGAGTGAAGCAATGAAATGCTTAGTTTCTATCCTCAGATCCATGGGAGATTGGATGAATAAGCAGCTAAGTATTCCAGATCCTGACTCTCCTAAGATTGAATCAGAGCAAAACGATAATGATGGTGGAAATGAGTTTCCCCAGACAGAGATCAATGGAGATGCTTCTAGCGAGGTATCCGATTCACATTCAGAAGTATCAAATGGGGTTTCAGAGGCTGCATCTTTGGAGCAGCGTCGAGCTTACAAAATGGAACTTCAGGTGGATCTCATTCCACAGTTAGTTACTTTTATGCATTTTCAATGAGAATGTGGCAATGTTCTGCTGGTTGCTGTTCTGTCCTGAATTACTTGCCACAGTTCCATTATATTTAGGTTGATTCATTTCCTTTTTCTTATGTGGTCAACTGCTTTATGAATGACAGGAGGGTATCGCTCTGTTTAACCGGAAGCCTAGAAAGGGAATTGAATTCTTAATAAATGCCAACAAGGTCGGGGAGTCAGCTGAGGATATAGCTGCTTTCCTGAAAAGTACTTCTGGCTTGAACAAGACTATGATTGGTGATTATTTAGGGGAAAGGGAAGATTTATCCCTCAAAGTCATGCATGCATATGTGGATTCTTTTAATTTTCAGAATATGGAATTTGATGAAGCGATCAGAGCCTTTCTTCAAGGTTTTAGGCTTCCTGGAGAAGCTCAAAAGATTGATCGGGTTATGGAGAAATTTGCAGAGCGTTACTGCAAATGCAACCCAAAGGCCTTTTCGAGTGCAGACACAGCTTATGTTCTTGCTTATTCAGTCATAATGCTTAACACTGATGCACATAACCCAATGGTCAAAAATAAGGTATTTTCAAGTTATGCTTGAGCATACAATTTACACATTTTCTGATGCTATTCCTAATGTATTAATTGGTGCAGATGTCACCAGAAGATTTCATAAGAAACAATCGTGGTATTGATGATGGGAAAGACCTACCAGAAGAATTTATGAGGTCCTTGTATGGAAGGATTTGGAAAAAAGAAATTAAGATGAAAGAAGACGAATTTGTTCCTCATCAGCAACAATCAACAAGCTCTAACAAAATTCTTGGGTTGGATAACATTCTTAACATTGTTATACGCAAACGAGGTTCAGCTATGGAGACGAGTGATGATCTCATTAAGCATATGCAGGAGCAATTCAAAGAAAAGGCTCGTATGTCTGAGTAAGTTATGCTGGACTCTAGATTAATAATTGTAAACTAAGTTACACTGTTTACTTGATCAATTATATATTTTTTGCCCAAATGTTTATGCAATTGTATTATTTTTGTTGATCTCCTTCACTGTAAATAATATATGTGGATCTTTTTTGAATGAATGATTTAGGTCAATATTTTATCCAGCCACGGATGTAGTAATTTTGAAGTTCATGGTCGAGGTTTGTTGGGCTCCTATGCTTGCTGCCTTCAGTGTGCCACTTGACCAGAGTGACGATGAAATTGTCATATCCCAGTGTCTTGAGGGATTTCGCTGTGCAATACATGTTACCGCAGCTATGTCGATGAAGACTCAAAGGGATGCTTTCATTACATCGCTTGCCAAGTTTACATCACTTCACTCTGCTGCGGATATCAAGCAGAAAAATATTGAAGCGATTAAGGTTTGTTCTGCATATCTGGTGTGAATATTGAATCTCTTAGGTGTTTGACTGGTATACTACCGGCAGAGAAGTTGCTTCTATTATTAGTGATTGTCTAAAGAGAATAATCATTAAAGCAAAAAATGGTACTCAGAAGTTTGTTTTGCGTTGGTTGGCTTTAAAAGGCTAGATGCAACTGATTTATGACCTAACTGGTTCCATGCTAAATTGTTGGGAAAGTGCATGATAATAGCTGGATGTGATGTTCTGAGGAGAGCTGCTCTGCATCTCTGTTAAAGCAGCTATATTTGCTCCTTGTGTGTACTGAGCATTTGGTATTTTTTTCACAGTTGGTATAGTTATTCTGGGTGACTGAGAAAATGTTGAAAGAAAAAACTATTCATGGGACTCATCTTTTGCCTCTTTTGGCCTGCCATTTGAATGTTTCTGTTGCACACTCCATTACAAGCATACGTCGTTGTGCTAATTGCAGTTTACCAAATCTTACTTTGAGCATAATGATATAATCAGTTTTTTCCATTCTCACTCTTTTGTTGTGGTGGTGAATTGCCTCTTAGGCAATTCTGTTGATTGCAGATGAAGACGGAAATTACTTGCAAGAAGCATGGGAGCATATATTGACCTGTGTTTCTCGTTTCGAGAATCTACATCTTGTAGGTGAAGGTGCTCCTCCAGATGCCACTTTCTTTGCACTGCAACAGCCAGACCTTGATAAATCAAAACAGGCTAAATCCTCGATTATCCCTGGTTTGAAAAAGAAGGCTCCAACTGCTGGTGCTGCTTCTAAAAGAGGTACTTATGACAGCGCTGGTGTTGGTGGAAAAGCTTCTGGTGTTGATCAAATGAATAATGCGGTGACAATCCTCTTGGAGCAAGTCGGGATGGCTGAAATGAATCGTGTATTCATAAGAAGTCAAAATCTCAACAGTGAGGGTATAATTGATTTTGTAAAGGCCCTTTGTAAGGTTTCAATGGAGGAATTGCGGTCTGCTTCTGATCCACGTGTTTTTAGCCTGACTAAGATTGTTGAAATCACGTAAGGAATCTATGATGTCATCTCAGCAATCTATAAACATTGCAATATGTTTGTTTACACTCTTATTGCACTATATAGTCACTGAAGTATGATTGTTTCTTTTTCTCTAGGCATTACAATATGAACCGCATCAGGCTTGTCTGGTCAAGCATATGGCATGTCTTGTCTGAATTTTTTGTTACCATTGGCTGCTCAGAAAATCTTTCAATTGCAATATTTGCTATGGATTCATTGCGGCAGCTGGCAATGAAGTTCCTGGAGCGAGAAGAACTGGCCAACTACAATTTCCAAAATGAATTTATGAAGCCTTTTGTTGTTGTAATGAGGAAGAGTAGAGCTGTTGAGATAAGAGAACTAATCATCAGGTGTGTATCTCAAATGGTACTGGCCCGTGTTAATCATGTGAAGTCAGGGTGGAAAAGCATGTTTATGGTATGTTATCTGTATTTGCACTCATGTACCTTGATTTTGATACGAGACACTTTGGAGCAGTTTTATTCTTGTTTCTGAATGCTGATTTGTTTTGTGCATAAATTTCAGGTTTTTGCAACGGCATCATATGATGATCATAAAAACATTGTACTCTTGGCCTTTGAAATTATCGAGAAGATTTTGCGAGATTATTTCCCCTACATTACCGAGACTGAGTCTTCAACTTTCACTGATTGTGTGAACTGTCTTATTGCGTTCACCAACAGTAGGTTTAACAAGGATATAAGCCTTAATGCAATTGGTTTTCTTCGATTCT
Organism: Triticum dicoccoides; assembly: GCF_002162155.2. Classification (NCBI taxonomy): domain Eukaryota; kingdom Viridiplantae; phylum Streptophyta; class Magnoliopsida; order Poales; family Poaceae; genus Triticum; species Triticum dicoccoides. The sequence goes on along the minus strand of NC_041386.1, from coordinate 81,356,783 downwards.
GTGCGGCAAAGTTGGCAGAAGGTGACATCGGGTCCTCTTCAAGGCTGAAGGAACCTTCGCCTCGTTTGACCAAGGATGGAAAGCAGGAAGGTGCAATTCAGGTTGATAAGGATGATCATATACACTTTTGGTTTCCTTTATTAGCAGGTAGTTACATTCTCCTTTTTTTCAAGATGGACCTTTCTATTGTTTTCCATTGACTTATTATTTACTAGTAATGATGTGTGGCGCCAACTTGTCAAACCTTGCAGGATTGTCTGAACTTACTTTCGACCTTAGACCAGAAATTAGGAAAAGTTCCTTGCAGGTGTTATTTGACACATTAAGAAACCATGGCCATGTTTTCTCTCTTCCTTTGTGGGAGAAGGTGTTTGATTCAGTACTTTTCCCAATATTTGATTATGTACGGCATGCTATTGATCCATCTGGTGGTTCTTCACAAGGACAAAATGCGGAAAATGATCCTGCAGAGCTTGATCAAGATGCTTGGATGTATGAAACGTGCACGTTGGCCCTTCAGCTAGTTGTTGACCTTTTCGTCAAGTTCTATGACACTGTCCATCCACTTCTGAGGAAAGTTCTTTCACTCTTGACAAGTTTCATTAAGCGTCCCCATCAGAGTCTTGCTGGTATAGGCATTGCTGCATTTGTTCGCCTGATGAGCAGTGCTGGCTCTGTCTTCGTGGATGAAAAATGGCTGGAAGTCGTGTTGTCTTTGAAAGAAGCTACCACAGAGACGCTTCCTGACTTCTCTTATATCGCATCTGGAGCTTACCTTGAAAATGTACCAATAGAAAATGGAGACTCTTCAGATAAGAGAGAAGACGAATCTCAACCATCAGAGGATGGTACTGAAGAAACCTCTAGATCAAGGAACCTGTATTTTGCAATTGCTGATGCCAAGTGCCGAGCTGCTGTCCAACTCCTATTGATTCAGGTCTGTAGTATTTCTTCTGCAACTGATCTTTGTTTTCATGTGTTCGGAAGCATATTGTTTTCACCATCGTTCCATTTTCCTGGATTATTGAAGTCTGGCGCATCGCCTCTCACCTTGTCAAATAGGCATGCTAATAAGGGAGGTGAGAGTGTGAGGAAGGAGAAAGTGAAGAACTTCATACAGCTACATCCCACAACATATCTCTAGCCGAACACTGTAGGAATTGATTTCTCCATTCAGACACGACAAGAGTGTCTAATGAGAATGACTTAAGATTCTTAGACCGGAACACACAGAGCTTGTTGAACTTTAACTCTAGCTTAACATGTAGCAGTATGGGTTGTTAGTTTTGCACAGTACCTAGTTCGGACCTTTTATCTTGCTATATTAGTTATTAATGCAAATTCTAGTCTCCTTTCTTCATTAATTTTATTCTGTGCATGCATTCTGCTTTATCATGTTTATCATGCAATAGGCTGGTAATTGCAACATGACCGTGTTTAATTTACTTATATGTATTTCACTTTCTGTAGGCTGTGATGGAGATATATAACATGTACAGAGCTCAGTTGTCGGCACAGAACACAGTAATCCTCTTTGAGGCCTTGCATACTGTTGCCACTCATGCTCACAAGATAAACAGTGACAACGACCTGCGGACCAAGTTGCAGGAGCTGGGCTCTATGACCCAAATGCAGGACCCGCCATTACTACGCCTTGAGAACGAGTCATATCAGTTGTGCCTCACTATCCTCCAGAATATATTCTTGGACAGAGCTCCAGACGAAGGGAGCTTAGAGGTCGAAACCCACCTAGTTGGACTTTGCAAGGAGGTTCTTGAGGTATACTTGAGCACAGCAAGGCCTGCTCACCTTTCTGGCGGTATACAGCCGCTTGGCCATTGGCTTATTCCGGTTGGTTCGTCAAAGCGGAGAGAGCTTGCTGCCAGGGCACCGCTTGTTGTCTCAACATTGCAAGCTATCAGCGGTCTCGGTGACTCATCTTTTGAGAAGAACCTTGGCCAGTTCTTCCCCCTACTAGCTGGTCTCATCAGCTGTGAGCATGGTTCAGGTGAAGTGCAGGTGGCCTTGAGTGATATGTTTAGCACTTGGGTTGGCCCAATCGTGCTTCAGTCCTGTTGATGCTGAAGCACCCTGTGATATAGTATACCTCCACATGTAAGTTATTCTTTGTTCCAGACTTCCAGTGTCATATCTTTCTGTTGCTCCGTTTCCCCCCATTTTGTTGTGTTCATTATTTTAGTCGTTGTGGGAAGTGGTGTCTTGAGCCGAACTGATCATGTAGATCCTTTCCCCTTTTATGCTCTTGGTTTTCTGCATTGGGAGCGTGTATGTTACAAGATGATTAAATTATATGCCTTAGTATATAGTTCACCAAGTTATTGAGCAGTTCGTTCTGCTTTGGGAAATGTTTGTAACTGCCGCTGTCCGAAGCACAGGAAGCTCATTGTGTTATACATTTCATTAACTTTTGATTGGCATCAGATGGTTCTAGAAACTTAATTCTCCGATGAACAAACCCGTACCATGCTTTGACCCGCATCTACGTACATAGTAGTACTCCAGTTAATTGTATCTGCCGTGAGAGGCTGCCATTTTTTAAACACGAGACTGCCGACACTAAAACATCTTGGTAGCCCTTTGTCATCGTGTCTCTGGAATAGAGCCAACGCTCTACGCAGGCCTGCGTGTCTCTCTAATGGCTTCTCGTTATCTCGCGCCAAAAGACCTAAGCCCGGGCACAAGTATCTCCGCGTGCCCGGCACTTTCTGGAGTCTTCCGCGGTCCGTGGAGTACACTTGTGCCACTTTTTCTGGCACCTTTTGTCGAGCTCCGGAGGCCACTCCATGGTGCCCTGGACGTCCACGTCGTGACCGCTCTCGTTGCACGCACACTTCTACACGTTCACGGCTGGGGAGTGCCCGCCGCCGCGGCCACCGCCGCGGCCACCGCCGCGGCCACCCCCTCGCGGCCGGGCTAGCTCGTCCTCCCCGGGCCTATATAATCGCACGCTCGTCATTGGCATCAGCACGCAATAATCACAGTCCACAACGAACCAAGTGTGATCTAGCCAGTCCCTGCATCCTGCTGGGAGTAATGACGACCATGGTTGCCTTGAGCTCCTTCGCCGGCGCCACCGTCGTCGGCCGCCCCGCCTCCTGGTCTCCGGCACTGCCGCGTCGGCGCGCCCTCCTCGTCAGGGCCCAGACCGAGGTAAGCCTCTTTTGCCTAACTGACTCTGCCATCATAACTTGCTTACTCTGAACAAGTTTGAACTGGCTGTACTGACTCACGATGCTTTGCAGCCGGATATCGAGTCGACCAAGGAGACGACGAGCGCATCGACATCCTCCCCAACCCCAACCCCGACCCCAAGCCCGGTGGTGCCCAAGCCCAAGCCCAAGGCTAACCCCTCGGTCTGGGACGCGCTCGCGTTCAGCGGCCCAGCGCCCGAGCGCATCAACGGCCGGCTCGCTATGGTGGGCTTCGTGGCGGCGCTCTCCGTCGAGGCAGCGCGCGGCGGCGGGCTACTCGACCAGGCCGGCAGCGGCGCCGGGCTGGGATGGTTCCTGACAACCGCTGCGGTGTTCTCGGTGGCGTCGCTGGTGCCGCTCCTTCAGGGCCAGAGCGTGGAGAGCAAGTCCAGCGGCGTATGGAGCGCCGACGCCGAGCTATGGAACGGCCGCTTCGCCATGCTCGGCCTCGTCGCACTCGCCATCACCGAGTTCATCACCGGCACGCCTTTCGTCAACGTCTGAAACTAGTTAGTGTAGTGCAGTACGCTTGCACGTGCATGTACATATTTGTTGGTCATGCTGAGGAACTAGGACTACGGACCACGCGACAAGCGTGGTAAAAGCAATCTCAAATTGACAAAAAAAAACTAGGACTACGGACTCTGACATTCTGTAAGCCGTATCATTAGGTTGTCTTTCTTGGTGATGATGTCTTGGAGCCTACAATTAATGCAGGAGTGAATTGCGTCCATGCTAATACTCCCATTCTACCAAGACGCTTGCGTATTTTAAGATTCAATTTTGATCATCAATTAGACGAGCAATATATAAATTTTGGGACTTCAAATTTATACCATCAAAAAGTTATTCAAATACGAATTCAACGGTATAACTTTTGTCTACATAACCCACATTTTCTTGGTCAAACCGACGGTTGAACTTACCCAGCCCTTACCCATTCCGTTCAAGCTTATCCACCAGGTAAATGGGTACCCGTGGATAAAAATATTCATGTTTGAATAACATCAATTTGAATGAAACGTAATCATAAACAACAACATACAATCATAATTTATAAACAACACATAATAATATTGATACATACTTATAAACAACAACCCATCATAAACACAACACATTTTATAAACATCAACACTTCCTTGTAAACAACAGCACATCGAAGCATGAAAACAGTCATAAATAGTAGCACATAGTCATACACTTTAAATTCACAAACTCACGACAAAGGGTAGATGCAATTTTTCCGTACTTGTTAGAATTTATAAGGGTACATGGGTATGCCAGGATGGGTTATATGATCTCGTACCCGTACCCACTCTACCCGATGGGTTTGAGATTTCCCTTTTTACATACCCATGGGTAACTTTTTGTCCCATACCCTTACCCTAATAGGGTTTTTACCCGCAGGGTACATGGGTAATGGGTACCCATTGCCATCCCTAGCCACCACATTCCTTGTGCCTCCCAAAAATCCACCACTTTCCTTGTTATTTTTCTTAATAAATCAAATGACCGTTCTGAGGCTACTAACGCGATTTCTGACATGGTTGGCCCACCGACCAGGTGCCACGTCGGTCGAACCACACGACGAGTGGGTTGATGGTCGTTAGGTCAAAACGCCACGCTCTCCCACCTCTGCTTGCCCATTCCTCTTTCCACCGTCTCCCTCTCTCTCTGCCATGTGATGGTGACGACGGCTAAACCTAGCGGCGGCGGCGGCGAGTCAGTCAGCAGCGGAGGGACCGAAGGCGAGGGTGATGGGTTCTTGGAGGTAGACAACTGGCTCGACAACTGTAGTTTGCCTACTCAGCGAGCCCTCTGGCCGGAGCGATCCCCTTCGCCCCCTTCGATGCCGGAGGGGACATTGAGCGGCGTCCGGTGGCGGCCTTAGCACGCAAGATACGGGCTTCCGGCCTGGGAGGAGGCCATCAGTGGGCTTCAGGGTTCGGCGCCGTGTAGTAAAATTTCTTCCTCCTGTTGGGGAACGTAGCAGAATTTTAAAATTTTCTACGCATCACCAAGATCAATCTATGGAGACATCTAGCAACGAGAGGGAGAGGAGTGCATCTACATACCCTTGTAGATCGCAAGCGGAAGCGTTCAAGAGAACGGGGTTGATGGAGTCGTACTCGTCGTGATCCAAATCACCGATGACCGAGCGCCGAACGGACGGCACCTCCGCGTTCAACACACGTACGGTTGGGAGAGACGTCTCCTCCTTCTTGATCCAGCAAGGGAAGGAGAGGTTGATGGAGATCTAGCAGCACGACAGAGTGGTGGTGGAAGTAGTGGGATCCCGACAGGACTTCGCCAAGCGCAAGCGGGGAGGAAGAGGTGTCACGGGGGGGAGGGAGGCGCCAGGGACTTGGGTGCGGCTGCCCTCCCTCCCCTCCACTATATATAGGGGCCGGG